>NC_134600.1:7500-372500 GCF_037038515.1 Microtus pennsylvanicus | reverse complement strand
AACATTCCAAGTCTGAATTTCTCCCCCCTCCTCTGTTGTTTTTTGTTTGTTTATCTGTTTGGAAAACAGGGCTGTGGATAACTTTGAACTCCTGCCTCCGCCGCTGAGTGCGTGTGCCACCGTGCTGGCTCATGTGGGTTCATGTGTGCCAGCACTCTACCGACCACGCTGCGTCTCCAGCGTTGTTCTAATTGTTCAGCATTTGCTCAGCTTCACCTTTTGAGCAGCCCATTAGTTTCTTACTAACAGTGTTGTATCAATTGTTTGTTCATTATATTTTTAATTCCCTGGGGTGGCAGGATGGCCCATCAGGTCAAGGCCCCTGCCACCGAGCTTGATGCCATATCTCAGTTCCTGGAACCCACAGAGTGCAAGGAGAGAACTGATTTACACAGTGTTCGCTGGCCTCCAGTGCACACCATGACATTTGCCATTCTTCCCCAATAATACATTAAAATTTTTAAATTTCTACAATCCTATTTTTATTTCTAGAAGTTTGTATTGCTTTGTATTTCCTCAGTGATCTCTTCTTAAGGTAGTAATGTAATGATGATTACTTCTGAAGGTATTTATTACATTTTTATACTTAGTACAAATTAATTTTCTTAGCTCTAATTAAAGAACATGAAGAAATTTAGTAATTTAAATCATTTTACTATATATTTTCCCATCCCACTTACAGATTGCCTCAACAGAATAAAATATTTTCATTCGTATCAGAGAGAGACTAGAGATGTAACCCTTCAGATAGATTGAGCTTCATCTTAGTGGTCATCTTTGTTAGTAGATTAATCTCAAAGCTGTCTTATGTTTCAGATGAGATTGAAATCTTTAAGTATATGGCCACTAAAGAGCTCATTCAGTTCATACACACGGTTGATGAGATTTCAATCAGATCAATCAGATGAGATTGAAACCTTTAAGTATATGGCCACTAAAGAGCGTGTTCAGTTCATACACACAGCTGATGAGATTTCAATCAGATCAATCAGATGAGATGACTGAAACCTTTAAGTATATGGCCACTAAAGAGCGTGTTCAGTTCATACACACGGTTGCCTCCAAATGGCAGTTTTTGCTATGCAGACTTGGGCAGTTCCTTAAGCAGGTAAGGGGGTGAATTGTACTCTACCAGGATTCCCCAGAGCTGCCGACCTCATAGAAAACGTCTGTGAGATCTGAGAGTTTGTTATACTCAGTCGCGACCTCCTCTCCTTACCTTGTGTCGTCTCACTGCGGTGACGAAGGTCTGTTCTTTTGAAGCGTTTGTCGGCAACCCGACCGTTGTGGGATATGCAACATACACAGTTTTGCCTGACAACTCTTTACTTCTAATTTAGATGAGGTTGCTAAGCAAGGGACTTTTAATATTTGGTTTATATCCAACAAATCCATTTAAACTTGATATAGATGGTATAGCCAAAAGAAAAGTTTCTCTGCAGTGGCAATACAGTTCAAGAGTTAGGGAGGAAGTGTATAGTTTATTAACGTGACTAAAGGTTTATTAATTCTTTGAAAAAGGAAGAGCTATTTTTAAAAAATGCAGTTTAGGTGGGCATGGTGGAGCATTCTTTTAGTTCCAGCACGGGGGAGGGGGGCGGATCTCTGTGAGTTGGAGGCCAGCTTGGTCTACGCGGTGAGTTCCAGGACAGCCAGAGCTACATAGAGAAACCTTGTCTCGAAATAAACCAAACCAAAGCAAAACAAACAAAGATTATTGACTCTTATACTTACCTGGAATTACTTTTTAAATTTCAAGTTGGAGAACCCTTTTAACTTACTTACAGAGCATGTCCACAACAATGACTTCCCCTGATTTGATAGATAGATGGGTGATAGATTGATGATAGGTAGATACATACATAAAAAAATAAAATTATTTTTAAGGAATTGTTTTCTTAGGCCAGACATGTTGACATACACCTTTATTACCAGCACTCAGGAGGCAGAGGCAGGCAGATCTCTGTGAGTTCAAGGCCAGCCTGGTCTAGAGAGTGAGTTCCAGGACAGTCTGAGTGGGCTACAGAGAGAAACCCTCTGGGGGGGGGGGGGGGATGTTTTCTTAATTCAGTTCTTCATCTGTTGTTTTCTTAGTTCTTTGGTTCACTTGAAATTTTTTGATACCTCTAATACTTGTACTTCCTTGATTTCTGTTAAGATTTTATTTCCCTGTAAATGGATAACACATTCTTGTTTCTTTGCATTCCTTTTGGGTTTTTGTTTATTTTTAGGCGGGATTTCATGTATCCCAGTCTTGTCTCAAAGATTTCATTCTAAGATCAAGAATATCCCTGAGGTCCTGACCTTCTGCCTCTCCCTCCCAAGTGCTAAAATTTCAAGTACAATACTTGGTTTCCTTTGTAATTTTTTTTTGTTTGAAATTGGACATTTGGGGCTGTAGCTGTAGCTTAATTAAGTCCCTGAAACCTAAAGAAATAAATAAACATTATAACAAATATTAAAATAAATAGCTGGGTATAGTGACATGCTTTTTAATCCCAGCACTCGGGAGGCAGAGGCAGGCGGATCTCTGAGTTCGAGGCCAGCCTGGTCTACAGAACTAGTTCCAGGACAGGCTCCATAGCCACAGAGAAACCCTGTCTTGAAAAACCCAGATAGATATGGTATGCAGAATATAAATAAATCTAAAAGAAAAAAAAAGAAAACAACCTCCCAAAAAACCCAAAATCATACGTATATATACAACCTGATTTTCTTTGAACACAGTTGTAAACAGTATGCTCTCTGATGGTGCTGTAGGCGGTGAGATCACTCAAGGAAACGATCGAAGACTGCTGGGACCAGGACGCAGAGGCTCGGCTCACGGCGCAGTGTGCTGAGGAGAGAATGGCTGAGCTTATGATGATATGGGAGAGAAACAAGTCTGTGAGCCCAACGGTCAACCCCATGTCTACTGCCATGCAGAATGAACGGTAAGACCCCGGGGCTCGTGGCTGTCACTTAGCTGTTGGCACCGGAGACCAAGTAAAGGACAGGAAACAAACGCTGCTAAGTCAGCCTAGTGATGCGATAGCTCCTGTCGTGTGAGGCTATTGTTTTTCTTTCTGGAACTAGCTCTTGTAGACCAGACTGGCCTCGAACTTACAGAGATCCACCTGCCTCTGCCTCCCAAGTGCTGGCTTAAAGGCATGTGCCACTACCACCCAGCTTTAAATTGTTTTCTTTGTAAGATTATTTTTAATTTATTATGTTTGCAGTGTTCTGCCTGCAGGCTAGAAGAGGGCATTAGATTTCATTGCAGATGGCTGTGAGCTGTGGGTGCTGGGAATTGAACTCAGGACCTCTTGAAGAGCAGCCAGCGCTCTTAATCTCTGAGCCATCTCTGCAGCCCCCAATATCCCTAGTGTTTTATTTATTTATTTAATTAATTTTTTTTGGTTTTTTGAGACAGGGTTTCTCTGTGGCTTTGGAGCCTGTCCTGGAACTAGCTCTGTAGACCAGGCTGGTCTCGAACTCACAGAGATCCACCTGCCTCTGCCTCCCGAGTGCTGGGATTAAAGGCGTGCGCCACCATCGCCCGGCGTGTTTTGTTTTTTTTTTAAGATTTATTTTTGTTATTTTTAATATGTGTGTTGAGGTGGAAGCAGGGATGTGCACGAGTTTGGGTGTCTGGAGCCAGAGGCGTGAGATCCCTCTGGAGCTAGGATTTTAAGCAGTCGGGGGCTATGGAGCAGTGAACTGAATCCAAGTTCTACAGGAAGAACACCTGCTCTTGAGCACAGAGCAAGGTCCAGGATTGCCAGAGCTACACAGAGAAACCCTGTTTGAAGAAACCAAAAGGGGAGGGAGAATTAGTGTAACTTACCTTTAACGTTAAAGATAAAATATTCTTATAGTTGTAAAAGCTTATAACTTGTACATGTACTTTGTGTTCTGTCTTGTGTTTATTGGTGTTTTTATTTCGTAAGCACATGTGACTCTCGGGTATCTACTGCTGTTGCAGTGGACACGACTTGTGCACTGGCTCTCCAGCGCTGCTTACAGAACACACGACACTTCTGTCCCGTGAGACATTTCCTGTGCTACAACTATACCTTCAGATCCCAAGTAAAAAGGCGTTAGGACTGGAGAGACAGCTCGGGGGTTAAGAGCACTGGCTGTTCTTGCCGAGGACAGCACCCACATGGCAGCTCACAACTGTCTGTAAGTCAGTTCCAGGGAAGCTGACACCCTCACACCAATCCTCATAAAATCAAATAGAAGTGCTGTCCCTTTACGCGCATTAGAGGAGTCTTCTCCATCTTCTGTGTTTCCGCTTCCCTATAATCTAAAGTCTGCAGGTCATACATCTGTCAATGGTCAGATGAAGGGAATACAGAGAGGGCTCAGTTAGAGCCCTTGCTGCTCTCCCAGCAGACCCTGATTCCGTTCCCTGTTGTCGGTTGTTTTTACTCTTTAGGCTTTTTGAGGGGCCCACAACCCTGCTCCCAGATAAATCACACACGAAGGCTTCTTCTTAGTTAGGAGTGTCCAGCCTTACCTTGGCTTGTTTCTTGCCTGCTTTTCTTTTTTTTTTTTTTTTTAAATATTTATTTATTATGTATACAATATTCTGTTTGTATGTCTGCAGGCCAGAAGAGGGCACCAGCTCTCATTATAGGTGGTTGTGAGCCACCATGTGGTTACTGGGAATTGAACTCAGGACCTCTGGAAGAGCAGTCAGTGCTCTTTAACCGCTGAGCCATCTCTCCAGCCCCCTTGCCTGCTTTTCTTATATTAAATTATCCCACCTACCTTTTTCCTCTGAGTTTTTCTCTTTCTTACTTCCCTTCTTACACTGTGGCTGGGTGGCTGTCCCGACCTCCTCCTCCTCCTCCTCCTCCTCCTCCTCCTCCTCCTCCTCCTCCTCCTCCTCCTCCTCCTCCCCGTCCTCCTCCTCCTCCTCCTCCTCCTCCTCCTCCTCCTCCTCCCTCTCACCGCCAGCCCCGCCTATCCTTGCTCCTGCCTCGCTATTGGCCGTTCCGCTCTTTATTAGACCACCAGGTGTTTTAGACAGGCAAAGAACCACAGCTTCACAGAGTTAAACAAATGCAGCATAACAAAAGTCACACACCCTAAAATAATATTCCTCAGCAGTTCCCAGCTCCCATCCACATTGTGGTTCCTAACCATCTGTAACTGCAGTTCCAGGGAGTCCAGCTCCTTCTTCTGACCTCTGCAGGCACTGCAGGTGAATACTTATATACATAAAGTCTTTTAAAAAAAAAAAGTCAGCTGAAGCTCCTACTTTAAATACTTTGGAATTTTTCTTGAGTGATTAAAAAAAAAAAAAACAAAAACCAACTCCTAGCCTCTACTTTGGTTTTCCTCCCCCTTGTGTTATTCACTGGCTCTTTGTACCCCCATCTCTCCCTAGTTTCTCCTATATGAGGGCTCACATAAGGGTTGTTTGTACTGTGGGCTTCATCTCACTGTGCCCTAACCTCTCCATATCTCCTTAGCTCCCCTTTTCGTGGTTGCTGCTATTCCCGCATCAGACGCCAGTCTCCTTTACAGACCCTCTTTTTCTTGAGCTGATTCTCTTGTCCTGCTTTTCTCTGTTAATACTCCCAGGACCGTGGTCACTTCAGTGAAGCCCGTCCCTAATACTTCCTGTAAAGAGACTTTAAATAATATGTAATTGTGACCATCCGGAGCTGTCACTTCCAGGAGCAATGGGGCCAGTGGGGTTCTCAGTAACTGAAGAGCAGTCCTGAACTGTAGGTGGATTTTCCTCTCTGGGGGCCACCACCCAGCTCCCAGATAAACACACAGAGACTTATTCTTACTTGTGGATGCCCGGCCTTAGCTTGGCTTGTTTCTAGTCAGCTTTTCTAACTTAAATGAGCCCGTTTATGTTTTGCCTCTGGATTTTTGGGGTTTTTTTTAACCTTTCTTTCTATACATCTATATATTCTATACATCTTTCTTTCCTTCTTATTCCGTGGCTAACCCCTGGCATCCTCCTCCTCTTCTTTTCTCAACCCTCAATCTCTTCCCTGGATTTCTCCTGTTTATTCTCCTTACGTGCCAGCCCCACCTGTCCTTTCTCGTGATTCAGCTTTGTTCCTTTATCCGAGTGCTGTCTTCTGCCTCATAGCTTAGCTCTACAGAAACTTACACCAGTAGTGGCTCCTGCAGAAAGGTGTGTTCCATTGTTAGCATGTACCTATTTGTTGTGCATATACTATTGGACCTAGGGTTACAGGAATAAAAATAAACATATCCCATGGTTCCTCTGTTTACAAAATAATGTTACTTGTATAGGTATATAATTCATAAAAGATGTTGATATTATAAAATTATAGGTGATATTTTAAAAATTAACTCTTTTATTTATTTTTTGAGGTGTTTTTGTTTGTTTGTTTATTCAACACAGGGTTTCTCTGTGTGGCTCTGACTGTCCTGGAACTCACTCTGAGACCAGACTGACCTCGAACTCACAGAAATCCACCTGTCTCTGCCTCTCAAGTGCTGGGGTTAAAGATGTACACCACCACTGCCCGGCTTAAGATTTTATTTTTATTTTTTGTTTATATGAGTGCCTGAATGTGTGTGCCCCATGTTCCTGCAATGCCTGCCAAGGCCAGAAGGTGTCGCTGGGTCTCCAGCCACTGAATTAACTCTTGTATGGCTGGGTGGGTGACGTGCTCGCTGCCGAGACTGACGGCCTGGTTTGACTCCTGAGACCCCCGTGCCGGAAGAGAAGTGACCCTACAGTTGACCTCTGCTCTCCGCACGTACCCAGATACACGAAGTAGTTACGTGCAGTAAAAGTGCAGGGCACAAAATAAGAAGCAGTTGGACTTTGAAATCTGGTGTTTACTTGGAATAGGCAGTTCGTCTTAAGTCTCTGTTCCCATGGTCATTCCTTTTCTTTTCTTTCTTCAAGCAACCTGTCACATAATAGGCGTGTGCCAAAAATTGGGCCTTATCCGGATTATTCTTCTTCCTCGTATATTGAAGACTCCATACACCACACTGACAGCATTGTGAAAAATATTTCCTCTGAGCATTCGATGTCCAGCAGCACGCCTTTGACTGTAGGAGAAAAGAACCGAAACTCAATTAATTACGAACGGCAGCAAGCACAAGCTCGGATCCCCAGCCCTGAAACAAGCGTCACCAGCCTGTCCACAAACACAACCACCACAAACACCACGGGCCTCACTCCGAGTACTGGCATGACCACCATCTCTGAGATGCCGTACCCAGATGAAACCAATCTGCATGCCACGAATGTTGCGCAGCCGATTGGGCCGACCCCTGTCTGCTTGCAGCTGACGGAAGAAGACCTGGAGACCAATAAGCTAGACCCAAAAGAAGTTGATAAGAACCTCAAGGAAAGCTCCGACGAGAACCTCATGGAACACTCTCTCAAGCAGTTCAGTGGGCCAGACCCCTTGAGCAGTACCAGTTCCAGCCTGCTTTATCCACTCATAAAGCTCGCAGTGGAAGTAACTGGGCAGCAGGACTTCACACAGGCTGCAAACGGCCAGGCCTGCTTAATTCCTGATGTTCCGCCTGCTCAGCTCTATCCTCTCCCTAAGCAACAGAACCTGCCTAAGAGACCCACTAGTTTGCCTTTGAACACCAAAAATTCAACAAAAGAACCCCGGCTAAAATTTGGCAACAAGCACAAATCAAACTTGAAACAGGTAGAAACTGGAGTTGCCAAGATGAATACAATCAATGCCGCAGAACCTCACGTAGTGACGGTGACTGTGAATGGGGTGGCAGGGAGAAGCCACACTGTTAATTCCCATGTCGCCACAACCCAGTACGCCAATGGGACGGTGCCGTCTGGCCAGGCGGCCAACATAGTGGCACAGAGGGCTCAAGACATGCTGCAGAATCAGTTTATTGGCGAGGATACCCGGCTGAATATTAATTCCAGTCCTGATGAGCATGAACCTTTACTGAGACGAGAGCAGCAAGCTGGCCATGATGAAGGGGTTCTGGACCGTTTGGTAGACAGGCGGGAACGGCCCCTCGAAGGGAGCCGAACTAATTCCAATAACAACAACAGCAATCCATGCTCAGAACAAGATGGACTTCCACAGGGTGTTACAAGCACAGTTGCAGATCCTGGGCCATCGAAGCCCAGAAGAGCACAGAGGCCCAGTTCTCTGGATCTTTCAGCCACAAATATCTTGGATGGCAGCAGTATACAGAGTAAGTGTCCTTTAGAGTCTTTACCCTGTCACCTCAAGAGACAGAGTGACTGGGCCTCAGAAGGATTATTGCAATTGCCAGCTTAATCTATGTGTTTTTTGATGGCTTCTTTATGGTGTGGGTCATGTACTTGTTGTGACAGAGGAGGTTAAATCAGCACGTAGTAAGGTCAGAGCACCAGGTGGCAACATTATGCTACTTTTACTTCTAAAGCATTTGTTATACATAATCATATGTTAAATCTACTTTTAGTTTTAACTTAGTAAGTCTTTATATGTATTTCGTGTTTGTTTGTTTGTGACAAGGTCTCTGTTTGTAGCTCTGACTGCCCTGGAACTAGCTGTATAGACCAGGCCGGTCTTAAACTCACAGTGTGCTGGGATTAAAGGCCTGTGCCTCCACACCCAGTAAGTCCTAGAAGTCAAGAGAAGTCTCAGGAAGCACTGAAGTTGTTCTCAGTCCTTAAGTGCCGACTTTATTGAGGCTCACACATAAGAGATAAACTGCAGCGTGCTCCCTTGCTCTACAAGGTTACAGCCCAAGACAGGAGAGCTCACCAGGATCTCTTAACAGTCATTACTAGGTAAAATAATTCATTTATGAACCCCAGCACTCAAGAAGCAGAGGCAGACAGACCTTTACGTTTGATGAGGACAGCCTGGTCTACAGAGTGAGTTCAGGACAGTCAGAGCTACACAGAAAAACCCTGTGTTGAAAAGAAAGAAAAAGAAAAAAACAAAATCCTCGCCCGTTACTTAAAGTGGTTTATATTACAAGCTAGTTGACACACCTTGCTTGCTTCTGTATGCACAAAGCATCTTGTCAAATATGAGAACAGAGAATTATGGGGAAATGTTCGTCCCTGTAAAGCCATTACATGCTAAAGGCCTTTTGAGTTTGGTCCACTTTGAGCATTTTTTGTTTTGCTTTGTCTTTTTGAGATAAGGACCCACTTTATAACTCATTGTGACAAAGGCTGGACTGGAATTCAATATCTTCCTGCCTCAGCTTCCTAAGAACCTGGAATTTCAGGAATACATCACCCACTTCATACCTAGCCCACCTTTCAGCATTAAGTCAAATGATAAGTGTTTTTAGCAAGTTGAAGTCTGTACCAGAGCAAGAGGATTTGAAAATGCAATGAAGAATTTTGAATTTTTTTGCCTGGCAGTGGTGGCGCACACCTTTAATCCCAGCACTTGGGAGGCGGAAACAGGTGGATCTCTGTGCGTTTGAGGCCAGCTTGGTCTGCAGAGTGAGTTCTAGGACAGCCAGGGCTACACAGGAAACCCTGTCTCAAAAATTAATTAAACAAAATGAAAAGAATTTTGAATTTTATCAGTTCTTATTAGATTTATTTATTTTTTAAATTGTGTCTCAAAAATGAGTTGGTTGAATTTTACTTAGGAAAATGTTGTCTAGCATCACATATTTCAAGAAATATCCGTCATTTGGGTCTGTAGATGCCGGCTGAGCCTGTGCATGACATTGTTAGAGTCTTGTGTAGCTCAGGCTGGGCTCTGTAGTAGCTGTCGAGACAAGGATAGTGTTGAGCTTCTGGTCCTCCTGCTTCGGCTCCCACAGCACCAGCGGGGTTTCAGTGGTCCTGGGACCAGGCTACATTGTATCCAGCCAACCCCTGTACTTCTAAATCTGGCTACATTGTATCCAGCCAACCCCTGTACTTCTAAATCTGTCCTTCCCTACAGCTCATCTCTGTGCTTTTGTTTTCAGTAGGTGAGTCTACACAGGATGGCAAATCAGGATCAGGGGAAAAGATCAAGAAACGCGTGAAAACTCCATACTCCCTTAAGCGGTGGCGCCCCTCCACGTGGGTCATCTCCACTGAACCCCTGGACTGTGAGGTCAACAACAATGGGAGTGACCGAGCAGTCCATTCTAAATCTAGCACTGCTGTGTACCTCGCAGAAGGAGGCACTGCCACCACCATGGTGTCTAAGGATATAGGGATGAATTGTCTGTGAGATGTTTCCAATCTTATGGAGTGAAATTATTTTTTTGCATCATTTAAACATGCAGAAGACATTTAAAAAACAAACTGCTTTACCCTCCTGTCAGCACCCTTCCCACCCTACACCAGGACTTGCTTTAAATAGATTTCAGCTATGCAGAAAATTTTAGCTCATGCTTCCATATTTTTTAATTTTGTTTTTTAAGTTTTGCACTTTTGTTTAGTCTTGCTAAAGTTATATTTGTCTGTTATGACCACATTATGTGTGTGCGTATCAAAAGTGGTCTCAAAATATTTTTTTAAGAAAAAAAAAACAAAACCAGTGTATTGCTGATAATCAGTTTGGACCATTTCTAAAGGTCACTAAAGCAGAAGCAGGAGACGGGCCCGACTGCAGTGGTGTCCCGGGCACAAGCTCGTTCCTGTGTCGTCTGTTGGACATTCTTCTCTCGTGTTTTATTTGAGTGTGCAATAGTCTTCAGACCACAGAGAAGCTTTCTTAGCAGCTCTCCCCTAGCAGGGCACACATTCTTCCACTGTTGAAACCTGTCCCCCATTCTTCGATAAGATGAACATTTTCTGGCTTCCTCCTTAGGGAGAATGCATAGATACTGTTCCAAGGGCTCCAAAAAGGACTCACCAAGACCTTTCTTGAAATGCCTTTGTCTTTTAGCCTTCCAAATACTAAGTGTTTCCTTCCAGGCATTTTAATAGGCATATTTGGTTCTGATTTTGGAAGTTCATAAGAGAGCATAGAACAAAATAGAAGAAAGCAAACACTAGCCGTTTCCATTTTATTTTTTCTATGTATGTTCATGTTCCATATTCGTTTATTTAATAAATACTTTTTATCTGAAAATGTATAGAGCTAAACTTATGTGGAATTTTTAAGTAAGTAGATGGGCAAGGCGATGTAGTGTAGGAACTTTGTTTTTTCTGACCATCACAAATTAAATTACATTTCCTATTTATAACCTCAGAAAAACTCATAGTTTTGAATTTATAATATCTTTTATTGTTTCCCAGCAAAGCGTGACAGCTTTATGTGAAAACGATTCTTCTTCCCATGACCTAAAACACTGTGTGGAAAGCCCAGTCAGCCAGCATGCCCAGTCCCGTGGAAGAAGGGCTTGCTGCCAGACTTAGGACTATTGAGACAGCTAAGATTTGCCCTCTTTCTTTCGCTAACTTTCTTTGCTAATCCTGTTTTCATGATTTCTCCCTTTGCCAATTTCACATGATCCTGGACTTTGAGCAGCGTCTGTTACTCGTGTTGTGGCAGAGCCTGCCTTCTGGTGACGCCTATGGTGAAGTCACAGGCGCGCGCGCTCTCTGCTTCTCCTTTTGTCACGAGTGATCCGTAAACCAGGCTCTGTCTTTTAATAAAGCACTTTCTGTCAGATATGGATTTTCCTTAAACATTGTTTCCTGCCAGTTTGCAAACAAATGGTTCTCATGTTTTCAGATGCTCAAAATTCTTATTATGCATTATCTGATTAAGTTTTAATTTTTTACAGGGGGAGGTAAAAAAGTTAAGTGTAAGTCTCCAAATTCCTGATCTCAGTTCTGGTGTCCTGAACACCATTTTCTCATTTGAAACCCTCTGCCCTCACGATTTAACTAAAGACGGCCCCTTTCCCAGCACACTGTCCACAGCACTTGTGACTTCTTTGACTTGCCATCTGCTGCGCTGCTTTGATGTGACAACATTTAAAACATTTATTCAGCTGGGCTGCTGACTGGAGTCTCAGTCCTTGGATTAAGATGGTCTTGTTCTCCTGGGACCCCTTTCTCCCCTTTGTGCTTTCTTGGCCCCTCTTCTGGGTCAGATTTGTCTTGTTTTGTTTTGGGTTGGGTTTTTTTCGTGACAGAGCTTCTCTGTGTGGCTCTGGCTGTCCTGGAACTCGCTCTGTAGACCAGGCTGGCTTTGAACTCAGATTCTTAAAATAAATTTTGTCTTCTGACATCAGTTTATTTCAGGTAGTGACCATTTTTTTTAAATCTATGTAACAAATAACTTTTGTCTTTTACTTCCTTGTCTGTCCAAATGTCTTTCAGATACATTTCAGGATTTTTGTTTTTTTTTTCAGTTGTCGGACAACTTTAAATCAAAATAAATTATATTCCTTCTATCTCTAACTGAAGCACTGAGAATAAATGTCCCCCGGAGGTCCAGCTGGTCTTTCTCTGTCAGAAAACTGCCTTACATTCTAATAGTTTATATTAAGGCCAATCACTTGTGAATTTCCCAACAGTCTTCAATGGTTAATACATTTATGAAATGCTTTAAAAAGTAGTATGCCAGGTTAAAAGAGAAAGGGTATCGTGTCCAATCTCATGCAGATATGTTTAAAACAAATAATTCCTTTCACTGATACATGGTAACTGCTTGACAAATAGGAATAGCAGAAAGCATAGGTCCTTTTAATAAATGTTGGAATTTATAATACAGAGCACTCAAAAATCCCTTTAATAACTTAAATTACTTGTTCACTTTATTTATCTGATTCTTGAAGCTGAAGCTGAATTTACCGAAGATTTCACATAAAAATTAATGTTGGGCCTTTTGATTAAAAGTCATTCAGTTCAAAAATATTTCCCTGAACAGTATTATAATCTTTAAAGAATCATAACAGGACATTTTCTTTAAAAAATGCCATTTGTGGGGCTGGAGAAGCAGCAAGGCCGCTAACGGTGGTTTCTGCTTTTCTGAGGACCCAGGTTGAACTCACAGCAGCTCCATGGCTGGTCACAGCCTCCTGACGTGCACATAACTAAAAAATATAAAAATCAATCCTAAAGTCCTAATCATATACCAAAAGTAAGTAATGGAAAGAACTTGATTTGAATTATGTATAGAATAAAGTGATTTAAATAGAAACACTAAAACATTTAAATGTATAATTTAAAACCACTTTTACTGTGGGCATTGTGAAAGGACATACTCTGAAAACTGGCCTCTACATGCACTGTATTTTCATCTTCACAGCAACCATATTTTAATTAATTTTCATATTTTACAAACAAGGAAACATTAAGAGACGATAGCTAATTTGTCCAAGTTTACCTAGGGTGAAATCCCAGGTTCCTTTCTACACATCTCTTTCATCCACACACGGTCTACATCCTTCGTGGACAGATGTGTGATACACTGACATTTTTACTCCAGCAGACTTGTGGCTTGTATATAAGCCACGCCAGATAACTTAATGGTTTGAGAAGTTAGGTAATCACTATTGCTTAAGAGACAGTTACTGATTCAGTACAAAATTCAGCCTACACCCTAAAATCACGTCACTTTTCTTCTGATACATTGCAGAACTGAAGGCAAAGCCAACTTTAAGAGAAAGGTAAAGGAAGCTGAGGGAACAGAGACCCTAAAGTGATCCCATATTAGATTTGGAAAAAAGTTTAATATAAATTTTCAGTCTTCTCAACCCTTTGACCCCATCTGTAAAATTTCGGCTTTAGCAATGTTAGAAAAAATGTTAAGCCAGAGAACCAAATAAGACGTATATGATATAGAAAAACACAAAATTAATACCCTTTATTATTATTATTATTAATGTTTTGCTTTTTTGAGACAGGATTTCTCTGTAGCTTTGGAGCCTGTCCAGAACTAGCTCTTGTAGACCAGGCTGACCTCGAACTCACAGAGATCCTCCTGCCTCCGCCTGCCCTGCTGCTAATACCCATTTTTATAAAGCAGGTTGTCATAGCTTCCTTACATGTGTGTATTTGTTCCAGAAACTGTGTGTTGGTTCTGAATGAGAAAGTGGAGAAAGGACACTCAGATCCAGTGGGATTTATCACCAATTCTGACAGATATTTTTATTTAAAATATTTCCAAGTTTGATTTCTGAATCCCAAAGGAATACCTGGTAGGCTGCAACTGTTACATTGCACATTTAGTCTCTATTAACAAGTCATTTAAAATGAAAAAAATTCAATAAATGTTTCTTGTTTCCATATTTATGGACATGAATATTTCATTGCGAGACCCTCATAGTATTTGATATTGTATTTTATTTTATACCATATTTTTAAAGCCTATGTTGAACTTAGTACCTGTCATGTGTATGTTATTACATGACTATCCACAGATTTTTTAAATATATATATATATAATTACTTTATATCCTTAATTCCTTAAAAGATAGATTCTTCACGCATGCTAGCTGATGTTCTAGACCTGCGATTTCGGGAAGTGTGTGACACTCCCTTAGAGACCCCAGGAATCTTTTTTAAGCTATGATAACTTTCAATATTCACACCCTTGACTAACAGCGGGGTGTGGTGTTTTTTGTTTTCCAGAAGATAAAGTTGCATTTTAACCTTTTTGTTTAGATTATGAACTATGCAAACTTTGTCCACAAACTACCTTACATGATCCCTTCCTAACCGTGCTGATTGATTAGGTCAGGCTGGCTGGTTACCTCCTGGGCAGGCCTCCCCCTGTGTCAGGAGAGTTTTCTTCATACCTGTTCTGTCTCTCACATGTGATTTTTGTGTTCCTCATACTTCACAGGGAAAAGAGAATAGATGGTTGTCCTCTCTGTTGCTCTTAGTCAGCTTCGGGCTTCTCGGCTAACCCTGTTCATCAGATAAAATTGCCCCAGTTCCTTTAGGTCTTTTCTCCTCATCTATTTTAATGACTTTATTTATATTTAAAAGCACATAAAATTCTATGTTATATTCAAGTGAATTGCTCCTGTTAATTTATAGCACAGCAGTTTGATAGGGTTCAGAGTACAGATGTTGCCATTTGACATTGAATTAAATCATCATACCACCCAAAATTCAGCACTTAATTTTGTTGTAGCTACATTTCTATTAAAGTGTATGTTATGATTTTATATCTGCACAGGTAGAGCTAAAAAGCCATGCATATAAGCATTTGTAATTGTGTATCATTTTTACTAAACTCGCACCACGTCACAGGGAGTTTTAGTATTACGATTGAGCCACAACAAATATTGTACATTTTTCTTCATATCAAATACTGTATTAAACACTAAATGCAAAATTAACTTTCAAAAGCAGACCCTACAAAAATCAGGTATTATCCATGCATATTTTTGTATTTTTGTAGACCACTTTTGAAATGCTTACCATTGTTTTTGCAGCATAGAGTGGATGGACTGAGACAATTTTTATTTAACTTTCAAGTAGTTAAAGTTGGGTGTTTGCATAGAAAGTAAATCTTCAAATTTATCTCATGGCATATAGATTTGAAAGTAAATATTCAAGAGGCTATACTATATGTTAAAATTATGCCCCAAATAAATCTATTGAATCTTCTGTAGAATTCCAGTTTTATCATCACTGTGGTGTTTGAGGTGTTTCTAATGAACGCTGTAAGCACACACGTTCATTTGTAAAATTTAGTTTGGAGCCCACATCAAAATCCGAGCAGAAGGAATCTTTAGAACTAAATTGCTTCATTAGGATGTCCAGTATGTATTTTAAAGAAAATTGACTGTACTTGAAATTACAACTTAACTGTTTCTTCTTTTTAAAAGACTCCCCCATTTTATTTGTGTTTTAAATTTCAGAAACATCTCATGGTTTGAATCACCTTTAGACATAGTATTACCTAAAATCTCAGGGCGCCTTCCGTCTGTTTGTACACGGACATCGTCAGTTGATAGCAAACAAGCAATTAGGTCTAGCTGGATATTTAAAAGTGTTTGTTGCATAGTAATGTGTCATCCTATTATTTGACTTAATTCACATCAACATGATATTTGATTTCATTAATCGTAAAAACTTGCCCAGTTCTGTAATTACTGAATAGAAGGAATGACTCAACCAATTGGCCGGGTGGTTTGGCAGATTTAAGCCTTGGAGTTAAAGCACCGGCTTAAACACGTTCTGTTCTTGGTTCCGTGGTTACATGTGATGGAGCCAGTGTTTCGTTTTGGTTTGTGGTTGTTTTGTTTTGTTTTTTTTTAATAAGAGAGCTTAGGAAAAGTAATTCTGAGATAGAATTTTCTTAAGAGATAATTAGCATTATAAAACTTTCTTCTGAAAGTGAGGTCATGACCGCAGCTGTAGTGATGGCTTTGAGAAGGTGATCTATGGCAACTGGTTTTCACACTGGCAGAGCCAAACAATTTTTCTTTAAGTCAGACAAACTTAAGCTCTAATTTGTCTGCTGTCTGTTTAAATCTTAGCAGTGGAGTTGTTTGTAGTCAGTCTCTTGTCTCGGGCTCCCTGCCTTGTTATCAGTCTTAAGTATATAAAAGAAACACTTGTAAAAGATGTATAAGAGTAAGAAAACTAATGACTAAAAAATGCAATTCAGAGCAATTAGGTTTCAATTCAATATTGAGTTGCTGACTTCCATGGCTTTTTTTCTTTCCTGGTAACGTTTATTTATTTAAGCGACGTTGTATGTTATGTCTTCATATCTGTAGAGATTGTATTGTATAAGTGTTTGTGTAAGCTGGAGTCATCCGGAATTTTATGTTGCTAATTTTTCAAGAGAATTTCATGGATAACTGTAAAATACACTAACTCTTAGGTTGTTATAGCTGAAATGTGGAGATGTATGTGTGGCTGCCGTGTTTTTTCTGAACGGACAGGAGAAACACCAGCTGCCGAGTATTCACTTCTGGGGAGGCTGGCGAGGTCGGCTCCTCCTCGGAACCCTCTTTCTTGTTAACGGGTATCTTCTGTTGGTGTATTTTGTTCTTACATTACAGATAGAAAATCGTGTGTGAGTTTATGAATAATTACTTTCAGTTATTTTGCTTTTGTATAAGCCATCTGAGAGCTTGCTGTGCTGTAGAAGTTGTGTTTGATGGAGCAGTGTGAGTACGAAGTAAAGCAGATCACTTTCTTTTGTATTATCTGTGGATGCCACTATGAACGCTGACTTAAGCCACTAAAGAGTTTTCTATGAATAAGTGTAAGTAAATGCTTTGATATATATAAACCTAAATAAAAAGATTGTATTGAGACAGAGACATTGGCAAAGGAAGTTTTAAGGCAGTTCTTTAGGTTTAAAAAGGCTTGCTGTAAAATGGTGCGTTATTCCATTTATTAAAGATCATATTAATGACATTAAGTGTATTTTTAAAAAGATCTATTTATTTTGTGTTCATCGGTGTTTTGCCTGTGCGTATGTCTGTGCTAGGGCGTGGGATCCCCTGGAACTGGGGGTTGTACTCGTTTGTGAGCCGATGTGGGTGCCGAGAATCGAACCCGATCCTCTGGAAGAGCAGCCACCTCTCCAGCCCCATAAGTGTGTTTTCTCATCTCATGCAGTCTGCAGAAACTGCAGTTGCTAACGTGATATCGTAGAGACT
The DNA here is from genome assembly GCF_037038515.1 of Microtus pennsylvanicus. Taxonomy (NCBI): domain Eukaryota; kingdom Metazoa; phylum Chordata; class Mammalia; order Rodentia; family Cricetidae; genus Microtus; species Microtus pennsylvanicus. Next base: position 355,040 of record NC_134600.1, on the reverse strand, counting down.
TTGCAGTAGAGCCGGTAACTGCTCTTCGTGACTTGGTGTGATACAGAGCGTCAGCTGCAGTTAGAACCACAGTGCCGCTTTCCAGGTGCTCAGCATACGTACAAATACCTGTTCCCTCTCTTGTGAAAAAATACAAGTTCAGAAAATCCCTTCAAGCTCAGAGCAGGTAAGTGGTGAGTGGAAACCCAGTGATCCTTTGTTTTTTTGTTGTTGGTTCCCCCACCACCCCTGAGGAGGCAGGAGGGTCCGCGGTGCTTACTGGTCAACCATTTGAGCCCAGCCAATGAGTTTCAGGTTCAGTGGGAGACCTAGTCTCAAAAATTAAGAAGCAAATTAAGAAGATTCCTTCCTGATGCCAGGCAGTGGTGGCTCAGCCTTTAACCTCAGCACTCTGGAGGCAGAGGCAGGCGGATCTCTTGAATTCGAGGCCAACCTGATCTACAAAGCAAGTTCCAGGACAGGCTCCAAAAGCTACATAGAGAAACTCTTCTCAAAAAAAAAAAAAAAGACTCCTAGCATTGACCTCTGACTTTGACGCACACACCACAGCGAAAAGTAGGATTGAGACGTTAAACAGAAGTTCAAAGTGAGAGAGGAGGGGGGATGATAGGCAGGGATGCGAGTCTGGACTCTGGGAATCCGGAGAAAATGTAACCAGCAGGTTTCAAAGCAGCCAGCCCTCTTAGAGGATGAAGAGTGGCTGGGCTGAGGGGGTTGTAAATCAAGTCATGCAGACCAGCACCTGCAAGAGATGACGAGCACCCACACCAAGGTGAGTCGGGGGAAGCGGGGCAGGAGCAGACCAAATCAGAGTTACCCAGATCAGAAGGACCCAGCGTCTGGGTGCCGGTCAGGCAGGGAAATGAATGTCTCTCAGTGTGTTCAGATGACAGAGAGGTTACCTTTAGGAGTTCTGATATATCCTGTTATTAAATCAAATGTTCAAATTTGGGACTCCAAACATTTATGTCGTCATTGTCCACCTATTATTTCTGTAGGAATGTTTCAAGAACAGGGCTTTCCTGAGCAAGACATACGGAAAGTCGATTTGTTTTAAGAAGGTCCATTTTTAGATGAACGCCTTGATAGGTCAGCTTATTACAAGTAGTACGTTAAGGCCTTGGGGGGAGGACACTCTAGTCTCGCCCTTTAAAATAAAGAACGGCCTTAACTTAGGGATTTGGGCACATGACAACAACCTCACCACTCGGGAGACAGAGGCAGGTGGATCTCTGAGTTTGAGGCCATCTTTGTCTACAGAGTGAGTTCCAGGACAGCTAGGGCTACACAGAATCCCTGTCTTGAAAAAAAATTTAAGGCCAGCAGCCAGGGATACCTGACAAAACTGTTTCAAAAAAATTAAAGAAGTGAGCTGACCATACAAACCTGGTAACTGCGTTCGACCCTCAAAGAACTGACTCTCTGAAGTTATCCTTGGATGCACCCATGCGTAGCCTGGCATGCCCACCACTTCTACCACATACACTTCTTTTTTTTAACCTAAAGTGGGTCGGAGCACCTTAAAAAGCACAGCAAGGCTTGACAGAGGTGACTTCACAGACACGCGCTTTGTGTGCAGGAGGCCAAAGAGAAACAGGCAAAGACAAAGTTGTCAGGAAGTGGAGGTGGTGTCACGCAGCTTTCCTTCCTCGCCTTGGACTCTTCCTTCCCTCCTGTCTTAGCTGGGAAGGGAAAACTCTATCCAAGGGAACAAACAGCCTTCGTTTCTTTGCTTGTGGGTTCGTCTGTATATTTTATTGTGATAAACAGAAAAAAGTGACGTTTTTCCTTTCTTACCAACTTTTCCATAGCATTTAAATCATCGATCCTTTATGTATGATGTCATGGAAAATAAGCTTCAATTCCTAAGGGGAAAAATATTAAAGGAAGTCATGCAGAACCTCAGGGCTTTTAATGTTTTATTTTTCAGTCAGTGACTTTATTAAGCTGGCTTACCTCTGACACTTGGTGACGCCCTCTGTACGTTACTTTTCTCATCCTGTGTCCAAACACCGGGGGGAAAAGCAATGTGGAGGAGGACCTGTTTATTTTGGCTCATAGTTTCTGATAGAAGAGTCATGGCAGCAAGACCAGTTCCTGCCCCTAGTAGTGAGTTTGTGGCTGGGCTTGCTCACACCTTTGCGGAATGGAAGCGGAGAAGTGGCTGGAATGGGATGGGCTGTACCTGTAAGGTATCTCAGCAGTAACCCACTTTCTCCACGCAAATGTTGGAACACTTGGGCCTCTAGGGGACAGTTTGCATACAAACTGTGTTACCCCTTAAGTCATTCAGGGGCTGGAGAGAGCTCAGCAGTTAACACTGACCACCCTTCCGGAGGAACCGGGTTTGATTCCCAGCACACACGGCAGCTCACAACCATCTGTAGCTGCGGGTCCAGGGCATTGAACACACTCTTCTGAGGACTGCACGTGTGTGGTATGCACACATACATGCAGGCAAAGCAGCCACACACATAAAAAATCAGTTGGTTTTTAAGTTGTATCTTTCCAGTTCTAGAAAAGTGATTTTTGAAAGAAGAGCTGTGGCGGCTGCAGGCCTATAATCCTAACACTTGGGAGACTGAAGCAGGGGGATAGCAAGTTTAGGATAACCTGGAAAATTTAGCAAGAGATTTGCTCTCTTAACACCAGATTGAAGCTCAGGGGAACAAGATTCACTTCGGGAATGATGAATTGGCTGTAATATCAGCACAGGCAATGTCTGTAGGGTGGTAGGAGGCCTCACCTGTCACCAGCTTGTGAAGAGGAAAAGGCAGGACGGTACCTTTGAGCATCTGAGTGGCTATGGACGTGTCTTCCTGCACAGCCTGTGTGAGTATGTGCCGGCAGAATTGTTTATTTTCTTGAAATGCTACTTTAGCAAAACTACTATGTCTGCAGTAACAATTAAAAAGATACAAAATATATAAAAAACAACATTTATAATGGGCTAAAATGGGATGATAGACTGCTTACCTAGAATTACGAATTTCCGGGTTCCCCCTCCCTAGTATTGAGGGTGGCGGGGGTAATGGAGATGGTGAGGAGGTGGGGTGATAAAAAAAAAGATTTTTTTTGTCTATCTTTTTAATTCTTTTTTTTAAAGTTTTTTTTTTTTTTTTGAGACAGGGTTTCTTTGTGGCTTTGGTTCCTGTCCTGGAACTAGCTCTGTAGACTAGGCTGGTCTCGAACTCACAGAGATCCACCTGCCTCTGCCTCCCGAGTGCTGGGATTAAAGGCGTGCGCCACCATCGCCCGGCTAAAGTTTTTTTGTTTTTTTTTTTAAGATAGGGTTTCTCTGTGTAGCTCTGAACTATATACATACATGCACATGTAAGTCAGCCATAGGTCTTAGGTCTTCTGAGTTTCTCTGAAAGCAACTTGGCTGCACGGCATCTGTGAGGCAGGCTGCAGGATGTGTGTGTGTGGCTGCACCACCCTCAGCCTCCGTTCAGAAGAGTGTGTTGTCAGGTGTTTCACACTTCTGTTACCGTTCTTGCTTTTGTTCATCACCTTTAGTAAAATGAGAAATGCAACCTTCACGAATCTCCATGGATGTCGGAAAAGGAGGCTCTTCAGATTGACGAGGAAATTTTATCAGCCTTGATGACAGGTCAATTGCAATTTTATCATCAGGCCAACACCCAGCCGTGATCTGCAGAACCAGACGTCACCACTCCTGAGATAACTCATTCAAGCCGCAGTTACCCTGCAGGAGATGGTAACTAGCCAGAGCAGCGCGTCCTTGTGCCACCTGGCCCCTAGGTGGCGCTCTGAGTTCATGTTCTAATTGCTGGATCGTTTTTCCTTTCAAAAATTTGTCAAATTTTGCTTGTAATGTTTTCTCTGGGGATGGGTGTCCAAAACAGGGTTTCTTCCTTTGTTCCTCCTGGAACCATCTCTATAGACCAGGCTAGCCTCGAACTCACAGAAACCCACCTGTCTCTGCCTCTTGAGAGCCGCAACCGCCTTTTTTATTATTACATTTTTTTTTGAGTGTGCACACAGGTGTCATGCCTGTATATGGAAGTCAACAGACTACTTGTGTGAGTTTGTTATCTACTCCTACCATGTGGGTCCCAGGATCCAACCGCAGAATTGGAGGCAAGAGCCTTTGCCCCCAACCTTCCTACCGTTGTCCCCTAATGTTTTCATTTTGATTCCCCAGTTAGCAGGGCAGGCCCTGAGAGCACAGTGTACATTAGGTTCAGTGCTTTCCAGTGGCTGAAGGCTGAGCTCGGTGGAAAGTCTACACGGTTGGCCCTCTCCAAAAGAGCATAGGCTAAAGCCAGATCTCCAGATGTCACTTGAGTTTTGCAAATAAATGTAAATTACAATTTGTTTGTGTATGGATGTGTGTACATCTGTGTGTGAGGGCAGTGTGTGCTGGGCACATGCGTGAAGGATATCGGTCCTTACCTTCCACTTCGAGGCAAGGTCTGGCACCTGCCCTACTACTCCAGGTGAGCTAGCCTTGGGGCTTCCTTTGTCTCTGCCTCCCTTTTTGCCTTGGGCAAACTAGAATTAGAAACAGACGTGGACCACTGACCTCGTAGACCAGGCTGGCCTCAAACTCACAGAGATCCGCCTGCCTCTGCCTCCCGAGTGCTGGGATTAAAGGTGTGCGCCACCAATGTCCAGCAAACCAAGACCCTTTAAGTGACAGGGTGTCTCCATTTGTGCCTGGCTCAGCAAACAGTGACCTCTGACCCATAAAGGAGGCTTCCCAAGAGGTTTACAAGGAAATGTTTTCTATTTCCCAACCCAAGGCTGCTTGAAGAATTCAGACAGGCTACCAGAGCTGGGACAGAATTATTTTAGAATTTCTGCAAATCATGTTTGTTCTAGAATCCTCCCCAGGAAGATAGCAGTGTGGTGAGCACGGGGCGGGCTGCCAGCTGTGTTTTGTTTGGTCTATTTTTATGCGAATGCCTCCTACGTAGGACCGGGACTTTCCCCAGAGCAAGTAATCTTGAGTTACACTCTACAAGATTTATTCACGTATGTTACTTCCAAGTCTTTGTAAGCTTTAGTTTGTACCTGCTCCAAGAACCTTTATTCCAGACAAAACACGAATACAAAGTCCGAGGAAATGCTTGGCATTTTAAGTGCACTGGGGAGGAGAGCCAGCTACCCACTTTGAAGCAGGACAGCTCGCTTGTTCTTTTCCTCATTAGCTGTGCTTTTCACAGGGTACCACTCTTGCCCACTTCTCTGCTCTGCATTCTCTACAGCCTACATGTAAACAGGACTCAGTACTCATTCTTGAGAATTGACTACTAGAGGGAAAAAAACCTGTATTATCCTATCCCAAACTGGATTATCTTAAACCAAAATAATAAACATTCAGGCTGGAAATATACGGAGTGGCTGTCTGGGAAGCGCAGACCTTGTGTTCGTTCCTAGCACCATAAACAAGCAACAGAGAAGACTCCGTTCATTATGTGAGCATCACCAGCCATCACCACGGGGCTCCAGCACTCGGGAGGCAGAGACAGGTGATCTCTGAGTTCGAGGCTAGCCTGGTCTACATAGTGAGTTCTAGAATAGCAAGGGCCACACAGCAAAACCCAGCAAAACAAGCAAAAACCCAGCCCATTTGCAAAGTCCACTTGGTTATTTTTTTAATTAATTTTATGTTCATTGGTGTTTAGCCTGCATTTATGTCTGTGTGAGGGTGTAAGGTTCCCCTGGAACTGGAGTTACAGACAGTTGTGAGCTTCTTTGTAGTTGCTGGGACTTGAACCCAGATCCTCTGAAAGAGCACCTAGTGCTGTTAACCACCGAGCCATCTCACCGTCCCCTACTTGGTTATTTTTTATAGAAACTGCTCAAAGTGTTAAAAAAAAAACATGCGTAGAGAAAATTGTTGTGTGTTTTTCTCTTTTCACTCTTGGGAGGGGCCACCACCTAGCTTCCAAATAAATCACACATGAAGGCTTATTCTTAGCGATGAATGTCCAGCCTTAGCTTGGCTTTTTTCTTGCCAGCTTTTCTTAAACTACGCCAACTGCCTTTCACTTCTGTACTTTTATCTTCCCCTGTTTCTGTCTGTGCACCTTTCTTTCCTTCTTACTCTGTGGGTGGCTGCCCCATGTCCTCCTCTCCTTATTCTCTCTCTCTATGTATTCTCTGCCTGACAGCCCTACCTGTCCTTGCTTGTACCTCATTATTGGCCGTTCGTCTCCTTATTAGGACCATCAGGTGTTTTAGGCAGGCCAAGAATCAGAGTTTTACAGTTAATCAAATGCATCGTAAACAAAAGTCACACACCTGAAAATAATAATCCCCTACAGAACATGGTCAAGAAAAGCAGAAAGGGAAGGTTGCTCTGTAGTGGGGAAAATGACATACAGGGTTTCAAGTCAGCCTGGTGGAGAACCCATCTCTAGGTTAGCCACCGACTTTATGGTAAACCGAGTCACAGCAGTGTGGATCTCTGTGCTGCTGGCCTCCCAGACACTTGGCCTTCACCTTCACAGTTGAGACTCAGTAGTAGGGCTTCTCGCCCACAGTTTCTTTCTGGTTGTGTCTCTGTGCTGTCTAGTTTATAGTTGCCCCTGCCAAAGAAAACAGTGACGGTAGGCTATTTTTAAAATTAGGGTGAAATCTCCCATACACTTTACCCTGAAATCCTTCTGTTCAGCCTCATCCTCACACAGGGTTTTTCTACACCGAAGCGTGAGGGGCTCCCAAGGGCGGGTCTTACATCCAGGTGTGCCCCTTTAAATATATCCAAAAACCTTAGCTGTCCACGTGGACACTGACTCTTCACCAATACGTTTAATAGGCTTTTCTGGCACAGATTGTGTCTTTCCACTGGAGCATTTAATATCCAAATAAGCATGCATTGGTGTAATGCGGGAGGGTGAGAAGAAAACTGAGCCACGCAGGGATGTGAGGGCAGCCGACTTCGTAGAAAGCAACAATGTGTCTAATGTCAGCTAATTCCACCACTCTGCCATCCTGCGGCTTTTTAAAAATGTTTTGTGTCTTTGTCTGTGTGGGGTGTGTGTGTGTGTGTGGTCTGAATGTGTGTGTGGTCTGTGTGTGTGTGTGTGTGTGTACACGTCCCATGCAGGCTTGTCAGAAAGCACTCTTACTTCTGAACCATCATGCATCTTTATTAATAAATACCATGCAAGAGTAAAACAGAAAGGGTCCCCTTTATGATCCTGTATAGCCTATTCACCATCTCTCCAAACAGGTAGTGTGCAAACAAAGGAAATTAACTCTACCAGTTAAAAAAGGAAAAATTTACATTCTAATATTCTAGTATTATTTTCCTTTGTGTCCCAGAACTTTTAAAACACTTCAGACTTTGATATCTCAGAGAGAGAGAGAGAGAGAGAGAGAGAGAGAGAGAGAGAGAGAGAGAGAGAGAGGTGCCTGAAATTTACGAGGCTCAGAGCCCTGCTCCCCTTTGATTCCCAGAGCAGTCGAAGCTCCTTTTCAGGAACACTGTTACCCAGAGGTTAGAGAGGTAACACATAAGGAACTTACTGTCCAGGACACAGAGCAGGCTACTGTCGCAGGGTCAAGGAAGGGGTGGGGTTGGACAGGCTGTCCACTCCACGGAAAACAAACTCTGCCAGACTTTCCCCGGGGACTCCTCGCAAGGCCCAAGCCCCCATCCCCCAGCAGGCAGCAGTTCTATACCCATGTCTGGCAAGCGTGGGACCCTGCGTTTCTGAGACAAGTGGCTGGTTTCACAGAGTTTATTGGGTGTCCCCCCCCCCCCCCCCGTGCCCCACCTCAAATCCAGGGCTCTCAGACATGCGATAGTTAACCCTATCCTAGCCTGAGCCGTTTCTAAATTGTTGATTTGTGATTGTGACCAGGGTTAAACCTTGACTCTGTTACTGTGTTGTGGGTATGTTTGTCTTTAAAAGTAAAAAGGAAATGTGTGTGTGTGTGTGTGTGTGTGTGAGAGAGAGAGAGAGAGAGAGAGAGAGAGAGAGAGAGAGAGAGAGAGAATTCATATGAAGTAAAGGACAACTCAAGGGCCTCCTTTTCCATGGTGTGGGTCCCGGGGATCAAACACGGGTCCTCAGGCTTGCTGGCAAGCATCCCGCCCACAGAGCTAGCTCACTAGCCTTAGTTATCCTTCTTGGAAAACACAGAGCTTGTACTACATGAGTTCCAATTTCAGCATCTTTCCTTCTTGAAATACTATGATTGTACCTTGAGAATTGGAAAGGATTTAACATTTTACCCCTTTAAAGTCAAAGTCACACCTACTGTCCCGTGAAGTTAGCACATCCTTTGGTGTTTGGTGAACGCGGATGAGCCTTTTCTGCTGTTGGACGTAAGTGGAATGATTTGGCTTTCATTTCAAAGGTTTCAGTGATTGTTTTCCATCTGCCATATGCCCAAGAAGCAATTGGCACAGTGGTTAATTATTGTTTCCCATTGGCCACGCTACCTAAGAAGTTACTGCAGCAAGGCTAAAGGCATTCCGTGACTCAGCTCCTTCAGGGCCCGTCCCAGGTCTCCTCCCTCTTACCGTTCATCTACATCTGATCTTCTTTTCTTCTTAGACAATTGGGAGAAGGGTCACAGGATCCTGAGGATGGGGGATGGGAAGCTGCCTGGAAGGGGGAAGGCTGACGGAGTAACTCTGATGAGACAGATGCCAGGGTTAGTTGATACCTCACCATCTCCCCGTGGGGTCCCTAAATTTGCACTGTCTCTGCTAAGTCCCCTAGACACATCCTGGCAGCCTGTCTTTTCCTGCTTTCCATTGTATATGCCTACACACCCAAGAACGGAGAGTCAGGAGATCTGCTGTCTGGCTCCCACTAAAAGGATGAAGAGAAAGGATGTCTGTCTGTTTGTCAGAGGCAGAAACCTGCCTGGTTCTGAAAAGGACCCTGATGTGCAAATCTGCGGATTTCTGGATTACCTATTACCTGGACTTAAAGGAACATGAGCCAGCGTTGGGTCACTTTGTCCCTATCAGGCTTTTCTCTCGTCCCGTGGTTGACAACACTCTCGGTCACTCAACAGCATTGTGAAGTACTTGCCTCAAGCCTGAAGGGAAGGCTGAAGAGGAAGAAAAACCCTGATCTATGGAGTATGGAGAGATACCAAGTGCTATACAAACACACGCAGATTAACAAAATACAGAGGGTTTCCAGACATGTACAGGCATTAAGGGGCATGATCAACCCTTGGGTGGAGTTGTGGAGGATGTGTTGCAAGAATAGCTTCTGCAGATTTAATTGAATATACAAACCTTAGGGAAACAAGGACATTTTTTTATTTATTATTATTATTAGTTTTTTTTTTAAAACAAGGATGCTCTGTGTAGCTTTGCCTGCCCTGGAAATTGCTAGGCCAGTCTGGCCTTGAACTTGGAGATCTACCTGCCTTTGCCTTCTGTCTGAGTTCTGGGATTAAAAGTGTGGGCCACCACCACCTAATTTAAGGGCGTTTTAAAAAGGCACAGTGAAGTTGAGTACTGTTCTTTCGAGGTCTGTGAGGAATTTTTCTGGAATTTTGATGGGCATTGCATTGAATCTGTAGATTGCTTTTGGTAAGATTGCCATTTTTACTATGTTAATTCTGCTGACCCAAGAGCATAAAGTGTCTTTTAGACATAAAGCAAAGAAAGCCTATAATTCACAATCCCAGAGAACATAGACAACAAAGAGGACCCTAAGAGAGACATACATGGATCTGAGAAAATTGGGAGCATGGGGACCATGGGAGAGGGTTGAAGGGGAGAGGAGAGGAAGGGAGGGGAGCAGATAAAAATATGTAGCTCAGTAAAAACAATAAAAAAAATTGGGCTGGAGAGATGGCTCAGAGGTCAAGAGCACTGACTGTTCTTCCTGAGGTCCTGAGTTCAATTCCCAGCAACCACATGGTGGCTCACAACCATCTGTAATGAGATCTGGTGCCCTCTCTGGTGAGTAGGCATATATGCAGACAAAACACTGTATACATAATAAATAAAAATATTAAAAAATTGGGCTGGAGAGATGGCTCAGAGGGTAAGAGCACTGATTGCTCTTTCAGAGGTCCTGAGTTCAATTCCCAGCAACCACATGGTGGCTCACAACCATCTGAAATGAGGTCTAGTGCCCTCTTCTGGCCTGCAGTCATACACAAAGACAGAATATTGTATACATAATAAATAAATAAATATTAAAAAAAATTAAAAACCTGAAAAAAAAGATGGACAGGCTGAGTTAAAAAAAAAAGGCAAAAAAAAAAAAGGCATAATGATCTAAGAAAATCCTATTGTGCCGTAGTCTAGAAAGACAAATGACAGAAACTAAAAAAGTACATGATAAATTAAATATGAAAAGAAAAAAGCCATGAGTGGAAAGAAATGACAAGGCTGACCCATGGATGCCGTGACACACACCCGGCCACATGCATTTATCTATGGGAGGGCCTCCTACCTACTGTGTGGAGACCACCAAGGGAAGATCAGCGTCCCAGCCTAAGTCAGAACAGCAGCTGTGGGTATGAAGCAGGGATCCAGGAGGCCTGGACCAGAGAGGCCAACATCACAGAGTGCTTACTCTGTGACAACCTTAACGGAACCCCGTGGGAAGCTGAGTAGCTGGCTCCAGATTGTGTGGTAAGTAAGGCAATGGCGTTGACCCCAGGCACTGTACCCATCTGAAGTCAAAGGGCATGGGTGGAGAGCCACACGGTGGAGAGGCTGAGAGAGTGACCTCTAGACTCAGGCTTCCTGACGGTTTCTGACGTTTCCTATAAACCTGTGGACAATCCAGTTAAAAATAGACCTCTCCTCTTCCCCATCCATAAAAATGGTAAAGACAGTGACCTGTGGGATTGCTGTGATGTCCAGGAGTGGAATGCAAGTATCAATAAATGTGAACTACCTGCAGGACGGTCAGTGTCGTCCTGTCTCGGAGGCTGGAGTCCAGGCAGTGTGGTTTTATAACTCAGAAGGGAGCCAGGTGTGGTGCCTGCCTTGGCTCCCAGCGCTCAGGAGGCACAAAAGGGCCGGAAGTTCAGGGCCATTCTCAGCTACATGCTGAGTTTGAGAGCAGCCTATGGTATAGGAGACCACCCCGAAACAAACACACCCTAAACATATGCATATATATCTATGTGTTATGTATATTTGTACGTATTTATGTATCCAACAGTAAGATGAGTGATTGACATCATTTCTAGGTCAGAGGACCACAAGGCTTCTACTCCATTGATCTCTTCTTTCTAAAGAGCTTCAAGATAGGTCTTTTTTTTTTTCAAGACAGGGTTTCTCTGTGGTTTTGGAGCCTGTCCTGGAACTAGCTCTTGTAGACCAGGCTGGTCTCAAACTCACAGAGATCCGCCTGCCTCTGCCTCCCGAGTGCTGGGATTAAAGGCGTGCGCCACCACCGCCCGGCCAAGATAGGTCTTTATGTCCATGTTTTATAACTACTTTGCTGGGTGGTGGTGGCACATACCTTTAATCCCAGCACTCAAAAGGCAGAGGCAGGTGGATCTCTGTGAGTTCGAGGCCAGCCTGGTCTACAGGAGCTAGCTCCAGGACAGGTTCCAAAAGCTACAGAGAAACCCTGTCTTGGAAAAACCAAGACAACAACAACAACAAAAAATTACTTAGGGGCTGAATCAAACAAAGCCTTAGTTTTCAGTAACAGGGAAGAATCAACTATAGTTTGTTCATGCCCTGCTCCCTGCAAGATAGCATCTCACTATGTAGCTTAAACTTAGCCTCAAACTTAGTATGTTTCCCAGGCTGACTCCAAACTCATAGCAATCCTCCTGCCTCAGTCTCCTGAGTGCTGGAACCATGGATGTGGAGCATCACCAGCTTCAGCTATGTTTTTATCCCTAACCATGCAAGCAGCTTCATTTGCTCACAGGTCAGTGACCTGAGTCACCCCAGTGGGTGCCGTGGCTTAGGTAATTCTCTCAATGAGCAGCATAAATGGGAGCTAAGCTATACCCTAACCCTAGCTCATCTAGCGGGGCTGCGGTTTGGCACTCTGCCCTTCGAATTCATTCTGCGTTCTGATGAAGTGATATTAAGTGAAGACAATACATGGTCTAGGCATGGTGGCATACCTTGTCCTCACAGCAGGGGCAGGAAGATCACTACAAGATCAAGGCCAGCCAGGGCTGCATAGTGAAAGTCTGTCTTTAAAATAATAAATAGTTCTAATCATTATCGATGTAATCACATTAGCGCTCTGAATATCCTCCGCTCACACGTACTTACGATGTGAAGAACACGGTGCATTACAGAAGCTCAAATATTGAACCGTACATGTGCTAGCACACAGTATTTAACCGCACAGCAAAATTCTTCTGCCATCTACAGGGTAAAAGGATCAGGGAGGAGGGACGAATTAGGTGCTTTGAGCTTGGGTGTGGTTTCTCCTTCTGCTTCCCACTGTTAAGTGGTCCCAGCTCCCATTTGGCCACGGTGAAACAGTTGCTCTAGCGCAGCAATGACGGGTGTCTGGGAGCTCTCGTTGAGTGGCTGCTACAGAATTTGAAAGGGCAAGGCGTATTTATTCCATAGACTAGTCCTCAGCTATCTCCATCAAACTGTCGCCATAGAGACGGGAAACTTAAAGACTTCCTTCTAATCATTTTGGAAGCGAAATATCTATTTCTGGCTGAGGCTTGGCCTCTCTGGAGTTTATAAAGAATTTCTTACTGTCTGCTATGTAGTGTGGAATTTAAGACAAATCTGGAGCAACCTTTTGGGGGTGAGATGAGTAGGCGCTTTTAAAAAGGAAAAACCCACTCACTGGTTGGGTGAGGTTGGCCAGGTCAGCTAGGGTGCCTACTGCCCTCTCATGACCTCCAGGGCAGCCATCGCCCTGAGGGCAATCCCTGTAAACAGGTCAGTCATAAACGCAGATATCAGTTACCAAAGGTCGTGTGGTTTGAGGAACTTTTTTAGTTGTCAATCCCATAGGTTCATACAGATAAATACAACAAAGCACTTCTCTGTAGGTTTCCTTTTTTTTAATTTTTGCCTCTGCCACAGTACCAATGAAATGTCTTCTTGTTCCGATGATAATCTAATGTTTTCTAGAAAGATAAAGAATTTGGCCTTTCAAATAACGGATGCTAACACTAATTTCAAAGCCAAGCAGGATACACGAAGAAACAGAATTTATTTCAGTCAATTTTTGTCTCTTGGAACATTGATTCTGTCCATAAGATAGCACTTCAACTGGGTGGTGGTGGCCCACGTCTTTAATCCCGGCACTTGGGAGGCAGAGGCAGGTGGATCTCTGTGAGTTCGAGACCAGCCTGGTCTATGGAGTGAGTTCCAGGACAGCCAGGGCTACACAGAGAAACCCTGTCTTGAAAAACAAAAAAACAAACAAAAAAAAAAAGATAGTACTTTATTAAATTATACTAACATTTAAAGCTCATAAATAGTGTTCTTCTGGTTCTTTTCAACCACACTAAACTTTTCCTGTAGATGCTTCCAAAATTGCGTTGGAACCCATCAGCTTTGAAAACGCATACTCGGCCGGGCGATGGTGGCGCACGCCTTTAATCCCAGCACTTGGGAGGCAGAGGCAGGCGGATCTCTGTGAGTTCGAGACCAGCCTGGTCTACAAGAGCTAGTTCCAGGACAGGCTCCTAAACCACAGAGAAACCCTGTCTCAAAAAAAAAAAAAAGAAAAAAAGAAAACGCATACTCATCCATGGGAGCCACAATTTCATCTCAAGGAATTTCTTCTAGAAAAATATTCACATCAAGTTGAGTCCACCTTGAGGGCTTGAGGGGCTCAGCCTAGTTCCTGCACTCAGTTCCCAGAACACTAGGCAGGAAGTTGGAAGGGAGGCTAAGCACACCTGAGCATTCAGCTTAGCGATCAGCTCTTGTGTGGGAGTTGCTTGACATCTGAGGAATGTGTTTATTAGGGAAGCAGATACCAAAACAAAGGAATTCTGAGAAAGTCCGTGACCTCCACGGCGGGCGTACAGAGGGCAGTGGAACACCAGGAGGATGGCTCCCTGGGGTGGGTAAGGCCACCACGACTGACGGCCGGCCCGCGGCCTGCGTTCATTCCCCAGGTCTCTTGTGGTGGAACTGACATGCACACACGTGCACACACAATAAGTAAATAAATAGACAAATGTAACGGCTCCACCTGGTCAAACATTGCAAAAACAAAGTAAATGGGGGTTTTCAGGAGCTGGAGGGAGTGGGATGGGGCGTTTCAGTGTTGCCGGGGTTGTTCTGGAGAGGGTTGTATAGACAGTCATGGAAAACAGTGCTGAACTATGGACAAGGTGTCCTGGGCATCAAAGTCAAAGCCCTACACATGCTGGGCAAGCATTCTCTCTCTGCGATATCTCCTTTGCCCTAAGGTAATATATGTTATATTATAAATACATTACAAATATAAATATTACACATATATGGAATATATAACAAATCTATAACAAATGTTATATTGTATTGTGTATATATACATATACACTATATTATAATAATAAATTATATCAATCATATTAATATATAATTAATTAATAATATAACATTTAATATATTAACATAATGTGATAATTATATTACTATATTAATATATAATATTGTCTGGTGACTAGCGACAAGGAGAAGCCATTGCATCTGAAGGGCCAAAGGGGAAAGGGTCGTGTAGACCGAGTCCAGTCAGAAGGAAGGGGTCGTGTAGACCGAGTCCACTCAGAGGAAAGGGGTCCTGTAAACTGGGTGCAGTCAGAAAGAAGCCTTTGTATTGGCTACAAAATCCCTGACAGGAGAAGCAGGAAGTGGTTAGCTGCATCGCATCCACAGTCGGGAAGCAAAGGTGATGAACATTACTGCTGATTTTAGCTTTCTCCTTTGGACCCAATGTGTGTGGCGCCACACACATGTTTAGATGCGTCTTCCCACCTCAGTGAACCAAACCTAGGCAATTGTACACGGGCATGCCCAGAGGCTAACCTGATTATATAATCCTCCTCACATTGACAGTCTAGAGCTCCCCAGCCTCTTGCTTTGAGATGAAGCTAGGGCCGGTAGATGTGACCGACACCAGGAAGAAGGGCTGGACTAGTCAGAAAACAGCAGGCAAGGCAGGGGATGTGACAGTCTGTAGTCCACAGGGTCATTTGCAGGACAGGGAAGGGCAGTATGTGACAGGAAATAAATTATCAAGGAATAATACAATAACATTTTCCCACCAGGAAAACATCTGGTGTTCATCCCAGAAAATTAGCGCAAAAGAAAAAGTCATATATAAGGCATAACATACATGTCTTAAAAAAAAGTTAACAAAAGATACTAAAAACTTACAGGGAGGACAAAAAAGATTATACATTGATCAGAAATGGGAACAGCATCAGATTAACCGATAGCAACTAAGGATTCTGTGTGGCAGGGGAGCCGTTCCTTCAACTGCCTGAGAAACATTATTTCCAAACTGAATCAATCATCTGCAGGCAGAACAAAGACGTCTGCAAACATTCGGTGCCTTCAAACTTTGACCTGCAAGTCCTTTCTTAGGACAATTACGGGACAGAGATGCGAACAGATAGACAGGCAAGGACGGTCCTGGGCTGAGGAAGAAGGGGATACAGGCTCAGCCAAGAAACGAAGGGAAGTCCAGGCTGACAGCTGTGCAGATGTCCTAGAACACGGGGTGGGGAGGCTCCGGTAGGACGCCCTGAGGAAAAAAAAAACCACTAATCATTTTCAGAAGGTTCAACAATTCTTGAGGGATTTTGAGGGCAATAAAAACAAAGCATATGTCTATTTTTAAAAATTAGCTATCTTCCCCCCCCCCTTCCCCTTCCCTTGTGATGGAGGACATGATCCAGGGTTGCTCGGGTGCCAGGGAAGTGTCCTGCTATTTTCCCACATTCCCAGGCCCAAATCAGCCTTCTAGCTGTATCTGGTTTTCTTTTTTTCTGAAGATTTATTTCTGTGTGTGTGTGTGTGTCTGCTTGTCTGTGTGTGTTGTGTGTGTCTCTGTGTGTTCGTATGTGTTGTGTGTGTCTTTATGTCTGTGTGTTGTATGTGTATGTGTCTCTGTGTGTTTGTATGTGTTGTGTGTGTCTGTGTGTGTTGTGTGTGTATGTGTCTGTGTGTCCGTATGTGTTGTGTGTGTCTGTGTCTCTGCATGTCCGTATGTGTTGTGTGTGTGTCTTTGTGTGTCCATGTGTGTGTTGTGTGTATGTCTCTGTGTCAGTATGTGTTGTGTGTCTGTGTGTTGTGTGTGTATGTATCTCTGTGTGTCTGTATGTGTTGTGTGTGTCGTGTGTCCGTGTGTGTGTTGCGTGTGTGTGTGTGTCTTGCATGCATGCACACGAGTGAAGGTATTTGTGGAGGTCAGAAGAGCTGGTAGAGTTGCAGAAGGTTGTGAGCCAAACTCTGTTGAGAATCACACTTGCAAGAGTGAAAGCGTGTAAGGAAAGGGCAAAGATTGAATTCAAGTTTCAGGCAAGTCTTCCCCCAGGCCTCAGACATGTTAGGCAAGTATTCTACCCAGAATCACACCCCACCCCCAGTCTTTATGTCACCAGGTGGTGATGGTCATGTGCTTGTCTTATCAAGTTTTCAAAAAGTAGCTTTTCTGAACGGGGTACCAGCTCATGGAAAAAACAATTTGGTTTTAGATTCTAACACTTGTGGGTTTGGTGTGAGAAGTCCTTCTGTATATGTGTTGCTTTTTTTGGTTAATGAATAAGGAAACTGCTTTCGGCCAATGGCTTAACAGAATATAGCTAGGCTGGAAAAGATATATACAGAGAGTAGGCAGAGTCAGTGAGACACATGGAGCCTCTAGAGGGGAAAGACGTGAGCTTCCAGCTGGAACCTGGCTAGTAGGCCATGAGCCTTGTAGTAAAATATAAAATAATGGAAATGGGTTAATTCTAAATGTAAGAGCTAGCTAGCAATATGCTTAAGCTATTGGTCAAACAGTATTGCAAATAGTATAGTTTTTATGTGGGGCCAGCCTGGTCTGCAGATTGAGTTCCAGGGCAGCCCAGTGCTGTTACACAGAGAAACCCTGTCTGGAAAAAAAAGACGAGTTTAGGTTGTGATAAGGATGGATAACTTTGAAATATGTCTTGTGATTCATGCAAAGAAATACCCCTTTGTGTTCACACACTTCAGTAAATGTCAGGTTGCTTTTGTTTCTATTTTTGGTGTCTGTTGTTGCTTTCAAATTAGATATTCTGCTCATTTAGGCAATATTTTGTTACCACAGTATTTGGAATATAATCTGACTTTCTGGCATGTACCTGTAATCCCAGGACTCTGAGGGCTGAATCAGGAGGATTAAGAGTTTTCGGGCAGCAGGTTTAGGAGTTGGCTCAGTAGTTAAAGCCTTTCCCATGCAAATGTAAGGCCTAGAATTTGGATTCCCAGAACCCACTTAAGTACTGGGTGGATGTGTTGACCTGCCTGTAATTCCAGAACCCAGAAGGTGGAGATGAGGGATACTCGGGACAAACTGGGTAGTTAAACTAGCCTTATCTTGAGTTCTCCACTGAGAGATTCTGCCTCAGTGAATAGGTGGAAAGCCGTGGGAAAGACTCCCAACACTTCCTCTTGCCTCTACACACCTGGGCATGAGCGGACACGAACTCTCACTTGTATTTGCTCACACATCACATATATAAACACAAATGTTCATAGACCACATATACATATGCTTTAAAAAGCATAAAAGGAGCTGGGCAGTGGCGGAGCACACGCCTTTAATCGAATATCTGTGAGTTCAAGGCCAGCCTGGTCTACAAGAGCTAGTTCCAGGGCAGCTACAGAGAAACCCTGTCTCTAAAAGTCAAAAACAAAAACAAAAAAAAACCCAAAAGTACCCCCTTCCAAAAAAGCCTAAAAGCCTGGGTTACCTAGTGAGTTTGAGGCCAACCTAGGCTACATAGCAAGACCCTGTCTCAAAAGACAAGCATATTAAAGCAGTTAAGTTTGAATTCCTTACGAGGGTAGGGTATACAAACTTCTTCCTAGTCTTCCCTCTGAAGTACCCTTGCTTTCCAGACGCTGGCCTTCTTCAGCAGCTTCTGCTGCTGCCTCCTCCTCCTCTTCTTTTTTTTTATAAATTGATTTTATGTTTATTGGTGTTTTGCCATGGGTGTCAGATCCCCTGGAACTGGAGTTACAGTTGTGAGCTACCTACCATGTGGGTGCTGGGAATTGAACCCAGGTCCTCTGAAAGAGCAGCCATTCTCTCTCTCTCTCTCTCTCTCTCTCTCTTTTTTTTTTTTTTTTTTTTGGTTTTTCGAGACAGGGTTTCTCTGTGGTTTTTTTGGAGCCTGTCCTGGAACTAGCTCTTGTAGACCAGGCTGGTCTTGAACTCACAAAGATCTGCCTGCCTCTGCCTCCCAAGTGCTGGGATTAAAGGCGTGCGCCACCACCGCCCGGCTAGCCATTGTCTCTTAACCGCTGAGTTATTTCTCCAGCAATTCTTTTGTTTTTTTCGAGACAGCATTTCTCTGAGTAGCCCTGGTTGTCCTAGAACTCACTGGCCCAGGCTGGCCTCAAACTTAGAGATCAATTAAGACTGGACAGGTGACAAGAGAATGGAGCGTCTCCAAGCAGAGGAAACAGTAAGTGTGAAGGGCTCAGATGAAGGTACCCGGAATCTGAAGAAATGAAAGAATATCGGTGTGTCTGGAACCTACTGAGAAAGAGTTAGGCAGAGAGGGGCCAGGACAGGTGTGGAAAGTCTCAGCATTGGTCGGTATCTGAAGAGAGACAGAAAGCTGTGCGGTGGAGTGAGCTGGTTTTGTGTGGGGTTTTTTCTGCTTGTCACTCTGCTCCTGAAATAGGGAAAGTACCTCAGGATCCTTGCAGGCTGGCCTACAGAGCAGGCTCCTGAACAGTCAAAGCTACACAATAGAGAGACTGCCTCAAACAAACAAAATAAGACAAAGGAAAGGAAGACACACGAGCAACGTGGGTAGGTGGAGGGGATAAACTGGGGGAGGGTAGGAAATTTGGAGAAGCGGGGTGCTTGGAAAAGTAGCCATGTAGAGATTGTCTAGGAAGACTGGCTCGGTGAATTCAGGGTAACAGGTTTATTTAAAGGGGTGGAAGTTTAGAGAATGTTCCTTTCACATGAGTTTCAGGAAGTCAGATAATAAGGCAGAACAGTTTACTAGTTTTCTTGTAGGCTAAGATGACCTCTGGAGTTTTGATTCAGACCACGGAGTGTCGTTTACTGCAAGGGGAGCTATCTAACGGCAGGCAGGCAAGTGTCCAGGAGTGGATGAGCCCTGTGTGGCCTGGGTTGGAGACAGATACAAGATCTACAGGAGAGGCTGGACAGGCAGCTAAACAGCCGTCAGTGTTCCGACTGAGAGGCCCGGTGGACCGGTCCTGAGGTTCTTCCCTTCAGGATCAGCGTACACAAGCCATTGAGCCTTGAGGATCTAAGGTAAACAAGCAGTAGGTTTTCAGTAGAGACCACCGATCAGCAGTTTAAGCTTTGATAACCCTCTTCTTAAATAGGAAATAGAATTCATATTTCTTGGAGAAAATAACACCCAATAAATCCTATCTTAAAAATTTTATTCTATTATCATGTATGTATGTATGTATGTATTTATGTTTTCAAGACAGGGTTTCTCCGTGTGGTCCTGGCTGTCCTGTAATTTGCACTCTTGACCAGGTTGGCTTCGAACTCATAGAGATCCACCTGCCTCTGCCTTCCGGTGCTGAGACTAAAGGTGTGCACCACCACTGCCCTGCATATCTACTTATTTTTCCTTCTAGTATTTTATGTTCATATTTTGCATTGCTGTATATAATGTAAGATTATTTCCAATTCTTTCATTTTCTTTTATTTTTTTTCCCCTTTTATTTATTTCTCCCACTTTAAAATGGAAAGAATTTATGGTCATTCTGATCAATTGAGTGGTATATAAGTTCTGTTCAATCACTTTTTAGAAACACTTGAAGGATGGAAATGGTTCTATTAAAATTAAAGGAGTTTTTAAAAAACTACAGAAAAAATAAGACTCATAAAAACCCATTTCAGTCTGACAATTTTTGTAGAGAAAGCTAGTATTTGGAGAGTTCCGAGCGACTCTCCCAGGACAGCGTCAGAGGCCCTGGCAACCTCCAGGAGTGGCAAGTGAGAACAGTGACTTCCAGCGGTGGTTTCCACAAGCTATCTTAAGAAGTTCCTATGGGAACGAGCACCTGTGCCCCAGCCAGGATACCCTGCTGCCACAGTGACCACTGGAACCTCTCAACCTCACCTATACCTAGAGGAACAACCACCAGAACTGTGGCACTGCCTCAACTTGGAGGAGTGACCGCCGGAGCTGTGGCCCCACCTGCACCTCAAGGAGCAACCATCTGAGCCTTGGGCCGTCTTGCTCCTGTCGGAGCCATCACTGAAGGCTCTGTTCTGCTTATACCTGAAGGAGCATTCAACAGAGCCACAGCCCCAACTACACCAAGTGGAGAAAGAGGGACTCCCTGAAACACAGGCTCCATCTATACCAATTGGAGGAAGAGATGGGTAGACAACAAGGTAAGATACACTCAACAACATAAAGAGCGATATGCACCACTGGAAACTAGTGGTTTACAACAACAAGACCTGAACACCTCAACACAGATGAAGCAGAAGAAAACGACCTTAAAAATAACTTTATGAAGACGATTGAGGCCCTTAAAGAGGAAATGAAACATTCCCTTAAGGAAGTGGAGGAAAAGACAAAGAAAAAATTTGAAGAAATCAACAAATCTCTTAAAGAAAACCAAGAAAAAGCAATCAAACAGGTGAAGGAAATGATTCAAGACTTGAAAACGGAAACAGGAGAGATAAAGAAAACACAAACCAAGGGAATTCTGAAAGTAGACTATTTGGGTAAATGATCAGGTCGCACAAATGCAAGCATAAACATCAGAATACAAGAGATAGAAGACTCTCAGGCATTGAAGATACTGTTGGGACCATTTGGCGTCCTGGCCTCCAGCTGCTCTTCCCTGCCAGAGATCTTTCCTTCTGATTTGAGTTACTAAAAGCTCTGTCTAGTTGTTTACCAGCTCTGCTTCATTAGCATGTGTTGCCATGGCCTTGAGGATCAGAGGATGAGGTTTTCACCTGTTGGCCCACCTGACTGTGTTGGGTATATAAGCCTTCAGGGTGGTATTGAATAAGGGGCTTCTTACCAGTGACTAGAGGTCCGTGTCTCTGTCTGTGTGTCTTTGTGTGTTTCAATCTCCAGCCCCTTGCCCAAGGCTCATGAACTGTATGGTAGTGCATAGAGCGCAGACGGGCTGCAGATACCATAGAGGAAATAGATTCTTTGGTTAAAGAAAATGTTAAATCCAACAAATGCTTAACACAAAATATCCAGGAAACCTGGGATACCATGAAAAGACCAAATTAAGAATGATAGGGATAGAAGAAGTCCAACTCAAAGGCACAGAAAATATATTCAGCAAAAAATCATAGGAAAAAAAACTTTTCCAACTTAAAGAAGGACATGCCTATGAAGGTACAAGAAGCTTACAGAACACCAAATAGACAGAACCAAAAAAAAAGTTCCCTTGTCACATAATAATCAAAACATTAAACATTCAGGATAAAGAAAAAATATTAAGAACTGCAAAGGAAAAAGGCCAACTAACATATAAAGGCAAACCTATTAGAATTACATCCTACTTTTTTTTTTTTTTTTTTTTTTTTTTTTTGGTTTTTCGAGACAGGGTTTCTCTGTGGCTTTGGAGCCTGTCCTGGAACTAGCTCTGTAGACCAGGCTGGTCTCGAACTCACAGAGATCCGCCTGCCTCTGCCTCCCGAGTGCTGGGATTAAAGGCGTGCGCCACCACCGCCCGGCTTACATCCTACTTTTTAATGGAAATAATGAAAAGCCACACATTATGCAGATACTAAGAGACCACGGTTGTCAGCCCAGCAAAACTTACCCAGCAAAACCTTCAATCACCATAGATGGAGAAAAAAAGATATTCTATGACAAAACCAGATTTAAACAATACCTATCCACAAAGCCATCCCTAAAGAAAGTGCTAGAAGAAAAACTCCAACCCAATGAAGTCAGCTACATCTACAAAACCTCAGGCAATATATGATCTCACAGCAACAAATCCCAAAGAAGGGAACTAACAGATGCCATGATTCAAATGGATTTAAGAGACATCTACAGAGCATTCCATCCAAACACAAAAGAATATACCATCTTCTCAGTACCTCATGGAGCCTTCTTAAAAATTGACCACAATCCAATCTCTCTCATGAACATTGATGCAAAAATACAATAAAATACTGGCAAACTGAATCCAAGAACACATCAGAAACACCATCCATTATGATCAAGTAGGCTTCATCTAAGAGATGCAGGGCTGGTTCAACATATGAAAATCTGTCAGTGTAATCCAGCATATAAACCACATGATCGTCTCATTAGATGCTGAAAAGCCTTTGGCAAAATACAACATCCCTTCATGATAAAGGTCGTGGAGAAATCAGGGATACAAGGAACATTCCTAAACATAATAAAGGCAATATACAGCAAGTCAACAGCCAACATCAAACTAAATGGAGAAAAACTCGAAATGATTCCGCTGGAATCAGGAACAAGACAAAACTGTCCACTCTCTCCATATCTATTCAGTATAGTACTCAAAGTCCTAACTAGAGCAATAAGACAACAAAAGGAGATCAGGGGGATACAAATTGGAAAGGAATAATTCAAACTTTTTCTTTTCTTTTTTAAATATTTATTTATTTATTATACAGTATTCTGTCTGCTTGTATGCCTGCAGGCCAAAAGAGGGCACCAGACCTCATTACAGATGGTTGTGAGCCACCATGTGGTTGCTGGGAATTGAACTCAGGACCTTTGGAAGATTAGGCAGTGCTCTTAACCGCTGAGCCATCTCTCCAGCCCAATTCAAACTTTTTCTATTTGCTGATGATAGGTTAGTTTGCATAAGTGACCCCAAAAGTTTTACAGCAATAAAGACCTTCAGTAATGTGGCAGGATAAAATATTAACTTTAAAAAAAAACAGTAGCTTTCCTATATACAGATAATAAGTGGTCTGAGAAAGAAATCAGAGAAATTTCACCCTTCACAATAACTACAAACAACACAAAAACACAATAACACAAACAACTCCAACTAAACATGTGAAAGATCTGTACGACAAGAATTTTAAGTCTTTGAAGAAAGAAATTGAGCAGGATATCAGAAAATGGAGAAATCTCCCATACACATGGAGAGGTAGGATTAACAGCATAACAATGGAAATCTTACCAACAGCAATCAATGCAATACCCATCAAAATCCCAGGACAATTCTTCATAGACCTCGAAAGAACAGTACTAAATTTCATATGGAGAAACAAAAAAAATCCAGGATAACCAAAACAACCCTGTACAATAAAGGAACTTCTGGAGGCATCACAATCCTTAACTTCAAGCTCTATTACAGAGCTACAGTAATGGAAATAGCTTGGTATTGGCATAAAAATAGACATGTGGACAAATGGAATCGAATTAACAACCCTGATATTAACCCACACACCTATGCACACCTTATTTTTGACAAAGAAGCTAAAAATATAAAATGGAAGAAAGAAAGAAAGCATCTTCAACAAGTGGTGCTGGCCTTACATGGTCAACATGTAGAAGATTGCAAAGACACCTCACCATAAATCCATCCACACTGAACCCATAGAAGAGAAAGTGGGAAGTAGCCTTGAATGCACTGGCACAGTAGACCACTTCCTAAATATAACACCAGTAGCACAGACACTGAAACAATTAATAAATGGAACCTCCTGAAACTGAGAAGCTTCTATAAAGCAAGGGACACAGTCAGTAAGACAAAATGGCTGCCTACAGAATGGGAAAAGATCTTCATCAGCCCTGCATCAGACAGAGGATTGATCTCCAAAATATACAAATAATCCAAGAAACTAGACATCAAATTACTAAATAATCCAATTAAAAAATAGGCTACAGGTCTAAATAGAGAATTCTGAACAGAAGAATCTCAAATGGCCAAAAGACACTTAAGAAAATGCTCAACAGCCTTAGTCATCAGGGAAATGCAAATCAAAACAACTCTGAGATACCATCTTACACCTGTTAGAATGGTTTAGAAAAAAAAAACACCGATGAAACAGCTTATGCTGGAGAAGTGGAATAAGGGGAACACTCCTCCATTGCTGGTGGGAATGCAAACTGGTACAGCCCCTTGGGATATCAGTATGGCGATTTCTCAGAAATAGGAATCAATCGGCCTCAAGACCCAGCAATACCACTTTTGGGTTTATACCCAAAGGAGGCAACCCTCACACCACTAGGACTTGTGCTCAACTACATTCATAGCAGCATTATTTGTAATAGCCAGAACCTGGAAACAACCTAGATTCCCCTCACCCTAAGAATGGATAAAGAAAATGTGGTACATTTACACAATGGAGTACTGCTTAGTGTTAAAAAGCAATGGTGTGCCTGGTGGTGGTGGTGGAGGAAACCTTTAATCCCTGCACTCATGAGGCAGAGGCAGGTGGATCTCTGTGAGTTTGAGGCCAGCTTGGTCTACAAGAACTAGTTCCAGGACAGCTGGGGCTGTTATACAGAGAAACCCTGTCTCGAACTCCCCCACCCCCAACCCAACCAACTAACCAAACAAGAAAAAAACCAATGGCATCTTTAAATTTGCAGGCAAATGGATCGAACTAGAAAGCAAATCATAATCAGCTGTCCTCTGACCTCCACATGCGCGCACGCGCGTGTACACATACCAAATGCATAAATGTAATAAACAAATAAAACATGGGTGGTGTACCCAGCTGTTTCAAATAGTTTGGAGCAAACAGAGGCCTAAGCACTTTATAAACTTGCAAGCTAATAGCCATCTTTTTCAGGTGTAAGGGAAGCCTGAACTAATTGATTCAATGCTTGATTACTTTAAATCTATATAGGAGGGTAGTTAGCACCATTTGATAACTTCATAGATACCATCTAAAGTGTATTCTAATCTGCAAATATAACCTTTCTGAGATTTGGATCTTTGTACAGTTAAAAAAAAACAAACCCAAAATAAGCAAACAAACCAAAAACAGAAAGGATGTAAAATGCCAGTAAGACTAAATTTCTTTTATTTTCCAGCCCTGCCTATAGGTAGATGGAATTAGGATAGAACAACAAAAAAATTGGGGCCCCCAAAGAGACGTGAATACGTGTTAACTCACAGCTGGAACTGTGGTAAGGAAATGAGTTAGGGGTGGAGGGGAAAGACTCAGATCAGAGCCGACCATCCCCGGGGACGCCGCGGTCCCTTACAGCCCGTCCCTCTGGCCATATTCCAGCCTCGGGTCCCAGGGGCTTCCTCCAGCGGGAAGCAGGGACGCGCGTGTCCGGGCGCGCGCCTACGCGTGCACTCACGTGTATACACACACACACTCGCACGCACACACACTCACTCGCACGCACGCCCGCCCCGCGCCCGCCCCCCCTCCCGCCACCGCCAGCTTCCTCCGCCGCCCGTCCCCTCGGGGGCGGGCCTCTTTCTCTTTAAAGAGCCGACGCAGCCTCGGGAGCCGAGCGGCGCGCAGCCAATGAGCGAGGCCGAGCGGCTCGAGCGCGCTGACGCCGCACCAATCAGCGGCGGCGGGGGGCGGGGACACCGGAGGCGACACTATTGTTGATGAGGAGCCGCGGCGGCGGCTGCACCACCTCGTCGCTGGCCGCCGCTGCCCGCGCGCCCCCCGTCCCCGAAGTCAGGCTTCGTCAGCCGCCGGCTCAGGCCTTCCCTCGGGCCCCGCGCAGCCGGGCCCCGCAGCCCAGCACCCTCCCCACGGCGCTCGCGGGCCGCTTTCTCCGGGGCGGGGGGGGACCATGTCCCAGCGGGTGAGGCGCAATGGGTCTCCCACGCCCGCGGGCGCCCTCGCGGGTGGCGCGGTCGGCCCGGCCGGGGGCCCCGGGAGCCGCCTGCAGCCCATGAGGGCGACCGTGCCGTTCCAGTTGAAGCAGCAGCAGCAACATGGCAGCCCCACGCGGGGTGGTGGCGGCGGCGGTGGCGGCGGCGGCGGCAACAACGGCGGCGGAGGCGCTTCAGGCCCCTCGGGTGGCGGCAGCGGCGGCGGCCTGCGCACCGCCTCGCGCAGCATCAGCCCCACGCGCGGCGGCGGCGGCAGCGGGAGCGCGGCCGCGCGCACCAGCCCCACCGTGGCCACGCAGACGGGCGCGTCCGCGACGTCCACGCGCGGTACCAGCCCCACGCGCGGCACGGCGCCTGCGGCCCGAAGCAGCCCTCCGCGACCGCAGCCGCCGCCGCCCCTGCTGGGCACCGTGTCGTCGCCTAGCTCGTCGCCCACCCACCTGTGGCCCGGCGGCGAGGTGAGTGCGGCCCCACCCCCCACCCGCGTCCGCCACCGGAGGAGGTCCCCGGAGCAGGGCCGGCCCTCGGCGGAGAAGAGGAGCCCCAGCGCCCCGGTGTGCAAAGCAGGTACGTGGAGGGCAGGGGTCCCGCGGCGCGGAGCAGGGACTGCAGCAGGGCTCCATCGGGGCGGGGCTGGGCGTGCGGTCCGCCACCCCCGCGTCGTGCCAGCGCGGGTAGCCGCGGTAGAGGTGGTGCCGCCGCTAACCTTGGGCCTGAGCCCATTTGTGGAAATCATAAACCCTGGGATCTGGCCTTGCGTCGCTCCTGCTCACACACACTCGAGGGTGAGGCTAGGGCTGGTCTGTCACTTTTGTTTTAGTGACGTGGTTAAGGCTTGCAAATAGCCCACGAGTGCTGCTCGGTGTTTTCTGTTCCAGAAAACAGTTTCGGATCTGGAGGAATGAGTGCCACAGCAAAGGCGGATTTGGATCATTGAAGAGTTGTGGAGCTGGGAGTGGTTTTTGCATTTCATAAGACTTAATGAGTAGCAAGAAGGGAGAAGTTAAGCAAGATTGTTTTGGGGTGTGTGCATAGGTATATGTATATATACGTATGCTCACCTGCAATTACATATATATGTAAATGATAAATAGCTAGCCTGAGGGTCTGGGTGTCTTTCTGAGATAATGGTTTTATTTCTCTCGTATTGTTTGTTTGCTTTTTCCCTTCTTGAAACAGAGTCTCACTTGCCCTGGCTGGCCTGGGACTCGCTGTGGAGCCTATGCTAGTCTTGATCAGTCGCTCAGTCTGCCTCTGCCTCCCTGCAGCTGGGATTAAAGCTGTACCGGTCATGACCGGCCCCGTCTTGTTGATTGTACCTGACAGTTTTCTTGGGGAAGATTCTGGATGGAGGCATTGGTTTCCAGTGGAGTCAGTTCAGAAAGGGTAATTCAAAGGAATATTTAAAATAATAATTGGGAGTTTCAGGAGATTAATACCCAGTTCCTAACTAAGTCAGTAAGATGAAGTGATTTAAGAAATATAGAATGTGACTCGTTCGTACTTTTTTTCATGAAAGGCTTAAAAGTTTTTATTATATTTTATTTCGTGTGTGAGCGTGCGTGCATTTAATCCATGGCCTGTGAGCGGAGGTCAGAGGACAAGTTTGGAGATGTTGGGTCTTTCCTTCCTTGATGTGGGGTCCAGGGCATCCGACTCTGGTTTCAGACTTGATGGCAAACACCTTTACCTGATGAGCCATTTCACCAGGCCTGTGAAGGATTTTAGACAATATCTCTTTAAGAAAGATTGCCTAGAAAAATGTTAGGTAGTGTTGTCTACACTACCAGAGAACAGTTCTAAACCTTTTGGGGGATACAAAATGCTTCTGGGTCTTTTATTTTTGTTTTTGTAGCCTCAGCCGGCGTGTAGATAGGCTGGCCTCACCAACTGCCTCTGCCTCCCGAAAGCTGGGATTAAAGGGGGCACTACTTTACCTAGCCACAAATTGTTTTAAAAAACATTGTTGAGAGGACTCTCTAGGTTGCAGCAGTGGGCAGGTGGTTTTCATACAGAACCTCATTCTAGCTTTCTCACTGGTGGTGGCAGGTGAGATTTGACTCAGCTTGAAAAGAACATGCCTTCAAATTATATCAGGGAGCTTCTAATACATAAGAGAAGGTCAGGGAAATGCATTGCACACCAAAATTACATGTGTGTAGTTATTGAATCTGAACAAGATTCCTGCAGTCTGCTTTTGAGTTTCTGGAGCCAGGATAGCGCATCTTGTGTGTGCTGCTTAAGTGGGCAGTAGGTGGAGAGGAAGAGGCAGGGTCCCTCAGTCTGATGACAGAATGTGTTGTGTGTGCTGCTTAAGTGGGCAGTAGGTGGAGAGGAAGAGGCAGGGTCCTCAGTCTGATGACAGAATGTGTTGCTCTTTACAGTAGGTGGAGAGGAAGAGGCAGGGTCCCTCAGTCTGATGACAGCATGTGTTGCTCTTTACAAGTGTATCCTGAGTAGAACTCAGGTCAAATAGTCAGAATGTGAAGGAGAGTGCCCCTTTATGTTGATTACTAGGGTTCCAGGCTCCTTGTGTGCTCATTATTTTCCAAAGCTCTCCCCCCCCCCCCAAACAACCAAAACCCCAGAAAATTGAGTAGTTAACTCTTTAGGTGTGAGGGGTATTGCTTGTTGTTAGGTCTTTTAGTCTTCCTCAAGCATAGATGTCTGATGGCTTCTTTTTGGGATATATTCTTTTACACTCTAGTTACATCTGTTCAAAGTGGGGAGAATGTTTTCAGTTCAGCTTTTTGTAGCACAGATCCCCTTTTTGATTAGAGTCCCACCAGTTTGCAGGCTTCATGAAATGTAAAAGTTCTCACTGTAGAAACGAAGGTGCTATTTTGTGTAGGTCTGTCACCTCATGTAACTCAGGTGCTTGGGTTCATCTCCATGAGGTTGCTGGTTTCTGGGTGTCTTACGGGTGGGCAGACTGTCCCATCTGCACCAGAGCTCCAGTATTACAGAGTTCCCAAGTTGGAGACCTTGGGATCTCCAGTTGGTTGATTCTCTGGAATATGTGATCAAGAATGTCTTTCTCTTGACTATGATGAGGGCACCCAAGCACCCATTGATGGTAGCTATTTAAATGGCCGACTCAGTGCCTGCTGTTTTCTTAGCAAAGCGGTTTGTCTGGGTAGGGTACTTTCAGAAGGTAAGTAGGCAGCAGGGCTAATGTTGAAGTTTTTTTGTGCTTTCCCTTTTACTTGACTTTATCTAATTTAGCATAAGAACAGTCACGATAAGCTTTGGGTGGACTCCGGCTTTTGTGCCTGTGTTCAGTCACTTACGATCATGTGGTATGGAGAAGCGAGTAACATGTTAGTGATAGAGTCCATGTTGTGTGAAATTTATTTCTTTTTACATTGTATATGTGAGTTGTGTGTATATGTTGGTACATACGTGATAGGGTCACGTATGTGATGGTCCAGATGGCATTCTGCTGGAGTCTGTCCACTTTTTCTACCCTTGGTTCCAGAGGATTGAACTCGGATCATCAGGCATGGTGATTTACCTGCTAGTAGCTTTAGTTATTTAAAAATTGTAATTATATTTTATTTTATTCTGTGTGTGTTCATCCACATGGATGCCAGGGTTCATGTTGCATGTATCTAATTATTCTTTATCAATAGTCAGGAGTCAGATATTGGGATAAGAACCTGAATGGCCAGAGAAGTCACAGAGAAACTACCTGTGACCTGTGTCTTCAGTTCCTCCATCCAGAAAAGACCGAGATCTCTCTAAGGATTACTTCCTTATTCCTGTCTCTCTGTCCTCAGTCCTCCAAAACCTTTATGGTTAATTTTGCTCAGCTAGTAGCTTCCTCCACCCTTTGATTCAAAGCAAACTTTATTGCCAGAATGCGATCAAAATATCACACAACAGGTTCATGTGTGGAGGTCAGAGGACAGCTTTCAGCCTTCGGGAACTCTCTTTCCACCCTGAGGATCTCCGGGATCAAACTCACGTTGTTAGGCTTGGTGGCAGGCACCTTTACCTGCTGAGCCATCTCTGTCCCCCTCTTTTTTTTTTTAATTGACTAATAATTGTTTATGAGACGTTCGTTTTCTATACATAGATCTCCCCCCCCCCCCGGAGACAGGTTTGTTTTTTTGTTTTTTTGTTTTTTTTGGTAGCTTTGGAGCCTCTTCTGGAACTAGCTCCTGAATGCTGGGATTAAAGGCCTGCATCACAGTCTGTTTTGGAAATTTAAGCTTACTGTAGTAGCTGCAGAAGGTGTCTGCTGCATTATCACAGCAATGCAATCATGCCATAGTTAACTGTATGTAGTTAGGATTTAACACTGCATCCTCATTGTTGTTTACATTTCTCTTGAGAATAGAGCCATGCTTGGTGTTTGCATGTGTAGGCTTTGACAAATGTTACTTTTTAATAATAGGTTTATGTGTGATTTACAGTGGTGATAAAGCAGACTACTGTTACTTTCAGGCAATAGTAAAACATGGGATACACATATTTTATGCATTTATGATATGAGCTAGCATTTAAACTATTTCTAGGCTATGCAGTGTTTCTGAGAGCTTTTTCAAATTTTAGCAGTCTCCACCAAAATCCTTATGTCAATGGACTGGAGCAGTTCAGACCTGTGTTCTTCCGTGTCAGCTGTACATTACTAATAGCTGTAGCCACCTATGAATCTGCCATCTAGCTGTGCCTTGTGTCCTTTGTAACAAATTGGTAATACGTGTAAATGAATTTTCTGGGTTCTATAAACACTCCAGACTATTACTAAACCTTAGAAGGTCTTCTTGGGAACTTGTGATCTGTTGCTGTTTGGTCAGAAGTCCAGGACTTGCATCTGAAGAGGAGGGGGCAGTCTCCTGAGGTCAGGCTCTTCTTATGGCTTAAATGTTAATGTCCCCACATGCTCCTGAACTTTAGGAGGAGGGATCTAGCTGGAGGAGAGTTACCTTGAGGGGGTCGTTTGTGTTGTGTCTTACCCTGATCTCCTGTATTCCATTTTCTCTGCTTGTTGGCTGCCATGATACGGAATAATGTGCTCTGTCATGCCCTCCTTGCCATAATTAGGATTGATATCTCTGAAACTGGGAGCTAAAACAGTATTTCCTTCAGTTGTTTCTGTCAGGTATTTTTTTTTTTTTTTGCTCCAATGATAGGAAAAGAAACTTGGACAGCCCTGAAGCTGTGGCTGGTATCTGCCCTAGCTCAGGGTAGTTAGAATCAGAATTGGACTCTTAAATTTCCATTTGGTGACCACAGAATTGGTTGGTGTTTGAAAACACTCCAGGGTGCTTGTTAAAAGTCAGTATTGCTGCCTGCACTCCTTTAATCCCAGCACTTGGGAGGCAGAAGCAGGTGGATTTCTGTGATTTCGAGGCTAGCCTAGTCTACAGAGCAAGTTTCAGGATTGACTCCATAGCTACTGAGAAACCCTGTCTTGAAAAACAAACCCGAAAAACAACAACAACAAAAGAGTCAGTGTCTGGGTCTAATTTTAGGTCTTGAAAGTCCCTCCTAGTAGTGCAGAGCCTTCAAAGACATGGCTTGAAAACTGTGGGGGAAAAATCAATTTAGTATTTATGTGATTTTTGTGCTGTGACTGATGTTGTTGATAACAAGATGTGTATTGTTTTGTTTTTTTTTTGTAACAGGATTGTCTATGTATAATCCTGGCTGTCCTGGAACCCTCTGTCTGTAGACCAGGCTGGCCTTGAACTCAGAGATCCCCCTGCCTTTGCTTCCCAAGTACTGGGATTAAAGGCATGAACCACTACACTGGGTTTAAACCATTTTTTAAAAGATGTGTTTTCTTTTACGTTATGTGCCTTATGTGAATATGGCCATTAATTGGGGTGGGAAAGTGCCAAGAAAAGATGTACATTCTTTAAAAAATGCATATTTTAAATTGTATATGTATGTGTGTATGCATTCTTGTGTCAACGTGAAGTAGATGCCTGGGAGGTCTGAATAGGATGTTGGCTCCTCCGGGAGCTGGAGCTACATGTGGGTTGTGAGCAGCATGGTGTTGGGTGCTGGGATCTGAATGCATCTTCTGGGAGGATAATGTGTGCTTTTAATCCTGAGCCATCTTTACAGCTCCAGGAGATGCACTTCTTTGAACTGGTAGGCATACTCAAGTAGGGCATCAAAACTCCTTATTTGTGGCAAGTTTGAGGTCTGTTTTGTAGTACTTACTGAAATAACTCTGAAAATTCAGCATCTCTCAAACATTTGGAGGATAGTTGCTGATTTCACACCTTCAGGGGAATCATTTTGGCTTGTAATGTATTTTTTATAATTAAAGATGAAGCATCGTAAAACATTAGTTCTACATTTTGGCTTGTGTAATTTTCACTTAAGTTCAGTTCTGCATATTTGGTTGAACTAACTACTGTTACTGTGCAGTACAAACATATTTAAAAAAAACTAAAATCCTTTACAGACAACAGTTAAAAACAAAACAAAAACCACAGTGCTCCAGAGATTCAAATTAACCAGGCAGGACAGGAGCATGAAACATAAGTATATATGTATATTGCTCGTGTTTAGAGTGAATAATTCTTCAAGCATAGGTATAGAAGTTGTCTCCGATGATTGGAAAGGGAAGAACTGTACTTGGCTGTTGTCTTAGAGCAGTGACAGTGCATGCCACGCTTAGTCATGTGTCACCTAAAATCTACAATCTAGGGGGATATTGGAGTAGGAAAAGAGAAGACGTATTTCAGAATATCCCTGAGTAGAATAATATGAACTACTTTAATTTGGACTAAAATGAATCAGAATATTTTCCATAGTTAATAATACTTGTTCTGGAGCCAGACGGCCATGGTTCACATCTGCCGTTGACATTTACTGACCAGCTCTTAACTTAGGTAAGTTCACTGCTTGCAAAAAGGAATACTCCATAATACTTAACTATAATAGAAGATTGTCGTTAGAATACAATCCTTGTAATCTGGGTGTGGTGGTGCCAGCAATCAGATCAGACTGGTCTCCATAGGGAGTTCAGGACAGCCAAGGCTACATAGTGAGACTTTGACTCACAAACAAAAACTTACTAAAAAAAATCTTTGTTAACTGACAATAGGGTATAAGTCTTTTTAGTGTTAAGTATTTCTGTATAATCTTTGCCATCTTATCAAGGTAAATGCTTATTTATATTCTTAGACTAAGGTATGGGTTCTAGTGTAGGTTTAGGATGAATGAAGTAAGAATTTTGAGATGGGAGACTATGGAGGTTAGTAATTTACAAAAGTATCAAACACCTGAATTGAGATGTGGGCATGGCACCCGCGGGAATGATCAACGACCTTTTGATGTCATGCATTGGATGTGGGATTGAGAAGGGGAGTTGAGAATGGTAGTGGAATTGATTCTAATTGGTAGACAGTGGGGAAGCAAATTTGGAGTAGAGAAACAAGCCGAAATCTTAGACATCTTTTGTGCCTTGTGGAAATCTATGTAATTTTCTATAATATGGCTAATAACACTTTTAGAACTCATGAATGAAGTTTGAAAGGGGGTTAAAAGGGGCTGGAGAGATGACCCAGAGGTTAAGAGTACCGACTGCTCTTCCAGAGGTCCTGAGTGGTGGTGACATGGTGGCCGACAGTCATCTGTAATGAGATCTGGTGCCCTCTTCTGGCATGCAGGCATACGTGCAGACAGAACATTGTATACATAACAAATAAATCTTTATAAAAAAGCACTTGGGAGGCAGAGGCAGGTGGATCTCTGAGTTCGAGGCCAGCCTGGTCTACAAGAGCTAGTTCCAGGACAGGCTCCAAAGCTATAGAGAAACCCTGTCTCAAAAAACCAAAAAAAGAAAAAGAAAAGGGGGTAAGAAATTGGGACTCAACTCACCTCAATTCAGAATGCATCTGTTAAACACTTTTTGCTGTTTGTATATGGACACACCTAAAAGGACCAGTTGCTGGAGTATATGTGATGATGGAGAAAACAAGCGTGTCAGGGTGTTTTGTTTTTGTTTGTGACAGCTTGGTGGAGATTGCAGGTGTGCCAGAGAGGAACTCTGAGAACTCAATAGGAGGAGAAATAGATTGGTACTGAGAAAGTACAAGAAAGCCTGCATTTAAGGGAGGCGGTGTTAAAGATTTGTTTAGATTCTGTGAAGAGAGCAGTTAGTCTGAGTTGATAGAACAGGCTTTTGAATTGGCTTGTCAGTCAGTTGATGGTGGCTGAAAGTGTGCTGTCAGCATGCTGGGCCACAGATCAGACCAGAGTACCGAGGGAGGGAATAGTGTTTGTTATTTTTGTTGTTACTGTGTTGTAATATCATAGCATTTTAAGAACAGGTTTATTTTTGTTTTCTTTTTCTGGTTGTATGATCCCCCCCCCCCCCCGCTTGTTTTTTGGTTCATAGTTTGAGGGTATGATCCGTTGTGGTGGGGAAATTTTATGGTCTTAGGAGTGTGAGGAAGCTGGTCACATTGTGTAGTCAGGGAACGTAAAGATAGAAGGAAGCACAGACAGGAACACCACTGATGCTCAACCCCTTTTCTCCTTTTTATTCAGTTCAGGATCCCAGCCTATAGAATGATGCTGCTTATATTTACAGTGGGTCTCTCTACTTCAGTTAACTGGGTCTAGAAACTCCCTCATAGACATGCCCAGAGGCTTAATTTCTTGAGTGATTCTAGAGCCAAGTCGACTATGCTGTCATGAATCCACCCAATCAATCTGCCACCCAGAGATCACTTTTAAGATATAATACCCCCACCCCTCGTTTCCATAGGCTTTTGGCTATCTCTTAATGTAAAACAAATTCCATCTGACTTCCAGCGTCCCCATAGTCTTCCAAAAGACTGTCCAGAACTGTCCAGAAGTGTTAAGTGTAGAGCATCTTCTGAGATGCAGCAGCCCCCTCTCTCTCTCCTTTCTCCTCCCTCTCTCCATCCATTCATCTATTTATTTATTGACTTTTCGAGACACGGTTTCTCTTGTGTAGCCTTGGCTGTCCTGGAACTCGTTCCTCTGCCTCTCAAGTGCTGGATGTAAAGGTGTGCACCACCACTACCTGGCTCCCCACACTCATAAATCTTTAATGTCTGCAAACCAGTTCATGGCACTCTGAGTTCTGCTTGAACCCTTGCATTCACTTTTGACCGTATCACAGACTGACTTTGGGGAAACACTTCCCTAAGCACGGTGTTGCTGGCAGCACACCTCTTCTTCAGTGGTAATCTCAGTTTAGGTACTCAAGTGAACGTCACAAGATGGAACCATCATCGGGTAGAGTCTCCGGCAGGGCACCTTTCCTGATATCCCAGATGGCTAGCATCATTTCTTTTTAGTGGGGCCTAAGCTCTTCAACAAGACAGCTGCTTTCAAAACTGCCTTGTCTGTAACTTTGTAGGCACACTCTTTTTCTTGCCAAATTGTGTATTTTCTCATCTTTCCACTGTGCTTGTTGCTCCCTTTCACTGTGGACCTGAATAGGGAGTAGTGACAGCTGTGGCCAAAGCCTGAATGCCACTCGGGTTCTTAGGATATGGGCTGAGTGCAGCCAGGGGTTTTGCCGACACACCGCCTGAACGAACTCTAGCCCAAACCCTAGTAGAGTCCTCTCTCTCCTTTGAAACCTCGTGGGTCAGGCCCTCCTTGCCCATGTTTATCTGAGAATTGTCTTTCAGGTTCCCACCAGAATGTCTGATTGGGGCTTTCTGCTTAGAATTTGGAAGTCTTACGGCTCGAGGTTCTAAACTCTTCCACATTCCTAATAGCCAGAGTCAGGTTGACCAGGACCCTCCACAGCCATCCCCAGGCCACCCCTGTCTTTGTTCACGTTAATGGTGGGGTTGCTCTGTCTCACAGTCGAGGTACAGTCTGATGTGGTGGAGCAGTGCTGGTGGCAGGAGGGTCAAGCGGATGGTGAGATGGGTCTGCTTTAAAGAAGGAAAAAGGTAAGTGCTAGCATCACTCAGTCCACACCCATGGAATGGTGTGACCCTCAGTTGGGGTCGATCTTCCCACCCCAGTTAACACAGTCTAGACCCTGTCTCATAGCGCGCTCGCTCACTGGCTTGATAACTAACAGTGGGTATTAACCAGTTAACAGAGGGTATTAACCAGTTAACAGAGGGTATTAACCAGTTAACAGTGGGTATTAACCAGTTAACAGTGGGTATTAACCAGTTAACAGAGGGTATTAACCAGTTAACAGAGGGTATTAACCAGCTAACAATGGGTATTAACCAGCTAACAATGGGTATTAACCAGCTAACAGAGGGTATTAACCAGTTAACAGGGGGTATTAACCAGCTAACAGAGGGTATTAACCAGTTAACAGAGGGTATTAACCAGCTAACAGAGGGTATTAACCAGCTAACAATGGGTATTAACCAGTTAACAGGGGGTATTAACCAGCTAACAGTAGGTATTAACCAGTTAACAGAGGGTATTAACCAGCTAACAGTGGGTATTAACCAGCTAACAGAGGGTATTAACCAGCTAACAGAGGGTATTAACCAGCTAACAGAGGGTATTAACCAGCTAACAGAGGGTATTAACCAGCTAACAGTGGGTATTAACCAGCTAACAGAGGGTATTAACCAGCTAACAGTGGGTATTAACCAGCTAACAGTGGGTATTAACCAGCTAACAGTGGGTATTAACCAGCTAACAGGGTATTAACCAGCTAACAGTGGGTATTAACCAGCTAACAGAGGGTATTAACCAGCTAACAGAGGGTATTAACCAGCTAACAGAGGGTATTAACCAGCTAACAGAGGGTATTAACCAGCTAACAGAGGGTATTAACCAGCTAACAGAGGGTATTAACCAGCTAACAGTGGGTATTAACCAGCTAACAGTGGGTATTAACCAGTTAACAGAGGGTATTAACTGTCTTATGTTGCTGTGATGTCAGTGGAAGGAAGCAGGCTGACAAAGCGCTGAGCTAGGAGGGTCCATTTATTCCAGGATGAGGAAGATTTCAGCATGTTTGTTGTTTCAGTAAAACAGGGAAAAGTACAGGTCATGGGATGATGGGCGTGAAAGATGGACAGGTGTTGGTGCTAGCACCTGGTCTGGTGGAAGTCTCAGAAACCACTGACAACGCCTCTTTTATCAGGGAAATGGGCTTGGGTGTGGTGCAAGATGACAGATAGCAATAGAAGGGAAGGAAGTTGAGAAAGGCAGCTACTTCTGTCTTTAAACTACTGGGGGAGGAGGAATACCACGCTCGTCTTAATGCTATGTTTTAAAATTAACTTTTTAATCAGACTACTTGTAAATAATTAAAAATTACAAAAGTGGTATACTTATAATCAAATCTCTTTTATTCTCACTCCTGCAGCCCTTAGAACAATAATTTTCAACTCTTAGCACTTTTTCTATGTTTAATATTCATATATGCATATAATGTGCTGATCAAATCTGCCTCCCATTTCCTCTTCTTGGGGCTTGTTTTTGGTACTTACTTATTGCTGCTTTAAGGTTTTTTTTTTCCCCTCAGTTTTATTTATTGTAATGATTTATTCCTACAGAAAATTCAGGCTTACCAGTGGTCTTAGGGTTTTATTGCTGTGAAGAGACACCATGACCACTGCAACTCTTACAAAGAAAAACGTTTCATTGGGGCTGCCTTATATTTCAGAGGTTTAGTGCATTATCATCATGGTGGGAAGCATGTCAGCATGCAGGCAGACATGGTGCTGGAGAGAAGCTAAGAGTTCTGCATCCAGATCCACAGGCAGCAGGAGAGAGTGCTACACTTGGCTTGAGCATCTGAGACCTCAAAGCCCATCCCCAGTGACACACTTCCTCTAACAACGCCACACCTACGCCTACTCCAATAATGACACACCTTCTTATAGTGCAACTCCCTATGAGCCTGTGGGGCCATTTTCTCTCAAACCACCACACACTAGTAGTTGTTATTCATTGTTAATGTTTAAATCCGATTATGTAAGTACTGTTTGTATCAGATCCTTGTGGTGTGCTATAGTTGTGTTTCCTTCCTTGATAATGTTTTAAGTTCCTTTTTGCTTGCTTGCTTTTGAGACAAAATTTCTCTGTAATAGCCTGGCTATCCCAGAACTCACTTTGTAGGCCAGGCTGGCCTCAAACTCACAGAGATCCACCTGCCTCTGCCTCCCAAGTGCTGGGATTAAAGGTGTGCGCCGCCACCACCTTGATTTTCGTTCTTTTGTTTTAGTTTTATATTCCTTGAGGTGAAAACCACTTTGTTGTGTTTGTCATTTTCTGTGTATTTTAACATAAATTTATTCTGAAACTTTTGATAATGGAAACTTTGAAATATTTAAAAATATATCAGGTTTGCACCTGTCTTGGTCACTGTTCTATTGTGAAGTGACATCATGACCAAGGCAACCTATAAAAGAAAGCATTTAATTTTGGGGCCTTGCTTACAGTTCAAAGGCTTAGTCCATTATCATCGTGTCAGGGAGCATGGCAGCAGGCAAGAGGTAGCTGAGAGCTGCATTTGTTCCACAAGCAGAGTCTGGCGTGGGCTTTTGAAACCTCAGCACCCACTCCCAGACACAGACTTCTTCCAACAAGGCCACACCTTGCAGTCCTTCTCCAATACTGCTGCCTCTGATTCAGCATTCAAATGTATGAGCCTGTGGGGGTCATTCTTATTCAAACCACACCAGCACAGCACAGCACTCATTCTGTTCTAAGCTGACCTGCGGATCTGCTCTGTGCCTTGGTTGTTACCCGGAACTTCCCTGAGAACTGTCTTTGTGTATTGTTTCCATACTCTTAGTTTTGGCCGGTACTGCAGTTACACCACTCACGGCTTATATGTTGTTAGGGATCAGACTCAGGCAAGCACTCTCTCAGTTGAGTTACCCTCCGAGCCCTCGAATGCTCTTTCACATTAAAGTTTTGCTGTGCATTCATTGAGCTAAATCTCTACCTGTAGCTTATTAAAAGGTGATTTTTTTTTTTCTGTTTTTGAGACAGGGCTTCTCTGTAGTCCTGGAACCAGCTCTTGCAAACCAGGCTGGGCTTGAACTCACAGAGATCTGCCTGCCTCTGCCTCCTGAGTGCTAGGATTAAAGGCGTGCGCCACCACTGGCTAGAAGTATGATATTTTTAGTTGGCCCATTTTTATTTGTGATCTTAAAGTAATATTTTTGGGTGGGGGGATAAAATGCTTTTGGAGCCCTTGCCTTCAGAGAGCTAACTGTAATTGTGCAGTTTAACTGCTTGCCAAAATGTGTCCCTCTCCTTTCTTCCTTTGCAGTTACATGACTATGTTAACGTCTAAATAGTAAAGAATACAAGCATTTACTGATGTTTAAGTTCTAGATCATATCATAGAAATCCAGTTGACCATTGTTATAAAAAACAACTTTGTGGGGCTGGAGAGATGGCTCAGTGGTTAAGAGCATCGCCTGTTCTTCCAAAGGTCCTGAGTTCAATTCCCAGCAACCACATGGTGGCTCACAACCATCCGTAATAGGGTCTGGTGCCCTCTTCTGGCCAGCAGGCATACACACAGACAGAACACTGTATACATAATAAATAAATAAAATATTAAAAAAAAAAACAAAAAAAAAACAACTTTGTGTATTTCTGCATTTGTATAAATGTGATTGCCACATAAATTTATTACAGACTAAAGATGATGGTGAACATTTTCATCATTTTCTACCTTCTAATTACAAAATAGGAGTTGCAGTGTAATGTTCTCATACACGTCATCGTATTCACATCTCACCCTTCTCCCAGATAATCTGCCTTCTGCTTTCATGGTGCGTGTTTCCCAGTAGCACCCACAGGGTCTCCGCATTCTCTGACCTCAGACTTACTGTTTTTAAACATATGTTTTTAAACATAACATTATTATGTTATTCATTTTTATTCTACTGGATTTTTAGTGTAAGGGCTCATAGTAATAAACGTTCCTCTTAGAAGTGTATTAGCTATATTCCAAGGGTTCTGCTAAGATGCACTTGTACTTTTCATTCGATTGTAGGAATTTTAATTTTTTTGTCCTGATTTTCTCAGTAGCCATTGGTCATTCTAGAGTGTATTGTTTAGGCTCTTGAATTAGTTTTATTCTGCTATGGTCCAATACTTGTCCATATTGGGTGTTATGGTCTGAGCTGATGAGGACCACTGAGTGATGACAGAAGACTGGAACCTTGGGTATGACAGTAACACAAGCACTAGGACTGCCCGGGTGGGAACACCTGGAGAACTGCCACAGAAGCACTGCCTGTGATGCTTGAGCATTGCCGGGGCATCAGTGATGATGGTGGTCTAATAAGGTACCAGAAAAGATTTAGATTCTTTTGTATTTGTTAAAACTTATTTTGTTATCTGAGGTGTGGTCTATCTTAGAAAAGTTTCCTTGGGCTACGGAGAAGAGTGCATTCTACTTTCGTTGAGGGAGTACTACATAGACAGGTTCATTTGATCTGTGGTGAGTTCAACTTTGAAGTTTGTTGATTTTGTTTGTTCGAATACCCAGTTGAAGACGACAGGGGTATCAAAATCATCTATAAATTACTGCATTAGTATCTGTTAGACTTTCAATGCCCATTAGTGTTTGTTATATTTAATTAGGAGCCCTAGTATCTGGCACATGTTAAATTTATATTTTTTTATTAATATACAGTGACCTTTATCTGATTAATTTTGTTTTGAAGTCTGTCTTTTCATATATAAGAATAGTTGTGTCAGTTTCTTCCACCTCCCAAGTGCTGGGATTAAAGGCGTGTGCCACCACTGCCCAGCTAGTTTTTGATCTTGTCAGGCAATCTACATGCTTTATTGATGAGTTAAGACTGTTTGCTTTTTAAGGTTCTTGGGACATAACTACTAATTTCTGTAATTGGGTCTTAGCTGGGTTTTCTTTCTCCCTGATTTGCTTGTACTATGTTGGGCATGATTATTAGTTCTCACTTGTTCATGTGTCCCTCTCTTCTCTGTGCTCTTCAAGACTGAACAGTATTCAGTATTCCTCCAGGATCTCCAGCAGTACTGGCTGTCATGGTCACGAACTGCTTTAGCTTGTTCTTGTCATGAAATGTCCTTACTCCCAATTTAAAGATTCATTTCTTGTATGCGTCACAGGAAATCAGAGGATAATTTGCAGGAATCTTTCTTTCCTTTCATCACAGGGGTGCTAGGATCAATCTCAGGTTGTCACGTAGGCACCTTAGCCCACCGTGAGCCTTCTCAGCAACTCCCCTTAATTTTAAAAGACACTTTGCTGGAGGTGAATTGTACAAAGCAGCCATCTGACCTCACAAGATAGTTTAGGGAATTTAAGTTCAGTTGTCTAGTTTAAAAGATATTCTTGCTGTCATAGCTTGTGTTTAGTTTCTGGAGTATCTGGAGGTAATGGCTGGTGACAGCTGAGCCACAGAGAAAGAATATTGGGGGACATTTCATAGTGATTGCATGGAGGGGCAAGTAGAGTGTTGTCAGAAGTAAAATTTCTGTTGTATCTTCATATGTATGTTCACCAAGATGGTTCTGTTTTTTCTTTTGGAGAAACATTATCTGTCTTAGGCAGGGGTGGGAAATATTTTGTCTTTCAGAAAAAAAAAAGTACTTGCGGTCTTAGGGTTTCTATTACTATGAAGGAACACCATGACCACGGCAACTCTTAGAAGGAAAACATTTAATTGGGGTGGCTTACAGTTTCACAGGTTTAGTCCATCATGGTGGAGCTTCGTGGAGTGCAGGCAGACATGGTGCTGGAAAAGTAGCTGCGAGTTCTACATCTTGATCCTGTAGGCAGCAGAAGACTGTCCCACACTGGGCATAGCTTGAGCATATATGATCTCAAAATTTGCCCCCAAAGTGACACACTTCCTCCAATAAGGCCACATCTCCTAATAGTACCCCTCCCTATGGGCCAAGCGTTCAAATCCATGATCTATGGGGGTCATTCTTTTTTTTAAAAATATTTATTCATTTATTATGTATACAATATTCTGCGTGTATGCCTGAAGGCCAGAAGAGGGCGCCAGACCTCTTTACAGATGGTTGTGAGCCACCATATGGTTGCTGGGAATTGAACTCAGGACCTTTGGAAGAGCAGGCAATGCTCTTAACTACTGA
This sequence comes from Microtus pennsylvanicus, assembly GCF_037038515.1. Classification (NCBI taxonomy): domain Eukaryota; kingdom Metazoa; phylum Chordata; class Mammalia; order Rodentia; family Cricetidae; genus Microtus; species Microtus pennsylvanicus. The sequence goes on along the minus strand of NC_134600.1, from coordinate 313,102 downwards.
GCCATCTCTACAGCCCTATGGGGGTCATTCTTATTCAAACCACCACGTCTGCTTTTCCGTATCAGTTATGTAATCTGCATGGGTGGGTCTTCATTTTAGTGCCACATAGTGCAGAATTGTTCTGTTTTATTCTCAGGAAATACATTAAGAAATACTAGGGTCGAAAAAAACCAAGAGGATAAAGTTTGCTGCTGCCCAGTGTGTTTCTGGGATAAAAACAGAAGATGTCTTCCTCCTAAATTCTCCAGTTTGTTTTTTTTTCTGGAAGCTATTCTGTTGACTGAATCAATTTGAATTATAAAAAGAATTATTCCTGGAGATATTTTGGCAAAAACGGAACATAACTAAGAAGAAAGTTCTTTATATTGTTTTAGATAGAATTTTTAGGTACGTCATTGTGAAAGTATTTCCTTCAATCATCCTCCAGAAAGAAAAAACCAACCAGCCGACCCCAAACTGGATGAACATTGCCTTTTTGGTAGTTGTAGAGAAGGATAGGGTGGGTGTTGGTGGTGTCTAGCTCTGAAGCCCATGCTGGCCTTGACCTCATCATCCTCGCGACTTTCAGGGGAAGGGATCACTAGCACACACCGCTTGGTCTGCTTCCCTCCCTCAGTCTTTGAAATCTTTAACCATTGAAAGCTTTATTGGTCCCCAAACCAAAGCAGTGTTAAAGCAATTGCTTTGTGTGATTTGTTTGTTTGTTTGTTTACTAAGGTGGTGTTCTCCAGGTCTGAGGTATTTGTGTAAACTGTCAAGATGTTCAGTTGTGGTTTCTACAGTGTTTAGTTGTAAAGATTCTACAATGAAAACAATAGACATTTGAGTGTAAATAGAAAATTATATTAAGTATACATTCGTGCTCTAGAAAATATTCCCCTGCTACGACTCAGCTCGTAGATTACTAAGATGATAGGAGAACTGTTAAAAGACAGAAAGCAGCCATGAGTGATACAGCTGTGTCTGCAGTGCCTCCCAAAGGCACATGGGTGACTACGTGTGCACATTGTGTGCATACACAAAAGAAATAAATATTATTTTAAAACTTAAAGGGCTAGCAAGATGGTTCAGTGGGTAAAGGTGCCAGCCACCAAGCCTGGCAACCTGAGTTTGATCCCCAGGTCGCACATGGTAGGAGGAGAGAAATGCAAGTTTTCCTCTGACCTTCATACATGTGCTGAGGTAAGCATGCACTCTCATGTGCACACACACAAGTAAATGCTTTAAGTCCTGTAAAATTTAAACATGATTTGAAACACGTGTAAGGTTGTCTATATATACTCTGTAATAGGCAGGTTCCACACAGCAATCAAATCTAGTGAGTCTTAAGTACAGACTGCCTGGAAACTCAAGTGTCTTCAAAGCTGAGACTTGAAGAACTGACATGAATGAATTATTTGGGAGGTGAAGCAGAGTGTACCAAAGGGTAGAGGCAGAAAAGAACACCAAATAGATCAGAATATGGGCAGTATGATCATGCCTCAGACAGGAGAAATGTACATTCCCATTTTCTGTACCACAGTGCTAACAGTACAGCCATCTACATCTGAGGCCTCTGTACAGACTTCTTTTTATTTCATCGGTGACAAAACCTTTTTCCATTCTATTCACATTGGCCAGGTGTAGTGGTCTTACCTACACTTCCAGCTTTAGGAGCAGAGGCAGTAGAATCAGGAGTGGGAGGCTAGCCTTGGCTGCATAGCAAGCTAGAGGCCAGCATGGTAATCTGTACTTATTTATGACGGCTTTCTTGCTAAAAATAGCAGAGGTAGTTATAGAGACGATAAATTAATTAAAATTAAAAATATTTACTGTTGGGGACTGGAAAGATGGCTCAGTGGTTAAGAGCACTGACTGCTCTTTGAGAAGAACCAGGTTCAGTTCCCAGCACCCACATAACTGCTAACAACTGTCTGACTCTTTCACACGGACGTACGTGCAAGCAAAACATTGATAAACATGAAATAAAATAAAAATAAATTAATTAAAAAATATTTACTATTGAGCTGGAGAGTTGTGGCGCAGGCCTTTACAGACAAATCTCGGGGAGTTCAAGGCCAGCCTGGCCTACAGAACTAGTTCCAGGACTATTACACAGAAAAGCTCTGTCTTGAAAAACAAAACAAAAAACCCAAAACAAAAAAACTCTACTATCATGTCCTTTCCAGGGAAGAGTTTGCTTTTTTTATTTGTTGGCTTTTCAAGACAGTTTCTCTGCTTTCCCCTGACTGTCCTGGAATTCATTCTGTAGACTAGGCTAGCCTTAAACTCAGAGATCCAATTTCCCCTGCCTCCTGAGTGCTAAAATTAAAAGCGTTTGCCACTATGCCTGACTGAACTTTTAAAAATTTCAATAGGATGATATACTGTTTACAAAATTGCACACTTTTTGATGAATGTGGGTACATGTGTTTGTGTATAGGTGCATGTTTGTGCTGATGCTCATGTGCATGTGTGCATGTGTGGAGGATAGAGGACCTTTCTCCTTTTTTTAAAAAAATTGTCTTTATCCCTTTCTACCCTCTCCCATGCTCCCCATGCTCCCTATTTACTCAGGAGATCTTGTCTTTTTCTACTTCCCATGTAGATTATATCCATGTAAGTCTGTCTTTGTTATCTAGGTTCTCTGGGGTTGTGGACTGTAGGCTGGTTTTCTTTGTTTTATATCTAAAAGTCACTTATGAGTGAGTATATATGATATTTGTCTTTCTGGGTCTGGGTTACCTCACTCAATATGATGTTTTCCAGATCCATCCATTTGCCTGCAAATTTCAAGATGTCATTGTTTTGTTTTGTTTTTTCCCGCGTTGTAGTACTCCGTTGTGTAAATGTACCACATTTTCCTTATCCATTCTTTGGTTGAGGGGCATTTAGGTTGTTTCCTGGTTCTGGCTATGAACATAGCTGAGCACTTGTCCTTGTGGCACGATTGAGCATCCTTTGGATATATACCCCAAAATGGTATTGCTGGGTCTTGAGGAAGGTTGTTTCCTAATTTTCTGAGAAATCGCCATACTGATACCCCACATCCTCTCTAGCATAAGTTGTCATCAGTGTTTTTGACCATGCTTTTAGGTGTTAAAGTGGAATCTGAGTTGTTTTGATTTGCATTTCTCTGATGACTAAGGATTTTGAGCATTTCCTTAAGTGTCTTTCAGTCATTTTAGATTCCAGAGAACATTTCTTCTTGATTGTGCTTAGAAACGCCATCCAGTGTGGCCTACAGCTCAGTAATCAGACTAGCCAATGAGTTAACGATCCTCCTCCCTCTGCCTCCCCAGTGGTTGGGTTACAAGCTGTGCCACCATGCTTAGCATTTTTACATGGTTACCTGGGGTCCAGTTTAAGCTCTCATGCCCATAAGGAAAGCACATTTTTTTACCTGAGCTGTCTTCCTGTCCCTCAACTTTAGTTGAGTTTGGAGTGCGTTTTTTTTTTTTTTTTTTTTTTTAACGTAGAGCTACTTCTTTGGGATGAGTTGTATTTAACCCCCACCCCCACCCCCACCCCCAAACCCCTCGTGTGTGTTCACAAGCCTGCTTGTGGAAGCCAGAAGTTAATGTCAGGAATCATCCATGAGGCAGGGTTTGTTTATGAAAACCAGAACTCTCCGATATGGCTAGTCTTGAAACCATGTGCTCTCGGAAGTCTGCCTTTACCTGCTGAGGCTGGACCTGTGTGGTCATTCACGTGAGTTCTGGGACGCCAGCTCGTCCTCATGCTTGCACGGCAAGCGCTTTAACCACCGAGTCATCTTCCCAGCCTGTTTACTTGTTGAGATATAAACTTACAAGAGCAAACTTTATTAGTTTTTGATCAAATTATGTTCTCTATATAAGTATCATGATTGAACACTTAAATATATAAGAAAGAGGTGACAAGAGATGAGAGAGGTAATTACTTTTTGTGCTATTGCAGAGACAATTCTAATTTTCTTAAAGATGTTTATTTTATTGCTTATTTGTTTATATATATGCATATGTCTGTAAGCACCCTCAGGGCGTTGAACCCCTTGGTGACAGACTTACAGGTGATGGTAAGTCATCTGATTTGCGTGCTGGGAACCGAGCTCCAGTCCTGAAAGACCAGCATGCCCCTTAACTGCTAAGTCATCTCTCATTATCTAATTGTATTTGTGTGTGTGTAGGGGGACATGCCACGGTGTGCTTGTGGAAATCAAAAGACAGTTTTGGAATCTGTTTTCGTCTCCCTTATGGGTTGGAGGGATCAAATAAGTTGTCAGACGTGTGCAACAAATGCCTTGACCTGCTGAGCCATCTCCCCAGCACCTACGTTTTGGTTTAATTTAAATTTTTGCATGGTTGCTCAAAGCTGTACTCTTTTTCCAGGCCAGTCTGGTCCACTTAGTGAGTTCCAAGCTAGCTTGTGCCACAAGGTGAGACCCTGTCTCAGTCAAACAAAAAATCCTAAGAATCCAAAAGAAAGGACTGCTGTAACACTTTCATTTTATAGAGAAGGAAGTTGATAATGCAGAGATAAGCCTCACACCCAAAGCCAAGAACTTGCATTCAGTAATTAGCAGGTTGGGGAATTTTTTTTTTTTTTTGGTTATTTTTGATGTCTGTCATGTAGCCTAGATTGGCTTTGAGCTCATTCCTTCTGGCATGTCCTGCCGTGCATAGCCAGCTCAGGATTTTAATTCATCTGGTGGTGGAGCCTGTGTTTGCACCATTGTATTCTACTGCCTGTTTGTGGGCATAACAAGGGGTGAGGTGGGAAAATTGGTCAAGGTTCAGATGCTATATTAACATAAATCACTTTTAAAAAGAGAAATACAGGCCAGGTGGTGGTGGTGCTCACTTTTAATCCCAGCACTTGGAAGGCAGAGGCATGAGGATCTCTGTAAGTTCTGGTCTACAAGAGCTAGTTCTAGGACAGGCCCCAAAGCTATAGAGAAACCCTGTCTTGAGAGAGAGAGAAGAAAGAGAAGAGAGACAGAGACAGAGAAATAGGTTATTTTCCTATAGTTATTCCACAGCATATAGTTTACAAACTATTTTTGTCAGAAAAAAGTAAAACCTGTAAGAGTAACCCGAGCTGTGAACCTCTGAGCCATCTCTTCAGCCCCACCTTAAATCTTGCTGATTGCAATGGTTGTGGGAAACAAAGTATTAGTGTTTAATATTCCGGGAGTGCCCTCCCTCAGGCTCCTGGGTTCTCTCTCCAGCTGAACCAGTCTTCAGTTACTTCAGCCTCTTTGTGTTCTGCCCCTCAGTCCTTGTCCAAGCTTCTGCAACACGTTTTGTGTGTTAGCACCGGGTGTATTTGTTGGCTTTGGGTGCCTTACTTGCTTTGTTAAAGCAGCTTTCCAACCTCAGAAACCCTTTTCTCCATTTCCGTATCTGTAATAGAGGCTCAGTGAATGAAGGGCCAGCTGGGGGGGGGGAGGGTTGGTCCAGAAGGAACTCACTTTTTTCGATTATAAGGCAGGCAGTTCTAAATATAGGTCACATAGAAGTAGGAGAGAGACTTGAAGCAAAAGATGTGGGCATCAGCATGCACAGTGTCATGTGTATATTGGCTGCCTAATTCTGAAAGTGCCTTCTGAAGTCTGAAACTTAAAAGTTTGGTTGAAATTGTGTATACCTTTTGTATTTTGTTCCTTTACTATCTCTCTTTGAAAACGAATGTTAATACACAGGTTTTTTTTTTTTTTAGTGCTTATGGATCTGCTAATTTTAGTGTGTGAGTGCTTTAAATTTTATTTTTAATTATTTGTAAGCTAGAACACAGAAAGAGGCCTTGGCATGAACTAGGGTAGCGTACACTCTGATTATATAGTTGGCCGAAGCTGTGCCTGCTAGAGGGCTAAGTCTGTACTTCATTGTAAAGCATTTCCTCTTACTATTTGCTTTGCATCTTAATGTAATGAGAAAAGCATTGCCGGTGCTGGTTGTACAGTGATGAATTAAGGGCCAGTCTTTCTAGGTGTGGCATACCGTGGTAGTTTCTTCTATGGCTGAGGCAGGAGGATCACAAGTTTAAGGCCAGTCTGAGCTACATAGTACCTTGGGAGCTAGCACCAATGTTTTTTTTTTAAAAGTCAGGTTGGGTAGCTTACACCTGTGAAGCCCAGCACTTGAGAGGCTGAGGCTGGAGGATTACAGCAAGTTCCAGGCAAAACCTGGCCTACATGTAATTTTCAGACTAGTCAGGGCCGCATAGCTAGACCAATATTTATATATATATACATACATACACATACATGTATATATATAAAACCCACTAAGCCGAAACAGTACAGGGCTGGTCATTGCAGAGTTTTTAAAGGCTTTGCTTCATTTCTTTCTCTTCATAAGCAACCTTAAAAAGATTGTCTTCTTTTTCTTTGCTCTTCAGACTATCCAGTGAGATTTCTACCTGATCACTTTATTTACATTTATCTGGAAAGGAAGTATAATGCTCTCTACATGTTAGGAGTTTCTCATCTATTTGTATGTGCACACATATGTCACATATATACGTGGAACATCTTTTATTTATTCTTTGACAATTTCATACATGTAAACAATACATCTTGGTCATATTCATCCCAACCCCTTTCTCTCCCACTTCATTCCCTCCAGAAACTTCCAGCACACCCTTCCTTTCATGTTCTCTCTCTTTTTTGGGGGTAATTTAGTGAGTGTTGCCTGCTTGTGTGCAGGTAATGACAGCTGTAATGAGTTCATAAGCACAAGGCTGTGTCGTGTCCAGAAGATGGCATTTCACAACACTCCCAATTTCTGCCCCCTCCCCCAGGATGTTCTAGGGTATGTGTGTTCTTGATACAGATGTCCCAGTTAGGGCTGAACACCCAGGAGTCACTTACTGGGTAACTGGATCTCTCAAGTCTCTCCGTGAGCTGCTGACACTGCAGAATTTTAAAGCCTCCACAAGCTTGAGGGTATCTCTAATCTATATTTTGAAGCATAAATATTTAGAAGACAGTTTGACAGCTTGTCTATTTAACAACAGCAGAGGAGACAGAAGCTGAGACGCAGTCTGAGGATTTAGCAGAGGTAAAAGGTCTCTCTTGTAGCATAACTATTAAAAACCCAGAGACAGATATTGGGGCTCAAACTGAACATCAGAAAAGCAGAACAGCCAAGCAACTTGAGAGTTTTAACCTCTACCAAGGCTCAGACAAACAAAGGGGCAATCCTGTCCTCAGTTTGACTGCAGACTGCAATGCTCTCTACCAAACCTCAGACTGCAATGAGCCCTTGTCTCCTCCTGCCTTAAATACCCCTCTGCCCAGCCATATCACTACCATCTCCACCTCCCTGGTGCTGGGATTAAAGGCGTGTGACTTCTGAGTGTTGGATCACCTTTGTGTGAGGTCTATTTCTTTTTTAGACAGCTGCGTTCTAGCGTAGCCCAGGGTGGCCTTGAGTCCTGGAATTAAAGGTGTTTGCCACCACTCCCTGGCCTCTAGTGGCTTATCTCTGCACATTGATCTTCAGGCAAGCTTTATTTATTAAAACACAAATAAAATATTACTATACTCTCTAGTGGCTGCCTGCTCTGCTTCTCTGATCTCTCAGCTTTCACCCCCTTAATACCTTACTCTGGGTTTTTATTATTAAGAACAATTAGAATTTGTTCTACAGTTTCTGTTTTGTTTTGTTTTGTTTTATATAGGGTTCTGTCTGTCCTGGAATTCACTCTGTAGCCCAGGCTGACCTCAAACTTCTAAAGATCCTTCTTCCTCTGCCTCCAAATGCTGGAATTAAAGATGTGAGCCACTGTACCCAGTTTCAAGCAGTTTTTAACTGAGGTTCCTCTTTTCCTGGTGGCTAAATTTAGGTTGTGTCAAGTTGACAATAAAAGCTAAGACAAGAGTCTCATTGTAAGATTTAAAGGAAGTGATGTATAGAGAACTGTCGATGCTCAGTGTTGGTTGTGTTCACTATTTGTATTTAAAGGAAGTGATGCATAGAGAACTGTCGATGCTCAGTGTTGGTTGTGTTCACTATTTGTATTTAAAGGAAGTGATGCATAGAGAACTGTTGATGCTCAGTGTTGGTTGTGTTCACTATTTGTATTTAAAGGAAGTGATGCATAGAGAACTGTTGATGCTCAGTGTTGGTTGTGTTCACTATTTGTATTTAAAGGAAGTGATGCATAGAGAACTGTCGATGCTCAGTGTTGGTTGTGTTCACTATTTGTTTTGCTCTTTATTATATAGTCCTTGACTCAACAAATAAAACAATTCCTGGAGAGATTTGTTTATAATTTCAGGTGACAAATCGTAAGTCAGTTGAAGCTGAAGTATGAGTACGTGGACATGAAGATACTTTTGTTTCTGGTTCTGATGCTAACACTGTCTCTCCTAAGGCAAACGGAGAAAATGGGGCAAAAGATAGGAAGCAGCTGTTAGTTTGCGAGTGTATAGAGCAGCTTATTGCAGAGAAAAATGGAGCCTGCTGGGAAGAGACCTCTCTGAAGGGCTGAGAGTGGTGGTGGTGGTGGCAGTGCCCAGAGAGACCGTTGTGCCAGCCCACATGCTAGGGTAAGCTTACACGGTTGCTTATCACACAGCAAACACGTGGGAACGTGATTCCTGACAGACTTCCTGTGTGCACACAGGGGCATCTCAGAACGTGGTGCCTGATTAGATTGGTGGGATAGAAATAGGCTTGAGGGAGGTTGCATTGACTGGAAGGAATTAGTCCTGGTTTCACAGAAGAAGGAGTTACATAAAAAAGACAAAACTTCAGAGTCTCCTTCTGTCTTTGCTAAAGGAGTTATGTAGAACTTGCTTATCAAGAAGCTCCCTCAAGGCTGGACAAGGAATGACCCGAGGGTCCTCTACGTTCAGAACGTGTTTAAACACTGGCCAGAAAGAGTGATATTTTGATCTTTCACATGTTTAGTAGAGTCTCTAGAAGGACCATGCCTTGATAGTAGGGCCAAATTCTAGAGAAAGGGTTATTCTCATTTTTTTTTATTAAAGTAAGATCAAAACAAGCTTTAAAGGATTAAGCTGATCTACAGATTTTGTAACTGACTTTCAAAATAAAGCCCAATAATTTTCAAGGGACGATAGAAAATCCAAGTACTTGAACATTGTCATAGTATCTGGAATCTAATAAAGCAATTTATTCAATGCAAGAATATGTGAACTGTAATGAAGAGATGGTAGAATCCAAGAAATAAGTGAAATTGGCAAGTTTTATTTAGGGTTTGTGTGTGTGTGTGCGTGAGAGAGAGAATATGAGAAGATTGTGTGTGGCCATGTGTGCGGATCTCAGAGGACAACTTTGTGGGGACTGATTTAGAAATCATTGGATTTGAAAGTATAATGGTAGAAACCACCTAAAAACACAGAACAAAGACTCCAGCAATGTAGATGGAAATAAAGGTGGAGAAAAGAGAATCTTAAAAAAGACTCATAGAAGATTATTTAAGGCAGATTGTAACCAAACAACTGAGAACTTGTGTTGGATAAAAATAGCTGACGAAATATGTTATTGAGGAACAACAAAAGAAGAAAGATTTCTTGGCAAAACCAAAGTAAGGCAGAAAACAGAATGGAATATTTTGAAATGGTAGGAGGTAAATTGTAAAACCAATTACCACACACAGCCAAAATGTCCTTTAAAGGCTATATGTACTTTCCATATATGGGAAGTTGTCCTGCCGGGAGTAAAGGTGGCTCTTTGTGGGGAAGAGAAAAGATATCAGATGGAAACTTGCCTTTACAAAGGAATCGATGGCACCAGAGGCAGCAGATGAGTGAGATAAACACATTATTATTATTATTTGATTTCTTTACAGGATGATTGCTTTATTACAGAATTATAACACACTGTGGCTCTATATTGTATGCATAAGATCTGTGACCACAGTTGATACAAAGGACAGAAGCAGTAGTGGAAATAGTCTTACGTTGTATGTAAAATGGTATAACCTAATTTGAAGACATACTATGATACGGTAAATGTGCATATGGTTAAAAGCCCTTAGAATAATTGAGCAAAACTTCAAAGAAAAATGTAGTTAGTGTGTCTGTAGATGTTTAACTAGCCAAAGTTTGGAAAAGGGGAGAAAGAACAGACTGTTGGGACAGGGAAGAAATAAATAGCAAGATGGTAGATCGGTGTGATTGCATTGATTGGTGTAAACATTTCAGTGTGTGGTGATGCACACTTGCTATCCTAGCTCTCAGTAGGTGGAGGCCTGAGGGTCACGCGGTTCAAGGCCAGCCACTGTTAGTGAGTTTGAAGGCAGCCTGAACTACAGGACCCTGTCAAAGGAAGGAAAGAACAGACTTTAAGAATATCGCTAAGGAGAAAGAGGATCATTTCTGCTGTGTGATCCCCCAAATGCCCTATATTAGAGGTTCAGTCCTAGGATCCAGCATGTTTGTTATGTGTGCCACTTGTAGAGAGAGGTCAGAAGAGGGCACTGGGTCCCCTGGGACTGGAGGTAAAGGTGCTTGTGAGCCACCATGTGGTTGCTGGGAGTTGAACCCAGGTCCTCTGGAAGAGCAGAAACTACTGAGCTATCACTAGAGGATGGCCTTTTGAAAATGTGTGAGAGTAGGGTGGACTTTGTTAGGTTTGCTTACAGTCTTTTCATTTTTACACTTGAAAAATTTCCTCCCTTTCCCAATATCTACCCTTTCTACTTGTTGATTTTGTGGATAATGGAAGTTCTACAGGTGTGCAGATGTAACACAACATAGCAAGGGCCACAGACCTTGTACAAAGGAATATCTAGCGGTCAAGATTTCAGATGCTCTGCTAGTGTCTTTGACGTTTACAGAGAACCAGTTTGTCTGGAACTGGGAGTTGGAGCTCTGAATTCCAGAGCTCAAGGCATTGATTGAAAATTTCAGTGTTATGACTTGCTGTGCATAGTCTTTTCATAGACTTTGCTTTTTAGAGAACAAGTTAAGCATGTTTGAGCCATTGTTTGGATTTACTTTGAGCAGAAAATGTCTGAATTTATTGCACATACCTGTTAATAGAAGACACATCGGAAGACATTTTCTTCTCTGCATATCAAATCTGCCACATTTGGGATAAGTAATGATGATTTTTCCTCATAACTTAAGGACATTTCCCCTGTTGGTCATTTACAGAGATTTTATATATCAGGTATCTTAACAGTGGAACGAAGCAGACTTGCTTTTTACTCTGTTGCTCTGTTTAAGAAGCACAGGACTTTTTCCTTGACTCACTTCTGCCTCAGCACATGGGAGTGGGGAGCTTTTGTTTCTTGGGTATGGGCAGCTGTTGAAGGAAGATTTCTAGAGGAATGACTTCATGAATTAGCCAAACTAAAGAAAGGGATATGAGGGTGATCTAAGCAGAGGAAAACAGACCTGGAGACTGCTGCTGACAAGACTCCAGAGGGATTGAGACCGAAGATAATCTGCCAGGCCATAAAGGGTCTTGTCAGCTATCAGGGGCTCTTCCTCGGACTTCTAATAAATACAGTCTTTGTTCACTGAGGCTGGGGATCTCTGAGATTCCCTCCCCACCAACCTCTTCATAATTAATTAAGGCAATAAATTTGTCAGTTTTCAAAACTTGGATTGAAAGAGAATAATGCCAGGGTAGGGGTATAAACTGTTGTGAGCAGGCTGCGACTTACTCTGTTTTCCAGGTTGACCATTGTACCATAGGCTTTAGAAAATGTGTGGTTTAAGGGAAGGGGTGGGGTTCTACAGAAAATGTTCAATATTTTTAAAGTTTTAAAGGAAGAATTATTTTTATCATTTTATCTTATGTATATTATATTTGTGTGTCTGTGAGGAAGATTTATTTTTATCATTTTATATATATATATATATTTGTGTGTGAAGATTTATCTTTATCATTATGTATATAAATTTGTGTGTCTGTGTGGGGTCTGTGCACACACATATGTGCAGGTTCCTGAGGGTCCAGATCCTCCTAGAGCCAGAGTTAGAGACGCCAGAGGTCCAGGATGTGCTTTTAACTACTGAGCCACCTCTCCAGCCCCTTTTAAAGTTAGGTTTTTTCATTGTATTTCTTTACACGTGTGTGTGTGTGTGTGTGCGCGCATGTCAGTCAGAGGACAGGTTGGAGTCAATTCTTGCCTTCTACCTTGTGGGGACTTGGGATCAAACTCAGATCATTAGACTTGGTAGCAAGCGCCTTTACAGGCTGAGTCATCTCTTTGGCCACAAGGAAACATTTAGGATTTTACTTGTGACTGTATGTAACTCTTCCTTTCTCTGAGTCATTATAAAAATAATAATCCCAACAGTCTGAGGGTGGGGTTGGTAGAGGTTACTTCTTGGGTAATTGGAAGTCCTTGACATGAAATCAGGCCCATTTGTAAGGTTTGTTTGATTAGTGTTCTAACAGGAACTGAAGCAGTGACCGTTGTTGTTGGTGAAGTGTGCCAGACAACTTTACCTGTTCAACCTTCCACGAATACGCACAGGTTTGCTTAATTGTGGATGTTCTTTTTGTCCCCGATGAGACGGCTATCTTACAGCTATCCCAGGTGGTGATTATTTAGTTAGAACATGTATGATCATGTATATTGCTTTTCATTTCTCACAGTAATTCAGGTACACATTTTCTTGAATTTATGAATTTGACATTTCTATTCTGTTAAATCAAAACATGCTGTATGAAGAAGCTGTAGGTACATGGAGAGATAGGGATAGTTCTTTTGGGTTTGTTTTTTGTTTTTCTTTTTTGAGACCAGGTTTCTCTGATAGCTTTTTACAACAGGCATTGCTTTAATGAAATAGTTGCCTTTGTGAAAGCAAATTATTATGAGACATATGTGTTGAAGCACCTCTTGAGACAAGCACCAACGCAGCTGCTGTTATATATAGTCATGTTTTGTTAGTGGATATGAGTCTAAACTTTCTTTTAAAAATATTTATTTATTTATTATTCATACAGTATTCTGTGTGTATGCCTGCAGGCCAGCAGAGGGCACCAGACCTCATTACAGATGGTTGTGAGCCACCATGTGGTTGCTGGGAATTGAAATCAGGACCTTTGGAAGAGCAGTCAGTGCTCTTAACCTGTGAGCCGTCTCTCCAGCCCCCGGTATTCTCACACATACATGGCCTTAAGAAGAGCACGGTGCTGGCCATTATGTAAATCTAGAATGATAATATTGTTCATACAGTCCTACGTGTTTCTTTGTGCCTGTTTGTATGTGTACACACGCACATAAGTGCATATAGGGAGTTATTCTTAGTTACTCTCAACTTATTTTCTGAGACCATGTCTCTCACTGAACCTGGAACCCATTGTTTGGCTAGCTTGGGGCCAGCACTCCACAAAATTCTTCCTGTCTCCTTTGTAGCAGTGGGATTACACGTACATGCTACCATACCAGTTTTTTACGTGGTGATGAAACTCAGGTCTTCATACTGAATGGCACATGCTTTACCGACAGCCATCTACCTCACTAGCCCTTTACTTACTGTTTTTTAGCCTGAGTTTGGCCTGCACCATTGATCTCAATAGTTGAGAAGCTGAAGCCGGAGGAGGGTAGCTTGAATCAGAAGTTGAGACCTGCTTGGGCAATATCATAGCAAAAAGAAAAAAATAAAATAAAGCCCATGTTAGAATTAAACTTAAGCATAATTTAACCATGCTTACACTTACCTGACTTCCTCCCCCCCAAAAATAAAAAACAGTGAGTGCGGTTTCTTCTGGTGTGCATAGTGAATGCATTTGTACATGTTTAAAAGTGTGCGTGTGTATGGCCGGGCAGTGGTGGCGCACGCCTTTAATCCCAGCACCCAGAGGCAGAGGCAGGTGGATCTCTGTGAGTTCAAGGCCAGCCTGGTCTACAAAGGGACAGGCTCCAGAGCTACAGAGAAACCCTGTGTGTGTGTATGTGTGAGCGCCCACGCATGTCTTTTTTTTTTTTTCTTCCCCCTTAGGATTTTTCGAGACAGGGTTTCTCTGTAGCTTTTGGTTCCTGTCCTGGAACTAGCTCTTGTAGACCAGGCTGGCCTCGAACTCACAGAGATCCGCCTGCCTCTGCCTCCCGAGTGCTGGGATTAAAGGCGTGCGCCACCACCGCCCGGCTTGAAATTGGTGTCTTTGAGAAAGATTTTATTGGGTACCAGGAAAATAATCAGTTCTGTAGAAAACTTCTTGGCTCACTCCCTAGAGATTTCGATTTGGTAGTTTTAGAGTAGGGTCCAGGAAGTGTATTTGTGGAAAGAACCTAAGAAACCTCAATTCAGATCTTAATATTACAGCAGGTAGCTGTCTACTCAGCAACCACCACTCCCACTCTCTCTTGTCCCTCCGCCCCATGCCTACCGTGTCTACCATGGTTTTTCAGATGGGGAGAACCCCTGCTTAACTGGTGCTGCATAAATGATGCACAGATGTGAAGAAAAAGGGTTTAATGATTAAATTGGGGCTGGATTTCTATAATCCCTTTGATACTCTGATTGCTTTGTATTTACATCTTAAAGTGATATGCTTTCCTTCTCTTTCCTCCTTTAGTAGTTACTGTTCCTTCTGTAGTGCTCCTTCCCATTAGCACCTGTGATGTCACTCTTCGGTCTGCCTTCTCCTCGCTCTGGAGAAACCCTAGCTTTGGTCACACCATGGTCAAGGGCGTTTAGGAGATAAAAGCAGCTGAGTTGTTGGGGCCAAAAAGCATTGGGGGAGATGGACCATGAAGTAGTGTTTGAAGCTGAATATTGGCACGTGCTTATTACTTCCAGAGCCGGTGACAAGAGTTCAGCTCTCCAGGCTGAATCCTGTGTTTTTCTTCATTCCAGTCACCCTCATCCTAATTCTCATATTGTCGTCTAGTGTTTTGGTTCGATTCTGATTTTAAGATCTCTGAATTAGTAGCCGCTGTTGGGTAAATGCCTTTTTTACTGTATCTTGAATTCTAATTGGTCTTAGTAATAAAAACCTGGAGTCAGATTTAGGGGTAAAACTGGAAAGATTAGAGATTCAGAGCAGCTAGCCACTAGAAAGACTTCTTACCTCTACCGAATCCTCAGCCTGGATGCCCTGAGCTCCTGTCTCCTCCCGTAATTCATTCTTCTCTCCGCCTAGCCTGTTTCCACCACTCTAGTGCTGGGATTAAAGGTTTGCGCCACCACTGCCCGGCCTCTGGCCGACTAGCGACGTGGCTGCGCACTCTGTTCTTCAGGCAAGCTTCATTTGTTAGACCACAAACAAAATATCCCCGCGTTTTACAAAGTGTACTGCTCAGCAGTTCGCTGCTAAAGAAAAATGCTAGGCTGAAGGGTAAAGGTTCTGATCTAAGAGCATTTACCTATTTTAGAGCATACCCCATAAATGAAATTATAGTATATAGCGATTTGGAGTCAACTGTGAGTTGTGTTATCAATACCTGTTCCTTCTGTTTTTGTGGTAGGGTTTTGGCCTGAGCCTGGGCTTTCCATATTAGTTTGTTTACTTTTATAAAATGTAACACTTAGTTTCTTCTTTTCCTCCTAAACTTTTTTTTTTTAAAGTAAATACTTTTGCTTTATACCTAGGTGACAAAACTCACCCACCTTCCTCAAGCCCCTCCAGTATTATCCGGCGCACTTCCTCCCTGGATACGCTTGCTGCTCCTTATCTTGCTGGGCACTGGCCCCGAGATAGTCGTGGGCAAGCAGCACCCCGCATGAGGGACAAAGCCACACAGGTAGGTTTCTTTTACTTGTTCTATCTACTCTTAGGCACATCAGAATTTCCTCAGAAGTGTTTCTGAGGTTCAGGTTCCCTGGCTGAGCTTCCAGATACTCTCCTGAATTGTGTTTCCTTGGAATGGAATGTACTTTCCAAGAAGGTTTCAGAAGTAACTCCCTTACAGATAGGTAATGGTGGGTGTACTTTTACCCATTTGTTACTTAGAAGTTAGGGTAGAATTTTACAATATTTTCATATCTGGAATTTGGGTTTGAATATTTGTAATAGTAGGTTTACTCTGCATAGTATTTAACATTTTTGTGTCAAGAACTTCATATACTGGGAAATTGTATTATATCGCTAGTACTCTTTAATTATTGTGTGTCTGCATGCCTTTGCCATAGAGTGTGTATGGAGTCAGTTCTCCCTTTCCCCGTTACATGAGCTCTGAGCTTGAAACACAGGTCGTCGGCAGTGCACCTTCATAAGCTCCATCACTGGCCCCATTGCTAACGGATCCATGAGTGTAAACGTCTCAGAAATGGAAGTTCCATACTTTTACATTTATAAAACTGATTAATTAAAGGAATTTTAGAAAGTCATTCATATAATGATTCATATTCATAGTTAAAGAATTGAAGTTCAATAATGTGCAGGCTTTTCATGATTGCATGTTAGTTTGGAGTTTCTTTTTATAGTATTACCACATTGTAATTAAATATTTGTATAATCCTTTTTTAAAGACTACTTAGATCTGTCTCTAGGGAAAGAAAAGATTCCTGTTAATTTTGAAGATAAAGAAACTATGACAGTGAGAAGTTATATAAGGTACATAGGTTCTCAAGGCTAGGAAGCAGAAAAGTCTTAGAAATAAACTTGACCCCAAAGCCATAACCTTAACCTGGTGCTGGGATTAAAAGTCTGTGCTCCCACACCTCGCCTGAGAGCACAGGAATACTAACTACTGCTACCGTTCCTCTCTATACTCTGCTCTGTTAACAGCCTACACCATATTAGTAATGGACATGAAAGGGAGGTTAAAGTATTTATAGTTAGCTAGTGCTAAGACACCTTTGGAGAGCTTGTGGCATTTGAAATGTGCTGGAGAAGTGGTTCAGTGCTCAAGATCACTTCTTGCACCCGCATGGTGGCTCTCAGTCATCTATAGGCACACAAGATGTACATACATGCATGCAGGCAAAACATTATACACATAAACAATAAAATGTTAAAAGACTAAAATTTGTTCTGATAATACTTCTGACTTTAGGTAGCTACATTATTTAACAGAATAAAGTCCCGATGCTATATTGTTAACTACTTCTTATTAAAGTAACTTTTCTCTCCCCTCTACATAGACCGAGAGTGCGTGGGCTGAAGAATATGCCGAGAAGAAGAAAGGGTCTCATAAGCGCTCAGCGTCCTGGGGCAGCACAGAGCAGCTTAAAGAGGTCAGCAGTGTCCTGTGGCCAGTTCCTCTCCTGGCCAGGGGAGGCACACATGTGTCCGTGCTCATGTGTGAAGGGTGTATGTGTGTCTGTGCATGAACATGTGGAGACCAGAGGTCTGTGTCATTCGACCTTTTGAGATAGGTCTTTGACCAAACCTCTTGCTGTACAGTTGTTCTGAGTGGGCCCCATCAAATGAGAGTAAAGACTCACACCCAGATTCTTCGGTCAAATAAGCAAGTGTTATTTTCTGTCAGACAGGGCTCTCTCTCCTAAGCAGGGTTTGGGAATATAGCATTGACCATAGAGAAAAGTGGGACTTACATAGCCCTCCAAAATGGCAAGACCTACGGGGTTTTCAAGAGGAATTTCAGAATTATTTGATAGAAGAATTTTTTTAAAGATTTATTTATTTCTGTGAGTTTGAGACCAGCCTGGTCTACAAGAGCTAGTTCCAGGACAGGCTCCAAAACCACAGAGAAACCCTGTCTTGAAAAACAAAAAACAAAACAAAACAAAAAAAAGATTTATTTATTTATGTTTTTTTAAAAATATTTATTTATTATGTATACATTATTCTGTCTGTGTGCATGTCTGCAGGCCAGAAGAGGGCACCAGACCTCTTTACAGATGGTTGTGAGCCACCATGTGGTTGCCGGGAATTGAACTCAGGACCCCTGGAAGAGCAGGCAATGCTCTTAACTACTGAGCCATCTCTCCAGCCCTTATTTATGTTTGTATATTTTACCTTCATATATGTCTGCAGGCCAGAAGGAGGGCATCAGATATCATTACAGATGGTTGTGAGCCATCATGTGGTTGCTGGGAATTGAACTCAGGGCCTCTGGAAGAGCCATCTCTCCAGCCCTAGCCTAGAACATGTCTTTATCAGGGTATATTCAAGGTGTAGTAAAACTCATTAGGGTGG
Source organism: Microtus pennsylvanicus (assembly GCF_037038515.1). Classification (NCBI taxonomy): domain Eukaryota; kingdom Metazoa; phylum Chordata; class Mammalia; order Rodentia; family Cricetidae; genus Microtus; species Microtus pennsylvanicus. Next base: position 295,100 of record NC_134600.1, on the reverse strand, counting down.
GGAGCACGTCAGATTCCGGAAACAGGTTGAAGCACTTTGCAGCAAACTGAAACGAACTTGTTCTGACCTTATAACAAAATGGCTTCCATCCTTAAATTAGAGTCAGGCTAGTCCTTCATTCCCTCCTTGTCTTATGTAACCCTTTAAATCCTTGATAGGAAGCCGTCATTTATATCTGCTGTATGAGCTGATAATCCCAGCAGATTATCAAGTTCTTTATTTGATGAGGGAAATTTGTATTATAACTAGCTTTTCTCTAATATGTCTGGTTGGTTAGCATAGAAAGGATAAATTTTTCCTAAAGCGATCAATTTGTTTTATATAGACCAGGTTGAGTGTTTTATATTGTAGAACTGTTTTAGCTAATGATCTTCCTGTTGATAGATTTTGCTCTGTTTGGTTTTAACTGGAATCTTTCTGATAATGAGGGGGCCAGGTATGTTGATAGGCATTATATATATGTACAGCCATTTTGTCCCCTTTGTCAGAGAATTCCTTTTGGATTTAATGTTCTAGCTTTTGTTGAGGACGGTTGTATTCTTTTCCACAACTACTTCCTGATGAAATTAGGGTGTCATCAGAAGCATCTAGTTGGTTTGGCCCAGCAGAAGAGACAAGGAACAGTCATGTTGGCTGAACTGGTTCATATCAGCTTTTAGCAAGTCTAAGGCTTTCTGGTTTTGCAGGACTACTCGGGGCTGGAGTGGTGTAGATCACCTTTGGAGCAATTTGCAGTCCACAACTGATCTCTGGATGGTGTCTACCAGCCTTGTGGAACCCTGCCAAGACATACAGACTAGGGACAGACGTTAAACTTAAAGAACTTAAAGGAAACTTACATTTAGATCTTCAAGGCCTGTAGTCCTGGCTGTCCTAGAATTCACTCTATAGACCAGGCTGGCCTCGAACTCACAGTGATGTACCTGCCTCTGCTACCCAAATGCTGGGATTAAAGGCATGCGCCACCATTGCCCAGTGGAACCTTTTTTTTTTTTTAAATTAAACATTCAAAATGTCATATTGAGGAGATCTCTGAAAAGTTTTGAGGGCTATCTATTCAGTATACTTGGTTTAAATAAACTTTGTTTTTTGTTTAACCCTGAAAACATAGATAGGAGGCTAAACAAAGCTTATTCCTTAAATAATTTCCTTTGGTGCCCAGCATGACTGCAAGCATGTTCTGAACATATTAAAGTTTGGTCATTTAATGTTTGGTCATTTATAAGGTAAGATTGAGATTCAAACTAAGTTTTAAATGATTAGCCTTTTTATTTTAATATTAGCCCTTAGCAGCATTGAACTTGTAGGGGTTTTAGGCAGGGTAGGCTGCAGGCCCAATAGTCCAGTAGTGAGAACTGTAGTAATAGGAGCGGCGGGGCTGCGTCCCCGGCACCCGGCCACCCGCATGGCTAGCTTTACCCGAAATAATTACACGGAAACTGTATTCTTTTAAACACTGCTTGGCCCATTAGTTTCAGTTTCTTATTGGCTAGCTCTTACATATTGATCTAACCCATTTCTATTAATCTGTGTAGCCCACGAGCTGGCTTACCAGGAATGATCTTAACCTGCATCTGCCTGGAGTGGGAGAATCATGGCGACTCCCTGACTCAGCTTCTTTCTCCCAGCCTTCTGTTCTGTTTACTCCTCCCACCTATGTTTTAACCTATGAGGGCCAAGCAGTTTCTTTATTGCTTAACCAATGAAATCAACAGATTGATATATGACACTCCCACATCAGAGAACCAGTCCTTAGCTTGTGCACAGTTTGCCTCCTGTAACTAGCCCCGCATATCAAAGTACCTCTGCTTTCATCCTGTTAGGCCGTCTGTAGAGCAGGCAGCAGGGTGTGCACTTTACCAAAGTCAGCATCCTTGCTCTAGAGCTCCTGAGGGACCAGCGCTTGTGAAATCCTCATCCCCTCATCTTCCTACTGTTGTGCTTGGGAGCACCCCCCCCCCCAGCCATCTCCATCTAGAACCTTCGTTTAGGAGCTTGCTTCTTCTGTGAGGAGCCTTTAAGATATTGGTGATGAAAATCACATCATATTTGTAGATCTCTAAGGCTACCTAGAAGTCATTTCATATAGCATTCTGGCAATGTCTGAAAACTGATGTTTTCTGCATATGATAGTGCTTTTTGAGATTTAGTAACTCAGCATAACCAACTTTTTTCTTGTTTTTTCTTTCTTTTTTTTTTTTCTTTTTTGAGACAAGGTTTCTTGACTGTGTAGCCCTGGCTGTCCTGGAACTTGCTCTATCCCAGTCTGACCACAAACACACAGAGGTCTGCCTGCCTCTGCCTCCTGACTGCTGGGATTAAAGGTGTGAGCACCTGGTTTCAGCATAACCATCTTGATTAAAATGGCTCTGTGTTGTGATTATTGTTGTCTGTGTCTGTAATTAATGATACTGCATTTCACCCATAATAGAAGCAAATTAGAAAAATGTAGTCAGAGGATAATAATGAGATGATAGCCATTGAAACTGTATTTGTAGTCAGAGGATAATAATGAGATAGCCATTGGAACTGTATTTGTAGTCAGAGGATAATAATGAGATGATAGCCATTGAAACTGTATTTGTAGCCAGACCTGGTGGCAGATGTGTGGAGTCCCAACAGGACGATCAAGACTCGAAGGCTAGCCTTGGTGTGGTTTGAATGTGGTCCCCAGTTGGTGGCACTGTTAGGAAGTATGTGTAGGAGCTATGGCCTCGCAAGAGAAAGTATGTTTTGTCACTGGGAACGGCTCGAGGCTTCGGAGTCACGTGCCAGTCCCACCTTGCTCCTGGCTTCAGTGCTTGCAATAAAAGGTGTAAGCTCTCAGCTTCTTGTTCCAGCCACTATGGTTTGCTCTATCATCACGGACCCTTGCCCCAAATAAACTCCTTCTTCTATGTTGCCTTGGTCATGGTATTTTATCACAGCAGTTAATACACTTGACTAATGAGATCCTGGCTGAGAAAACAGCAAATTGCATTCACTGCTTAAAGATTTTATCTTAGGTGTGTTATATGGCTTGCTTCCTGTTGTTCTGATAGACACCTTGACCAAAAGCAGCTTTTTTTTTTGTTAGTTTTTTTTAAAGGATTTTCTGGGCTTAAGGTGAAAGAGGGAGAGGATGAAAATGGAAGAAGGAACAGGCTTCATATTTCATCAAAACATAGAAAGCAGAGAGGATAGAAAGTGGAGTAAGTTCAAAGCCTCCCCCAGTGATGTATTTCCTCCAGGAAGGCTCACCTCCAAAAGGTTCCCTTCTCCTCAGACAGCATCATCTGGTGGGACCAAGAGTTCAAGCACATGAACCTGTGGAGGACAGTTCTTACTGAAACCAACACCCTTGGCTTGATTTGTAAATATCAGTTAATTTTTGTATTGGTTTGAAACTCGTCGAGTGGTGGAGCCTTCTTCCTTTAATCCCAGCTGAGTTTGGGACCAACCTGGTCCACAGTAGAGCGAGTTCCGGGACAGCCAGAGCAGTTACACAGAGAAATTCTATCTCAAAAAACAAAGCAAAAGATTTTTGAAACTCAATAAAGAAATCTAAATAAAAGTTGATAAATGGTAAAGGCAACAAGAGAATAAGTTATTTCTAAGTACAATTTAGAAAACTCTTTAGTACTTGAGAAGCTTCAAGATTAAGAACAGTGTTGAGTACACTTCCGTTTCTCTTTAAAGGAAATATATACATGTATGTGTGGATATATATATTCAATTAGATTTTGTAATATGGTTTAAAATTTCAAAGTGTTAAGGGTGAATTTTACTGGTTCTTATTAAGCAAGAATGTGTTTATTTGATGTGGAAAACACTTTTGATTCTGCCTGTTTTTCTTCTTTTCAGATTGCAAAATTACGCCAGCAATTGCAGAGAAGCAAACACAGCAGTCGTCATCATCGAGATAAAGAGAGGCAGTCTCCATTCCACGGCAACCATGCAGCTATTAACCAGAGCCAGGTAAGGAAAGAAATGGCTTTTCTTGTAAGTGGTTTCCAATTGTTTAGGGCAGAATGTCCAGAGCCATGTGAGTAGTAATGACAGAGACTGATACAGAAAGCCTAAATTACAGTTTGGTCCTTTATATAAAAAAGTTTTCTATTTTGAGTTGATAAATTCTCATGATTATTAGTTTAGAGTAAAGGAATATTTTTTTGAAATATTTTGGGTGTTGTAAACCTATAGTTTGATTCTAGCTCCTAGTAGGTTTTTCCCAAGTATAATACAGTACTTAAAAAACGTGATTGAAGGGGTTGTGGTTAAATAGAATTTATTACTCTAGCAGAAGAATGCCCAACTTGTATCTCCAGCTCTGGGGAATCCAATTCTTACCCTCTTCCTAGGCATCTGTATTCACATGCACAGACACACACAGACGTACAAATACACAAATAATTAATTACAAAGTAAATCTTAAAAAATAGAAGTATTATTGGATGTTATTGTTTGTGAGAATCTGAAATGTTAACTGTCAACAAAGAGATGTAAACGTTAATATGGAATAACTGCCATCATTGGAATAGTGACGGAAAATCACCATCTTTGCATTCAAAGGGCTAGAAACTCATGATTTTACTGTTCTCATCCTTTCTAATTAACTCTAATAACTTAATTTCTTTAAAAGTAAGACTGCTCTGTATTCCCCATCGTATTTTCTTTCCAGGTCAATTTAGGGTTAAGATTGAATTTTACCAAATTAAATGGTGCATTATAAGAGGTGATCGGGCTTTGAAGTGATTTTTGAATACCATTTTATTAAGCCGGGCGGTGGTGGTGCACACCTTTAATCCCAGCACTCGGGAGGCAGAGGCAGATGGATCTCTGTGAGTTCGAGGCCAGCCTGGTCTACAAGAGCTAGTTCCAGGACAGGCTCCAAAGCTCTACAGAGAAACCCTGTCTCAAAAGAATACCATTTTTTTATTAATGTGAAAAATTTTAGCTAGGTATACTGACAGAAACCTGTAATCTTAGTATTTGGGGAGGCTGAGACAGTTATATGTAGCAAGAGTTTCTCCTAAAAACCAAAAAGCAACAACAATAACAAAATCATATTTTTTTTTTTTCTGGGAGACAGGGTCTCTCTAATTTAGTCCTTGCTGTCCTGGAACTCGCTCTGTAGACCAGGCTGGCATTGAACTCTGAGATCCTCCCACCTCTGCCTCCTGAGTGCTGGGTTCAATGAAGTGTACCACCTCCATCCAACTAAAAGTTGATTTTTCTTAATAAAAGTTATCAAGCTTAGGGGGCTGGAGAGATGGCTCAGAGGTTAAGAGCACTGACTGCTCTTCCTAGAGGTTCTGAGTTCAATTCCCAGCAACCACCTGGTGGCTCACAACCATCTGTAATGGGGTCTGGTGCCCTCTTCTGGCCCGCAGGCATATATGCAGACAGAACACTGTATACATAATAAATAAATAAATAAATCTTTAAAAAAAAAAAAGTTACCAAGCTTAGGCTTGTAAAATGGCTCAGAGTACAGCATGCTTCCAAGCCTGAAAACACCCATGTTTAGTTACAGAGCTCACATGGTAGAAGAAGACGATTGACTCTCTGTAAGTTCTCTCTGCTCTTCACCCGTGAGTGGTGCATGTGCGTGCACACCCGACACACACACACAATTAAAGAAAAAAGATGAGTTTGGTGGTGCATGCCTTTAATTCCATCACTCAGGAGGCAAGAGGATATCTGAGGTGGAAGACAGCCAGGCTGTCTAGGGAGTTCCAGACCACCCAGGGTTACATAGTGAGACCTTGTCTCAAAAAGCCACACCCATATAAACCAAAAAAGAAAATTTATCTAGCTTGAGTTTTTATACTTAACAAATAAAATACTTGTCTTGTGTATTAGCTAACCCCAAATCAGACAAATCCTGACTGTTCTATTGCTCATAATGTTGTTTAATTGAAACTCAGACTATAAACATATTAAGTTATTGATACGGTGTTGCTGAGGTAGGTTCTTTCTCTAGAGGAAAAAAAATAATTATTGAAGCCATTCAAACTTCCGAACAGTTTATTAAATTTGTTGGCATTGTGTAGTACTCATTGGGAAAAGTGACAGTAAAGAAATAATCTCATTTTGAAGGGATGTAAGTAAATAGTTAATCATAATGCTGACAGGATGAAGTCACCGTGCCAGGGTCTCTCTCTGAACTGACGGTGAGTCCTTCAGAAAGGCGTCTTAGAGAACGTGTTGTCTGGCTCTAGAGAGGTAGATAAAGTCATGGCCACAGTAGGGGTAGCAGCAAAAGATTGGGAGAGGTAGACAACAGGAAGCCTGGAAGTTTCCAGACTTGTTATTAGCACAGTGGCTTTGTTCTCCTGACCAAGGAACATGTTTTCTAGTGTTGGAGTAAAGCTCATGATCTCAGGCGCATTTTGTAGTGACCATTGTAGGTTAGAGGACATGATGGCTTAGGAGAAGACAAACAACCTCAACGTGAACCTGGTCATAGACTAGGAAATTGAGACCCTGAGAGGGCAGTTATTTTAGAGCTTACGGGACAAGCTTGGGTTCTAACCTAGACATTCTGACATGAGGTTCTGAGTTTTTATGTTTTCTGACTGATGGCTGCTAATAGGTAATGATGAGCGATGAATAAAAGATGAAGCCAATTTTAGCCTCTGAAGTACAATTTAAGTCAGGATCATGTCTACCAAAAAGTTACCTTCTGGGCATGGCACAGGTCTTGGCTTTGGAACTCACTACGCCGGTTCTCAGCAGAAAGCCTGCGTGAGGCTGTTGCCCCTCAACATCTCGTTACCAGCGTGGAGGGGCCATGAGGCCCCCATACCTCACTGAGGCTCTATTGGCAATAACGATGGGAGGAAGGGGCAGCATTTCCTTGAGTGGTGTGGCCACTGATTAATAAACTATGGGTCATACACAAAAGAAAACATGGATTGGGGGATGGGGACTTGCTGAGTAGAAAGGGTTGCAGTGGAGAGGGGAGTGGGTGAGAGGAGAAAATGGGGGTGGCGTGAGAACCTCTAAAATTCATTGAGACCATCAGACAGGTGGGAAGCAAGTCAGAATGGATGGGTACCGGGCACCGCGCCCCCGTGTCTGCGCTCTGGCACCCAGTTCGCGAGCTTCGGGCAAGGGGGTTGGAGGTTAAAATACACAGACACACACAGAGAGACAGCGACACGGGTCATCCTTGAATTCCCCAAGAATGCCCCCTTTATTGTGTTCAGGGGCAGATTATATAGAGATAGCCACGCCCCGGCCAAACCCACCAGAAACCACTCTCCTGCCATCAGGAACTCCTGAAGGTCTCGTGCTCAGAGCCGCTGTAGGCACTCAGATCAGGGGAAAACAAGAAATTCAGGATCTGGGGTCTCACTGCTCCCAACAGATGGGAGACCTACAAGAGCCACAGCTGAGAGTGGGTCGAAGAAGCAGGGCCACAGTGCAGTTCTGGGTTAGCTGTGGCTCCAGGACACAACAGCAGAAGCCACTAATTAGAAGATTTGTTTCATTTACTTTTTTAATCACAATAAGAAAATAAGTCTCCCAAGCTGTTTTTTGTAGTTCTGTTCCTGAGGATCCAAGGAGTACTGTTTGGTGGGAAGAATAAGTGGCTAGGAGCCACTTGAAAGTAGATTTCCTGTTTCCCAAGGATTCTTTTTTTTTTTTTTAAATATTTGTTTATTATGTTTGGTGGGAAGAATAAGTGGCTAGGAGCCACTTGAAAGTAGATTTCCTGTTTCCCAAGGATTCTTTTTTTTTTTTTTTAAATATTTGTTTATTATGTATACAATATTCTTTCTGTGTGTATGCCTGAAGGCCAGAAGAGGGCACCAGACCTCATTACAGATGGTTGTGAGCCTCCATGTGGTTGCTGGGAATTGAACTCAGGACCTTTGGAAGAGCGGGCAATGCTCTTAACCGCTGAGCCATCTCTCCAGCCCTCCCAAGGATTCTTGTACTGTGTTTGTTTTGTTGTTTATGTTAAAGATGATCAGAAGTAAAAGATAAGAAATAAAACCTCATGCTAAGTTTGTGTCAATGAGGTGAATGACTGGAGACCTGCTAGCGTTTGTCTCTTTGGCCGGCTCCCTGTCAGACATATCGCTGTCAGGAACTCGGAAGATACCCCCAGGAACTCTGCACTGTGTTCTATTTTGAGCATCTTGTTAGGATGCTAGGCAATATTTTATATTATTTAATATTCTATAATTATTTAATGTTACCTATTTTTTAAAAAGTTACACTATGACAATGAAAATACTACTAGTAAGAGAAAATCAGAAATGAATTTCATAGAAAAGAAAATTTTACTTATTTATTTATTGGTTTTTAAAGACAGGAGTCTCTGTGTAGCCCTGGCTGTCCTAGAACTCACTCTGTAGACCAGGGTGGCCTCAAACTCACAGAGATCCACCTGCCTCTGCCTCCCGAGTGCTGGGATTAAAGGCGTGCGCCACTACCGCCCAACTTGAATTTTATTTTTTTGTTTCCTGAGCAGAACATATTAAAGCCTATACAGTATTGGTGTAAAGAAGGTTGTTTGTAGTTATATCCTCCTATTGTATGGACAGACTCTAGAAGGGGCTCTGCCATGCGCATCCTGGGAGTCAAACTTCCTTGTCAGGCTTGGTGGCGAGCACCTTTACACTCAGCCACCTCACTGGCCCATGAAAGTGTTTCTGAGGTTGATGTTATTGCAGTATTTGCCATTTTCATCATGGCCTTTCTAGTGTATGACAGGTGTGGGCAAATCTCTTGAGAGTCTGTCTTCACTGCCTGGGGTTTGAGCTCATATATCCTAAGATGCAAATCTGGTTGCTTTCAAGTTCCGGAGGTCTGTGGGTGTTGTCTGCACTTGATTCTGAGTTATGGCCCCTTGAAAATTCTTTGTCCCTCTTCACCCTTGCTTAGGCTCCTGCTCCAAAGAGCACGCTTACTCCCACCGGCCCCATCACCAAGTCGACAGGCTCTCGGTTCCGGAACAGCGTGGAAGGACTGAACCAGGAGATCGAGATCATAATTAAGGAAACCGGGGAGAAGGAAGAGCAGCTTGTTGTAAGTAGTCTTCATCCTCAGAGGGGCCCACTGTGAGCACCAGAGCACTGAGACAGGTGCCATTTTTGCTACACTTTTATGGAGGGCGGGCAAACTGTTTGTAAGAAGCCTTTTTGCTCCCTGATTGTCGTGACTCTTTGGTTTGATTGCTAGTCTGCATCTTCATGAAGTGCACTTAGAAATAATCTACTTGGCCATTTCACACAGAAAAATTGATATTTAAACTTAAAAAAAAGTATTAGAATGTATTTATCCCAGCATCTGTTCTTTAGTGAGGAGGGAATTAGTTTGAAGAAATACTTCACTATTGTGGAAAACTTTTAACTGTGTAATGATATATTACATTCTTTTATGTTGCATTTGTCTGACTTTGTGAAGCTATGTTACTTTGCCTATCTAAGGCACCTGATTGGTCTAATAAAGAGCTGAACAGCCAATAGCTAGACAGGAGAAAGGATAGGCGGGGCTGCCAGGCAAGGAGAATAGGTAGGAGGAAGGCGAATAGAGTGTAGAGCCAGAAGAGGGGATGAGAGTGCTCCAGGTGCCAGCCACCCAGCAAAAGTGGAGTAAGAAGAAAAGAAAGATAATAAAGGTAAAAGCCCAGAGGCAAAATGTAGTTGAAGAGAAAAGGGATCATTTAAGGTAGAAAAGCTGTCTAGAAACAAGCCAAGCTAAGGCCAGGCATCCATAAGCAAGAATAAGTCTGTTTGTATTTATTTGGGACCTGGCTGGTGGGCCCCCAATGAGCATATAAAATTCTCTCCTTGAAGGTGAAGACAGCTGGGTGTGGGTCCCCTGTAGTCCCAGGTACAAGGTTTCCAGCTGGCTTATATAACTGAAATCATATCTCAGACAAACAGAAAGGTAAAAGCTTGAGGTTTGAAAACACTTGACTCTGCCGTTGCTGTCCTCCATTCTGTGGGATGGAGCATGTCTCTCCTCACTAACTCTCCCTCTCACCTAGAGAGAACTGCTGTGATTAACCCTTCACTCACGAGGAAGGTGGCTTTGGGGGGAATTGGCCAAGGGCCCAGCTAGCGTGGCTGATTCTTTCACCTTTGCCTCTACTGGGAACCTTGTGGCACACCGAAATTCCTCCTTTTCTGTGATAAATTTTTATAGTAGTTTTATAAGTAACAGTGCATGATATCATTTGGGGCGGCAGACGTTGCCCTCTTGTGTGCCATGTCCTCAGAAGACAAATATGTCACAGTCGGATCAGCGTGGAAGCCACTAATGAGAAAGGGAAAGGCCCAGTAATAGAAGGGTGGATGCTTGCTTGCTTGTTTTTGAAATGTTGTTTTGCTATGTAGCCCCGCTATCCTGAGAATCAAAACCCTCCTGTTTCACCCTTCCAAGTGCTGGGCACATTTGTGGCTTAGAATTTGATTGTTGAGTTTCTGACTGCAGAGCAATGTGACATTGGGTACATTGCTGGTCAATTTCAAAAACATGTATTTTTAAATTTCGTAACAGCCCCAAGATATCCCCGACGGTCACCGTGCTCCTCCGCCCCTCGCCCAGAGGAGCAGCAGCACTCGCAGTATTGACACCCAGACCCCGGGGGGTGCAGACAAGGGGAGCAACAACAGCAGCCGCTCGCAGTCTGTGTCCCCCACATCCTTCCTCACCATCTCTAATGAGGGCAGCGAGGAGAGCCCCTGCTCCGCTGATGACCTGCTTGCTGATCCCAGGGATAAAGGTATGGTGGGGTGCAGTTGCCTCGGGGGGTGACAACAGGGTACCTCCTGTCTGAGCCGATGGCTCTGTTCCTTCTCTGTGGGACACATGTGTCATTCTCTGTGGGACACACACGTCATTCTCTCTGTGGGACACACACGTCATTCTCTCTGTGGGACACACACGTCATTCTCTGTGGGACACACACGTCATTCTCTCTGTGGGACACATACGTCATTCTCTGTGGGACACACATGTCATTCTCTGTGGGACACACGTCATTCTCTCTGTGGGACACATACGTCATTCTCTGTGGGACACACGTCATTCTCTCTGTGGGACACATACATCATTCTGTGGGACACATACATCATTCTCTGTGGGACACACACGTCATTCTCTGTGGGACACACACGTCGCTCTCTGTGGGACACAGAAGTCATTCTCTGTGGGACACACATGTCATTCTCTCTGTGGGACACATACGTCATTCTCTCTGTGGGACACATACGTCATTCTCTCTGTGGGACACATACGTCATTCTCTCTGTGGGACACATATGTCATTCTCTGTGGGACACACACGTCACTGTCTGTGGGACACACGTCAGGAATTGGGGTCAGCAGGAGCTCAGAACAATTGGAGCACATCTGCCTTCGCTGAGGTGCTCGGATGGTGGTCTAGTTAGATTTTTGTTTGTATCTTTATTTTGCAGCATTTATGGTGAATATGGCTTCCTTATTATTGTGTAGCCCAGTGATTCTCAACCTTCCTAACACTGCGACCCTTTGATACAGTTCCTCGTGCTGTGATGACTCCCAGCCATAAAATTGTTTTCCTTGCTTCTTTATAACTGTAATTTTGCTGCTGTTAGGAATTGTAATGGAAATACTTTTGGAGCTAGTGACTCACAGGTTGAGAACTGCTGGACTAGAGGATTATTTTCTTGGAAAGAACTTTGTTCTTGATCATTTGACTCATTGGAATTTTATTACCTTAATATTTTTTAATTAAATGTGAAACCTTCAATTTAGTGCTTTTTAGGATACTTCTAGCAAGGATTAACTTGCTTTATCTCAAAACAGAATGAATGTTTAAAGCAAACTGTCAGTCAAGGCTGGAAAGGTGGTCCAATGGTTCAGAGCCTTGCATGCAGAGGACCACAGTTCAGTTCCCAGCACCTACATCATCTCTAATAACTCCAGTGGCAGGGGATGTAGGTACACAGGCAAGCAATTGGGCAACCCATACATGTGAGAATTTTAAAAAAAAGTTTAAAGTAGGAGGTACTAATACATAAAAATAACCTAAAACCAGAAGCAATTTGAATATTAAGTACAAAATCTCACCTTTTAAAAGAAACATGAGCCAGGTGGTGGGGGCTCATGCCTTTAATCCCAGCACTTGAGAGGTAGAGGTGGGTGGATCTCCACCTTCTAGTACTGCCCAGGTTACACAGAGAAATTGGGTCTCAAAAAAAAAAAAACAAAAAAGAAGAAAGAAATATGACTAATTTTGATCTGCCTGTATCAGAGAAGTACATTGTGCTCTCCTAATCCTAGTTCTTCTGAGTACTTAAAACCATTGTTGTGACAGTTAATTTTGATGGGTTTGAGTCCTAGGCCAGCCAGGGCTTCATAGTTAGATCCTATAAGGTGGTGCTCTGTTGTGGAAGGCGGTTGACTCCCTCTGGCCTCCACATGCACCAGGGGCACACAGTTTAAGATAAAATCAAATCTTGGGCGGGGCTGGTGAGATGGCTCAGCGGTTAAGAGCACTGACATGCTCTTCTAGAGGACCCAGGTTCCATTCCCAGCAAACCACTCGGTGGCTCACAACCATCTGTAGTGAGATCTGGTGCCCTTTTCTGGCCTGCAGGCATACATACAGGCAGAACACTATACATAATTTTAAAAAGGCTCAGTCGATAATGCACCTAGTATGCGAACAGGAAAACCCAGTTTGGATCCAGAGCGCCGTGTAAAGGCTGCACCTCTGTTAATAGGAACATTCACTTCCCACACACGTGTGCAAGGATCAACCTTGCTGAATTTCTTCTGTTGAAGATGATGTAAAGCATTTCCTGCATTTTTGAGAGTTGATTGTTACTCTGAGTATATAATTGTCAATGCTTTGCATAAGTGCATAGTATACAATAGTAGAAGTGTGTGTGTGTGGCCATTTCAGAAATAGTTGAAGTTGGGGCTGGAGAGATGGCTCACTGGTTAAGAGCACTTGGCTGTTCTTCTAGAGGACCTGGGTTCAGTTCCCAGCATCCACATGGCAGCTCACAGCTGCCTGCAACTCCACTTCCAGAGGATCTAATACCTTCACACTAGTGCACATAAAATAAAGTTAAATAAAATTTTTTAAAAAGAAAGAAATAGTGTAAGTTTTGTCCTAATCTTCAACCAGTGTCATTTTTTAAAGTGAAACTGAATTCAGAGACACAAACATCACTTTTCAAAATCAAACACTTAAACACAGTACTTAAAGGGGTACTCTTGAATACCACATCTTGAGGAATTGTAAAATTTGGTTGTAAACATCTTTTCCACAGTAAAAGCACTGGCTCATACCTGAGAGTCATGACTCTAAGCTGGACTGTTCATGTGGTCTGATGGCGTGTGCAGTGTGGAGTGCGTGCTGTGTTCTAAGCCCAGGCCGCTGTGCTACAGGGTCAGGGACTGCGACTCCTGGGATTCCATATGTGTTTGATGTTTTGGGTTCTGAACTAAGAAACCTTTTATTCTTGCCAGCTTTTCTGTAACCCACATTGAATTATGGGTCACCCTATGGGGTCACAACCCATAGCTTCATCAGCTGAGTTGTAAAACAGGCTATGATCGCAAACGCCTACAATCTCAGCACTTGGGAGGTGGAAGATAAGGGCTGTTTTAGGTCATCTTTCGCTATATGGTGAGTTCAAGGCCAGTCTGAAGTATTTGTCAAGAAAAAAAGCACATTTGTAGACTGTTGCTAATTAAGATTTCAAAAAAAATTTGTTAAACTGGATGGTGGTGATGGTGCATGCCTTTGATCCCAGCACTCAGGAGGCAGAGGCAGGAGGATCTCTGAATTTGAGGCCAGCCAGGGCTACACAGAGAAACCCTGTCTCAAAAAAATGTAAAAAATTTTTTTTAAAAATGTTGATTCTATGTTGGATCGATAATATCTGTTAAAATCTGCCCCTTAAACCCATCCTTTCTTCTTTAGCTGTCCTAGGAATAATTGTGTTTCCTGGTGCCTGTGATTTTTAGAGAAGAGTGACTGATGGCACCTGCGAATTTCTTTTATTAAAAAATACGGTCACAGCATAATTTCCAGTCAGAAATTTATAGTTTAGATGACAGGTTGAATTTTAGAATACTTATATAACATACCAAGAAATTTAAATGACTGTGGTATGAACTGAGGACATGAGCACTGAGCACAAGCGTGAACTGGGAGTGAGTTCAGAAAATGAGTAGGATTTATCTCTTGTAGATGACGGCAGGTGTGGGCAGAAGGAAGTGTCTGGTGTCCTCAGAGACCTACCAGAGGGAGAGCAAGGTGAGGCTGGGAAATTGGCAGGGCAGGCCAAGAGTGAATAGCAGGCAACCATTGAAGAGTCATATCAAATACACGTGATAGGGAAAGTAGATACTGCTTGAGTGTATTCAGAGAGTACACGGCATATAAATCAGGCAGCCAGATGTGTGTGCAGTCCAAGGTGAGGATGAGGCCTAGTCAGGAGTGCAGTAGATGCTAGGGTGGAGTTAGTGGAGAAAGCATTCTCCCTCCCTGCCTTCAGACAGTTCCTGTGCACAAGTCCAGGATTATTACTTACGGTATCAGGATGCATTTTATAATGGTGTCTTTAATAACTCAATGTCTTTTTTTTTTTTACAGAGAATGGAAACAACTCTCCTTTGCCAAAATATGCAACCTCACCAAAACCTAATAACAGTTACATGTTCAAAAGGGAACCTCCAGAGGGCTGTGAAAGGGTCAAAGTCTTTGAGGAGTGCTCGTAAGTACCCCACATAAACACATACACTCGTAAATTAGAGTTTTCAAACAGGTGTAGCAGTCACAGGTCTGCCACAGATTACATAATTGTTAGCATTCTCAGAAATGTTTGCTGAAAATAGCCCCAGAATTCTAGTAACGTGTGTATTAGCATTCTAAAGAGCGATACTTAATATCTGCCAGCATCCAGTCATTTCAGTTCTGTGAGTGAGAGCTCTCTCCTAGCAGGGGGTCCTGAGGCTTGAGCTCAGGTTGTCAGGCATGGGTGAGCCGGCTCCCCTGACTCCCTAGAGTCCCTTCTGTGACTTTCTGCATCTCAACTCAATCATGTATCTGTTTACTTACGATTTCACCTTCATCCATCTTGTCAGCTGAGAACAGTATTGTTGTGTTGTTATCAATGTAACTTTTGCAATTTTTAAATTTTTATGGAATATCATCAAGACCAAAAATATTTGTGGGTGGGGGAATAATTTTTGGAAGACCTGGCAACAAGGAAGAATTTTGCTTCAATTATAACTTTAAAGATGAACTGCAAAGATGGTTCAGAGGTTAAGAGCACTGGCTGCTCTTCCAGAAGTTCTGGTTTCAATTCCCAGCACCCACTTGGTGGCTCATAACCATCCGTAATGAAATCTGGTGCCCTCTTCTGGTGTGCAAGCAAACTTGCAAGCAGAACACTGTGTACATAATAACACTTTTGTTGTTGTTTTTTGAGACAAGGGTTTCTCAGTGTAGCCTTGGCTGTCCTGGAACTCACAGAGATCCACCTGCCTCTGCCTCCCTAGTGCTGGGATTAAAGGCACAAGTCACTACTGCGCAGCCATAATAGATCTTGAAAAAGAGAGCACTGACTGCTTTTCCAAATGACCTGGTTCCATTCCCGCCACCCATGTAGCAACTCACAACCGTCTATAATTCCAGAGGACCCGACACCCATGGCAAAACACCAGTGCACACTTAAAAAACAGGGCTGGAGAGATGGCTCAGAGGGTAAGAGCACTGACTGCTCTTCCAGAGGTCCTGAGTTCAATTCCCAGCAACCACATAGTGGCTCACAGCCATCTGTAATGAGATCTGGTGCCCTCTTCTGGCCTGCAAACAGACAGAACACTGTATACAAGATAAATAATTCTTTAAAAAAAAACTTTAAAGACTGAGGTTAAGGCTCCTGGGTGGTTCCATCCCCAACATCACAAAAAACTGAAGCAAGCTTTCTGTTGTTTTGATTTCACATTTACCTTCTTTTTATCTAAAAATCTTAATAGTTGGTTCAGAAGAATACCCTTTAAATTTTTAATTATACTTGAAAAAACTGGTGTGGAAGTGCAAGCTTTAAGCCTAGCACTGTAGAGGCAGAAACAAAAACCCAGAACAAGCAAGCAAGCAAGCACACTTGGAAAGCACTGCTCATCAGGGGGCCCTGTGGGGTTACAGACTCTTCGTGTAGTCGGTGTCTTTGGTGTCTCTCTTCAGAGTCTTGGAACAATCATGTTGGAAAACATATTTGTCTCCTAGCATGTGGGCTTTCTTTTGCTTAAGGAAATGCTTATCTTACTGACCTGTTTTTAAAAAATGTGTCTGTGTCTTAAAAGTGATATTATTTCCAGTATTTAGTGGCTTACAGGATTGGTTGTCTGTTTGTATCCAGGCCAAAACAACTTCATGAAATTCCAGCCTTTTACTGTCCTGACAAAAACAAGGTGAATTTCATTCCTAAGAGTGGCTCTGCTTTCTGCCTGGTGAGCATCCTCAAGCCGCTTCTTCCCACACCAGATCTTACCCTCAAGGGCTCTGGCCACAGCCTGACAGTCACCACCGGCATGACGACCACTCTGCTTCAGCCCATCTCCATGGCCTCCCTGTCAGCAAACACAGAGCAGGACAGGGTGTCTCGAGGAACCAGTACAGTCCTGCCCTCGGCCTCCCTCCATGCACCCCCAGAACCCATCGAAGAAGCCGAAGGATAGGTTCTGGGAACTGAGACCCCCGCGGATCATGTGACTGTGATGGTATTGTGTCCTCCCGGTTGGCTGTGAAGTGCTTTGGCTTTCCAGTGATGTGCGACCACGAGGCCACTGGAGAACACGTCCCCTGTGAGTGCTCTGCCCCACGCATGAAGGCCGCCGACAGTACTCGCCTCTGTTCTGGAAGCACTGGCTGAAACATGGAAGGAACAGATCACATTTTCATTTGTTTTCAAATTAGACTTGTTTAAAAACAAAACAGACATAAAACCTAATCCCTACAAACACGATTTCTGAAGGGAGATGTGATTGATGCTGCAAGAAAACCATCTTTTATATGAAAATGACTATTTTATAATACCAATGTCACATTGTCTGAGTATCAAACAGGATGTTCAAAGGATTCTTTGGTGGCCTCTATTTCTTCTTTCCCTTTTCTAGATGTTGCTTTTCTCGGCTGTTTTCAGCGTTGGGACCAAAGGGATTGTTGACGTTTCCCCAGCAATGTCAATCTCTTGACTGTGTTCTTCCAAATAAGAATCGATAGGTAAATGCATTGAACCAAGTATATATAAAAAGATAAAAAGCAATATTCGTACATTATGTGATTTATGTTTTTGATGTCAGAAGTTTGTGCTTTGGGTGAAGTATTTGTGAAACTGCTGTTTTCTGCACTGTCCTGCTCACAGCACCATGTGTGGTCAGCGAAGTGAGTCTGAAGACAGATGCTTTAACACGAGTCAGCGAGCCAAAAGAAACTGAAGTGTGGATCGTTAGCTAGGAGTGTGGCGCTCTCTGGTCTTCTGTGAACTGTGTGTCACGTGGTTCCTCCTTTGCCGGGTGTCACTACCTTGAATCATCCCTGTATCATAGCCCCAAGAGACCCTGAAATGGCTGTGCATGGATTTCCTCCTCTGCTTTCGTGGTGGTGTTGTCTTGTGGATTTGGTCAGGGTTAGTAGTTTGCCGGGAGTAATCCATTGAGTAGCATTGGTAGCCGAAGAATCCTGAGAACTGACTTTTTCTTTATGGTGGTTGGCACTGAGATTTGTTTGCCTACACATTTTGCCAGTCTCTTCTCCGACATTCTACACACCGGAGGAATAGACAAGAGGTTTGGCACTTAAACGGCGGGTACCTTCGGGAAATTTTACACAGTTTTGGATTTAGGCTCCTCTGATAACCATTGCCAGTGTCCTATGACAGTATTTAATTTCTGGGGTGTGGTAATAAAATGAAGGAGTCGCTCTTTGGAAGTGAATCCTGTCAGTGTTGGTGAAGCACGGTTTGAACACCGTCACACACTACAAAGTTTTAAAGCCTGCAAGAGTGGACTGCCACGTGGAAGGCTAATTCCACACACCGGTCCAGTCTTTCCAGAAAGACCTCGAGGTACTGCTAGTGCATTTCCTGCCAGGTGTCAGTTACCTCAGAACACCTGGCACTTTGACTAGTCTCTCCTTAATTTTAAATGAGGATATTTTAGGTTAATCAGATAACTTTGAGCATCTATGTGAATCCATCAATTTTTGGTTACGAAGACTGATAAATTTTGTTACTTTTGCCACCCAAAACTTAACTTTCTGGGCATAGCAAATTGTAGTTTCTAAGTCAGAACCTCAGTTGTTTGGGGTATAGACTTTTCGGTTGGTTGGGGTTTGTTTGTTTGTTTTGTCATACCTGTTGACTTTACTATTTTATCAGTATCAGAAGTACAGAAGAAAGGCTCATGGCAGTCAGTTGAGTTGATC
Source organism: Microtus pennsylvanicus (assembly GCF_037038515.1). Lineage (NCBI taxonomy): Eukaryota > Metazoa > Chordata > Mammalia > Rodentia > Cricetidae > Microtus > Microtus pennsylvanicus. The sequence goes on along the minus strand of NC_134600.1, from coordinate 276,668 downwards.
TGAACGGAGAATGAGGTGTTTAAAAGCAAGAGCTTTTGTTTGTTTTATGTATACCTAGCTGGTCTGGAACTTGCTACGCGGACCAGGTTGACCTGGAACTCAGATCCACCAACCTCTCTGCCTCCCGAGTGCTGGGATTCGAGCTGTGTCCCACCATGCCCTGCTTGTCATCTTTCTGATCCTGTGGGGTTCTTCCACTTGAATTCTATTACATTTATGTTTTATTATTTTGTTGTTGTGCACCACCACTGTCTCCGTTTTCAGAGTGTTAGTGTGTAATCGATTTCTTCCTGCCGTGCCGTGCTTGTTGGGCAGGCGAGCTCTGCGGTCATGCGTACCCTCACATAACACAGTGGGCACAGGTCTCGGGTCAGTCTGCTCTTGGAACTCTGAAGTTTGGCTGGAAGAATATTGTGAATTTACAAGTAAATGAATTGTACGGCAACCAAACACTTTGAGTTTTAGAGAAACAGAACCTGAGACCTGAAGAAAAAGAAAAGTCTAGGTCCCCCAAAAAACTCTGAACTGCCAGGGCCAAAGGGCTAATTTTTAAGCATATGAGCTTTATTGAAGTCTTAAAATATGTTAACCATAGGTCCACCTAGCTATTTTATTTAATTGTTAATTTCCAGGTGGTTGGTCTTAAAAATGGGTCTACTCTCCATAGAGTGGGTGTGATTCTGTTCACAGACCCTACTCCATCATGAGGGTTATTCTGTAGAAACTGTACAGCCGTAGAGTAGCGTCAGTGGAAATACAATTTTTTCCAGTGCTGGGGATTAAACCCAGGGCCTCGTGCATGCCAAGCAAATGCCGTCACTGGCTTATGTCCCCAGTCCCTAATTTAAATTTTTAACTAAAAAAGTTTACTTCCATTGCAGTAAAAGTGGGTGGCATGTATTCTCCCCCCTTTGGCCAAAGGAGCTGTTCCCTAGTTATTTGTCTGCCTATCTACCCACCCTCAAGCAGTTTCTGCCCTGCCATGATAACACAGGTTTACTGCCTCTGAGGTGGTAAGTCCGTTACTTCCCATTGCTTTACGGGCAATCGTGTTTATTAAAATAATAGTTTTGCTTTCTTGGGTTAAATATGATATGAATGTCAAAATTCTTTCTAGAACAGATTCTTCCTTTTGTTTACGGTGTTTCTTAGACCCTAGGACCATAGCCAGACCTGCCTCTGAGAAGATGCTGTTGCTCACTGGGGTGAATCTGGCAACAGGGAAAGGCTGCTTGTCTTTATTTTTTATTGTTTATGTTTTGATTAAAGAAACAGTTGGCTTTTCCTAAAAGTTGTTCTAAAAGAAAATGGCAGAGTGTATAGCTGTCCCTGGGATTAGAACTGAGGCGTTAAGGTTTTCCTTCAAGGAAACTAAATTCAAATTGTCATTACTAAATTTGTAAAGTTGAGATTCATTCCTTAATGTTGGGTTTGGGGCGTGTCAAAACTGGACCAATGGAAGTGCTGAATCTGCAAAACAAAGCCAAGATACGTAACTGCACTTTAAGGTTTCTGGGTAACTCTGCCTTCATTCGCGACCCGCAGAGCGGCTCTGAACAGTATTTTGTTTATACAGTCCTGTTGGAGATATATAATTTATGTTTTTTAAACTCTGCATCTTTGTCTCTGTTGATGTAAATCTTTTTTAATGCAATTTTTTTAAAGTTATAACAAAATTCTCCCCCGAAAACAGCATTTCCAGCTATAATAAGTATTGTTGTGGACTGTGTCCCTGCAGCTGAGCACTTCCTGCTGCCTCACAGGGGATCGAACTCCTATGTCCAAATAAAGTCTGTTGTTCTTGAGTTCCCGTGTGTTTTTATGAATATTGCCACAAACTCACATCTATCTATCTATCTATCTATCTATCTATCTATCTATCTATCTATCTATCTATCTATCTATCTATCTATCTATCTATCTATCTATGTGACACATATTCTAATAGTTCTTAATAAGAACCCAGAGTCAGATATCGGGGTGAAAGCTGAGAGATCAGAGAAGCAGAGCGGCCAGCCACTAGAGACCTTTTACTCCCTCAGACCAAAAGGGGTGATCCTGTCCTCTGACTGGACTGAACTCCTGTCTCCACCTCCCTAGTGCTGGGATCACCTTTGTGTGAGCTCTGTTTCTCTTTTAGACAGATCCCTCTGCCTCCTGAGTCTTGGGATTTAAAGTTGTGTGCCACCACTCCTTCATGGCTTAGCTCTGCACTCTGATCTACAGGCAAGTTTTCTTTGTTAAACAATATCACACATTTTTAGCATTTCTAGCCTGATGGAGCATTTGTGTAGTGTGTTCTCGTCCACAGGTTGGCCGCTCCTCCTGGCTCTGGAAGTGAATGTAACCTATCCTCGTGGTAAGTACAAAACAGACATGGCCACACACAAGCACACAGACTTGGATTCAGTCACAAGTAACCCACTAATTCCATGTTTGCTGCAGCACATTTAGCTGGGGAAATCAGTAGTCTGTAGTACATGGAGAAGGCTTTTTCTTTTAATTACTGCAAGATTGTTTGATCTCAGTGTTGAGTCTGTGTCTATGGAGTAGAGCTGGCCAGGTTCGACCATTGAAGGAGGAGGCGTGTTTATAAGTGAAAGATTTGTTAAAATTAGTAAAGTACATATTTCTGAGCCAGGAATGCTGAGGTAGGAGGCTTACAAGTTCAAGGCCAGCCTCTGCTGTGTTGTGAGATTGTTTCAAAAGAGAAGCCTGGTTGTTAGGAGCACTAGCTGCTCTTCCAGAGGGCCTGGGTTGGGTTCCCAGCCCCACATAGTGCAGCTTCCAACCATACTAAAACCTTGTAAACCTATTAAGGACCTCTTACTAAATTCCAGCACTTGGGAGGCAGAGGCAGGTGGATCCCTTGAGTTCAAGGTCAGCCTGGTCTACAGATGGAGTTCCAGGACAGCAAGGGCTACACAGAGAAACCCTATCTTGAGGCACAACAAAAAGGTAAGTACAAAATAAATGTGCTGTTTGTGTATATTGTATGTACCACACACACATCCACATATACTACCTCTTAACTGTAACTCACCCCACCCCTACCCCTGCTTTTTTGAGACAGTATTTACTCCTAAATTGCCCAAGCTAGCCTCAGACTCATTATGCAGATTAGGCTGACCTCAAACTCATGATCCCTCCTGCCTTCGCTTCCTGTATGTTTGGGATTACAGATGTGTGCTGCTACGCCCATGTTAAAATACCGTTTAATTTTCTAATGTGGTGTAATACCATTGGGCCAATGGATAGTCTTTGTATTTCATTGGTTCAGTGTTTTTAAACAATGGTCTAGACTAGAAAAGTTTTCTCCAGTGTAGACAGTTGAGCTCTGGCTGTGTGGGTGCTAGGGGAGCTGTCTACCACCTCATAAAACTGTTAGAGATACACAGCAGGGTATAATGCAAAACTGTTTCTTACTGAAGAGTACGATAAAAACAAAGCAAAAATTACTGCATTAGATGCATCTTCTGTGTGTGTTTTGTGGGTTGCTAATGATAACTGAAAGCATTTAATGGGGGCTTAGGATGTTGGAGAGGAACAGACGGGTCTGGCACTGGCGCATAGTAGCTGAGTGCTTCACGTCCTGATGTGCTGGCCGCAGGCAGATGCTAAACCCACCACAGTGACACATCTCTGACAAGGTCACACCTCCCAATCCTTCCCAGACTCTGCTACTGCCTTGTGATTAAGCATTTTCATTCAAACTACAGTTGGTTTGATTTTAGTCCTTTTGAAACACATAGGATTGGAGAAATGGCTCAGTGGTTGAGAGCACTGGCTGTTCTTCTGAGGTCCTGAGTTCAATTCCCAGCACCACATGGTGGCTCACAGTCTCTATGGTGAGATCTGGCATCCTTGTCAGGCCTGCAGGCATACACATAGACAAAACACTGTACATAATAAATCTTAAAGAAAAAAGAAAACACATAGTAAAAAGGTTTGTCGTAGCCAGGTGGCGGTGGCACACGCCTTAAATCCCAGCACTCAGGAGGCAGAGTGGATTTCTGTGAGTTCCGAGGTTAGCCTAGTCTTCAGAGTGAATTCCCGGTCAGGCTCCAAAACTACAGAGAAACCATCTTGAAAAACAAAGATTTGTCATGAATGTTCTTATGAGTTAAAAACGAGTGTTTGTCTCCACCTGCCTGGGGCAGCCTTGCTGGAGAGGCCTCAGGTGGTCTGGGGGGTTAGCGCTGCCTCTGCTGTTTAGTGGCCATGGGACTTGGAGCCTGAAGTCACCGTTCTGAACTTAAGGAGCTGCTGTTCCTTGAGTAGGTTATTAAGAGACGAGAGAACTGGAAGAGAACATCTTCCCTTTTTTGTCAGGTGAGCGTAATCATAAAAAAGAAGGATGAGGGGTCGGTGATGGAAATGGTCTCAACTTCACTGTAGTGCCCACGGTATAGTCAAAAGACGCAGCCCAGACCTGTTGTCAGACACTTCACTCTTTGTCGTCTCCCCAAGAGGCAAGGGACTGATGCGCAGATAACAAAATTGGAATTAAGTAGCCAACCCAGGTCACGTCTGGGAAGTGTCAGTCTCCAGAATTTTCTCTAGAACGTGCAGCTGTGTGGCACTCACCTGTACCGGCAACACTAAGGTATCTGGCTGCGGTTGCCTGTCACAGCCTTGTCCTTGTGGGCTCCGCCAACTCAGCGCACCGAAGGAAGGACGCCACGGAGATACCAGGTCGTGACCTAAGAAGTTGGTAACACATGCGCTCTGGTTTCTGATTTTGCTACATCTGCAGAAGTGAAAAATGTTTTTCTCTAATCTGGGGAACTTTCCTTTTAGAAAATCTGAAATTAGCTCCCATCGTGTGTAATCTTGTTGAGATACTGCTGCTTGCTGGCACCGTGCTGTGGAGGGGGTGCAGCCCCTGAGTGCTCTAGACAAGTACAAAACAATATCCCCAGCACCCGGGAGTTCAAGGACAGCCAGGGCTGTACAGAAATCCAATTATAATAAACACTTCAAAAGCCTGACTAATGGCATCAAGCAGGTCTTTTACTTTGAATTAAAAAAAAAAATTTATTTTGTATACAACATTCTGCCTGCAGGCCAGAAGAGGGCACCAGATCTCACTATAGATGGTTGTGAGCCACCATGTGGTTGCTGGGAATTGAACCTCTGAGCCATCTCTCCAGCCCCGTTTTGACTTTGTGTTTACTCTTTTGGCCAGTGAGTGAGTGGCGGAGTATGTGCTGACTGATGGCTCAGAGGCCCCATCCATGGTCCATGGAGTTTTCACTGCACTCTGTAGCCTTGGGAATGGTGCAGAGGCCACGGAGAGGTATAATCCACTTTAACCACCACTTTCTCCTCAGCCTGGGCATGGCACATTTAAACTCCTGTCTGTGATATGTCCTAATGCATTATTTCTAGTACGATTGGACTAATGTTTTTAGTTTAATTTTCCTCCTAGTTTCTTTATCCCAAGAGCCAAGTCTATTTCAGTGCTCAAAGTGTAGCCCTGCCACTTTATCCTTTGTTATTTTTTATTGAAAAAAGATACATATAAGTTCCTTGTTCTTGTTTTGATTTTCATGTTTTGGGAGGTTTTGTTGGTGTTTGATACAGGGTTTGTCTGTGTATCCCTTGCTGTCCTGGACCTCACTCTCTCACTATGTAGAGCAGGTTGGTCTTGAACTCACAGAGATCCACCCGCCTCTGCCTTCCAAGTGTAGGGATTAAGGGCGGAGCCACCACTGCCCAGCTTGTGTTTGGGAATTTCTTTCTGTTCTTGTCTTAAACAGATCAGGCTAAATGCCATGGCATTTCGTGGGTTATTATTTCTAGTTCTATTTCAGATTTTGATATTTGATTGAATTCATTATGGAAAACAGATCATTCTTTTCTTGTACCTTGGATTGAGCTCTTCTATGTAAATTGTTCCTTTTTTTTTTTTTTTTTGAGACAGGGTTTATCTGTCTGTGTAGCCCTGGCTGTCCTGGAACTTAACTTTGTAGATGGGGTTGGCCTCGAACTCAGAGATCCCCCTCCCACCTCTGCCTCCACACCCGGTTATTCTTTTATTTTTATTTTAAGGATTTGTGTATGAAAGGCAGACATATGGCAGAAGATTGAGACCAAAGGTCAGCATGGTGTGTCTACCTGTGTTTCAAATTGTGTATGTGTGCAGATGTTCATGGGTTCTGGAAGAGGATGTCATATCTCCTTGAAGCTATAATTAGAGGCTGTCGTGAGTCATCTGACATGGATGTTATGAGCCAAAATGAAACAGAACCTAACATTGGACCGTCTCTCCAACACCTTGACCTTAATTTTTAAGATGGTGTCTTTCACTGAGCCTAGAGCTCACTGGACTGGCTGGCCAGTGAGTCCCCAGGATTTGTCGTCTCCACATCCAAATGCTGGGTGACTGAACAACCATCACTTCACCCATGAGCCAGCTAGTCCTTAGGGCGTCTGCAGCAGCATCTTGTGCTCTTTGACAGAGGGAGGTCCAGAAGTAAATCTCAGATTTTTAAATAGGAAAATAGTGTGAACTTGGATTGAACACTTTAGAGAGCACATTGCTTTACTCCATCTGTAATCTGTATTAAAAAAAGCAGCTCAGAAAGAGAGCACGTTTAAACTGACTTTGTCCTAATACTGTAAGCCTTGTGTATTTCTAGATCTATAAAATAGGGAATATGGCTGGGTGTGGTGGTGCACACCTTTAATCCCAGCGCTCAGGAGTTCACATCACTGCAGCAGTCTGAAACTGTCGGGTCTGTCTTCGCTCCATTTCCATCCTGCTCTTAATGACGGAACGAGGTGTCTCCATGATCGTGTGTGAGCGAACGGAACATCGCATTTATCTTCCAAATGCAGAAAAGCAAGCACAAGTTTCTCTAATTTCAGTAAAGCGGACTGAATTCTCTCGTTCTACGTTGTAATCAGGGAAAAAGCTTTCTATTCTGTTGCTGTTCCCCCGAACAGAAAACACCGCCAGTATCAAAAAACTAACCCCAAATGATCGCCGCTTTATATCCTATTCTTAACCCACTCACAGCAAACTGACTTTAATGTAAAACACTTCCCAAAGAAACACGCCATGCTCCTGAGATTCAGACGCAAGTTTGGTTTCTCAGTATTGCAAACTCAGGAGTTTCTAAAAATTTCCACATACAATCAACAGCTTTCACGTCCAGCACAATAAATACACGGGCTTCTCAGACACCAGACCCTCTGTCCTGTCCTGAACACATGTGTCTGTGTGTGGTGGCAGTGAGACTCCTCTCCACAAAGGCCAGCGCTGCACACTTGCTGCCTTGAGACCCCTGAACCTGGGGCCCCAATCAGGCGTTGAGAAGTTCATCGTCTGAGTGTCCGATGGCGTCTGGGTTGGAGAGCGGATCCAAGTCTGCAAATAGATTGAACCAGGCTGACATGTCTTGGTTACCATTGTTGGGGGCTAGTGAAAAAGAAAGACATTGAAGAGATTCAGCTTTTGGCAATAATATTTTTGTACTACGTTAGTGATTTTTGACACAGATGCTCCGTAATAATAAAGTTGGCTGACATCGATTCACTGTGTTCCCTTAAAGACAAATTGAAAATGCAGGAAATATATGCTTTGCTGAGCTTGAATTCAGTGCCTCGGGGATGGTGACAAGGATCATGTGAGAAACAATCTCAGGTGATTTATAGAAGGCTCTCAGGTAAGGTTGCAAGTTACAGTAACTTGCTCCTGAGAAAACTTGAACTCTGCTAAAAGCCTCTTTATTGGGGCTGGAGAGATGGCTCAGTGGTTAAAAGCACTGGATGCTTTTCCAGAGGAACCAGGTTCAGTTCCAAGGACCCACATGGCAGCTCACAGCTGTCTTTAACTCCAGTTCCAGGTAATCTGACTTCCTCACACACCAATGTGCAGGCAAAACACCAATGCACATAAAATATTTAGCCTTGCGGTGAAGGCGCAGGTCTTTAATCCCAGGAGGCAGAGGCAGGTAGATCTGAGTTCAAGGCCAGCTTGATCTACACAGCTAGTTCCAGGACAGCCAGGGCTATACAGGTAAGCCTTGTCTCAAAAAAACCTAAATAAATAATGTCATACTTGAAAAATGTTAGACATAAAGGAAAAAAATTCTCTAATTTTTATTTCTCTTTTGAAGCAGGCTCTTGCTGTGTAGCTCAGGCTGGCTGCAGATTTGTGATCCTCTAGATTATAGGTGTGTTCCGTCATGCCCAGTGCTTGTCAAAACATTTGCTAGCAAGGGCTGGGGAGATTTCAGCAGCTACATACATGCCAAGTTTGATCCCCAGGGCGCACATAGTAGAAGGAGAGAAACACATATGTTTTTCCCTCTCTAAAGGTAACTTTAAAAAGGTAAAAAAACAACAACAACAAAAAAAAAAACCGGCTGGGTGGTGGTAGCAGACGCCTTTAATCCTAAATCCTAGCACTCAGGAAGCAGAAGCAGGTAGATCTCTGAGTTTGAGGCCAACCTGATCTACAGAGTGAGTTCCAGGACAGGCTCCAAACCACAGAGAAACCCTGTCTTAACCCCCACCCCCCCAAAAAAAAGTTAACATTTTGATAAGAACATTGTGTCTCAGATCCAAGTGGTTTTCTTGTATGTTTTTGCGTGTGGTACTTTGAATGTAACTGGCCCCCATAATCTCATTGGAAGTAGCACTATTAGGAGGATGGCTTGGTTGAAGTGCGTATGGCCTTGTTGGAGGAAGTATGTCACTGTGGCTGGGCTTTGAGGTTTCTTATGCTCAAGATACCACCTAGTGTGTCGGTTGACTGCAAGATGTAGGACTCTGAGCTACTCCTCCAGCATGTCAGCCTGCATGCCACAACACTCCCTGCCGTGATGATGGACTGAACTCTGAAACTGTAAGTAAGCTCCCCCCATTGATTTTTTTTATTTTTATGAGTTGTCATGGTGTCTCTTCACAGCAATGGAAACCCTAAGACAGCTTGGTTTTGGTTTTTTGAGACAGGGTTTCTCTGTGTAGACTTGGCTGTCCTGGAACTAACTCTATAGACCTGGCTGGCCTTGAACTCACAAAGATCCATCTGCCTCTGTGCTGGGATTAAAGGTGTGCACCACCACTGCCATGCGGTAGGTCATTTCCAAAGGCTACTAGTCCCTTGTCTTTGGGGTACTGTATTCAAACACCATGACCAAAAGCAGCTTGGGGAGGAAGTTAGGACAGAGGCTCAAACAGGGCAGGAACCTGGAGGCAGATCTGATGCAGAGGCTGTTTACTGGCTTGTTTCCATGGCCTGCTCCATCTGCTTTCTTATCAGTCCAGAGATGGAACTACCCACAACGGGCTGGGCCATCCCCCATCAATTACTATTTAAGAAAATGCCCTGGGAGCTGGAGAGATGGCTCAGGTTAAGAACATTGCCTGCTCTTCCAGAGGTCCTGAGTTCAATTCCCAGCAACCACATGGTGGCTCACAACCATCTGTAACGGGGTCTGGTGCCCTCTTCTAGCCCGCAGTCATACACACAGACAGAATATTGTATACAAAATAAATAAATATTTAATGCCCTATAGGCTTGCCTACTGCCTGGTCTTAGGGAGGAACTTTCCCCATTGAGCCTCCCTTCTCTTTCATTCCGGCCCATCCTTGTGAATATGGGCATTGTAGCCACAGTACTGCATTCTTATTTTTTATGTGTTTTGTTGGGGCTGTCTGGTTGCTATTTTTGTTTCTGTAACAGTCTTGCTACGCAGCCCAGGCTGGCCTGGCTCATCCTGTTACAATGTTTGAGTACTGGCATCTGGGGATTAGAAGTATGTGGCTGGTTCACATGTCAGGTTTACATTGTTTCAATTACGTGTTAGACTGAGTCCACCCTGTACTTGATGGATGAACACTCTACTTCTCAGCTGTCTCTGGGTCCCGGATTTCAGTTTCAGCTTGCATTTAATGATTAATGAAGTGGCACATTTAATGAGTTAATTTTTTCTCCCTTTTTGTTGGTTTGAGACAGGGTTTCTCTGGGTAGCCCTGGCGGTCCTAAAACTTGCTCTGTAGACCAGGCTGGATCCACCTGCCTCTGCCTCCGAAGTGCTGGGTTTAAAGGTGTGTGCCATCACTGCTTAGCATGAGTTAATTTTTTTATTTTTAATTTTTTTGGTTTTTTTTTTTTTTTTTTTTTTGGTTTTTCGAGACAGGGTTTCTCTGTGGCTTTGGAGCCTGTCCTGGCACTAGCTCTTGTAGACCAGGCTGGCCTCGAACTCACAGAGATCCGCCTGCCTCTGCCTCCCGAGTGCTGGGATTAAAGGCGTGCGCCACCACCGCCCGGCTTTTTTGGTTTTTTGAGACAGGGTTTCTCCGTAGCTTTGGAGTCTGTCCTGGAACTCGCTCTGTAGACCAGGCTGGCCTCAAGCTCACAAAGATCTGCCTGGCTCTGCCTCCCAAGAGCTGGGATTATAAGCATGCGTCACCACCACCCGGCTGTGTTAATTTCTAAGTTACAGATTTTTCGATATTACTATTTACCCAGAGTTGACACCGCCTTTTCCCTACTCTTCCTTCCCTGACAAAGCAAAGCAGCCTCCGACATACAGGTAAACAGTGTCTTTCTCACGACCTCAGCTTGTTTTTGGTTGAGACTGAGACTCACTATATGGCCTAGGCTGGTCTTGAAATCATAAAGATCCACGGGCCTCCACACCCCGAGGGCTGGATTAAAGCCTATGCCACTATGCCCGGTAGTGTCTTCACTTTTTGTGTTTGGTGAGCCATGACTGTCTGCCACAAGTCCACGGTAGTGTCTTCGCTTTTTTTTTTTAATATTTATTTATTTATTGTGTATACAATATTCTGTCTGTGTATATGCCTGCAGGCCCGAAGAGGGCACCAGACCTCATTGCAGATGGTTGTGAGCCACCATATGATTGCTGGGAATTGAACTCAGGACCTTTGGAAGAGCAGGCAATGCTCTTAATCTCTGAGCCATCTCTCCAGCCCTATATTTTTGTTTTTCTATAATGCTAAATTTGTTGAAAAATTTTAAAGTATTGCTATCATAAGAATTTTGAAAGTCTGCCCAACACTTGAACAATTTGAGCAAAAAAATGATTAGGTTATAGTGATTATAAACTACAAAAAATAATTCAAATGGATAAGAGATTATGCATGGGAAGAGACAAGCCAGTTTAGAGCAGCGTAGACCAATAGTGTGTTCAGGAGGATACCACCTATCCTTAAGTGGCAATCATCAGGCCAAATGATGTGCCTTGTCACCAAAACCCAAAGCCTGTCCTTCCAGTGACAAGGAGCATCTGAAGCAATGAGATCAGCGGATGGGGAAGCTGGATGGCAGCCCATGTTGGTACACAGCGCTAATCCCACAGATTTGAGGTTGTATCCGAGGTGCCTGGGTCATTCCTATCCAAGGCATCTTCTGAGCTGGGTGGCTCAGTGATGGAGCACATGCCTACCACGGATGATGCATGGCTTTTTTCTTCACACTGTGAGGCAAAGTGGTCCTTTTCTAAATTCTCCTGAATTTTACTATTAATGAATGCAAAGAAATGACTTACATTTTAATTTCTTTGGACGCTGTGAAGGCAGTGGCAGGGTATCTGGGTGTTCTGATCCCTCTTGGGAGCCCCAGCCTTTGGGGGAGGACAGAGAAACAAGGGTCAACAGCGAGATCCTCCTGTCTGTGCCAGAGAAGCTCTTGATTGGCCAAGCCCTCTCCTTAGTGTGTAGCTTAATAGAGAGTGAAGTGTGTTTATAGCTAAGGATATTGAGAGAGGTTTGCAGTTTCTACACTTTTTCTGATTTGTTGGATTACTGTTTTTCCTTCCTTTCTGTATTTGATATTAAGGATTGCTCATTTACTGTGCTAGACGTGATGGGCTAATAATGCCCATTTTTACTTTTAGGATATTAACAAATCCTTTAATCACTTTGCATATGCCTGTGGTTTGCCTTTAGATTCAGTGTGAACAGAAGCATTTTACTATAAAGCACAGACATTGACTGCTGCTGGATGTAATGGAAGTTTTTCAGGACACAGTATCTGGGGGACGAGATACAAGGATATGAGAAACTACACAGCTATGAAAACAGGAACCAAGTCACTTCAGTCCCAGAGGACTTGAACACCACTGCCGTATGTGTTAGAAAGTTCAAGGATTGGATTAGAAGACGTGAGTCTGAGCTCACGTGAAGACCGAACGGGAGCTGAAGGAACAATAGTGGCCTTTTAATCCCAGCACTCTGTGAGTTACAGCCCAGCCTGGTCTATAGAGTGAGTTCTAAGACAGCCAGAGCTACACAGAGAAACCTTGTCTCAAAAATCCAAAAAAGGAGAAGGAGCAGAAGAAAGCAGCTGCTGCCGCCATGGTTCCCTCAGGGATCTGGAAGTACTTGGTGGGGCTGGAGAGATGGCTCAGAGGTTAAGAGCACTGCCTGCTCTTCCAGAGGTCCTGAGTTCAATTCCCAGCAACCACATGGTGGCTCACAACCATCTGCAATGAGATCTGGTGCCCTCTTCTGGCCTGCAAGTGTACATGCAGATGGAAAACTGTACACATAATAAAGAAAACATTAAAAAAAAAGTACTTGGTGGTGGAAAATGGTATTTTGCAATGAGTCGGAGGTGAGAGAGAAGATGCAGACACATTTATCCTAAAGGCCGCGCAGACACCAGAAGTGCGGAGGGGGAGCTGAGGGGTTGATGTTGGATTCTTGCAGCAACACAGGCAACCGCGTGAAGTTCTGAGTGGACTGGAGCCAGACTGGGCTCAGTGTGACAACAACAGCACAGGTCCAGGGGCAGACGATTCCCAACGTGTGGCCATGGACACAGGGCAGTGGGATTGCTGGTGACTCCTTCTCTAGACAGCCCTCTGCCCATATCCCCACCTATTCCAACTCCAGTGTCCTCCACTCCGCCTGAACCCCCCCCCCTTTCTCTCATTCTGAATCTTTTTTTTTTTTTATAGCTCTGCTTGGAGTCTGAGCAGTTATTTATTTTATTTATTATTATGTATACAGTGTTCTGCCTACACACCAGAAGAGGGCGCCAGATCTCATTATAGATGGTTGTGAGCCACCAAGTGGTTGCTGGGAATTGAACTCAGGACCTCTGGATAAGCAGCCAGTGCTCTTAACCTCTGAGCCATCTCTCCAGCTCCTCATTCTGAATCTTGTAGGGAAAAATAGACACCAAATTTTTCTAGGGGTGGTGGTGGCATCATCTGACCCAGGAGTGGGGAACACATGGGTTTGGAGGAGGCAGCAAGGACACAGCCCTTGTTTCAGACTTCTTGATAACCACAGTGCTATTTGGATTTGATATTTTTTTTCCTGTTGACTGCCATAACTGCAGATTTTATCTTGTAGTGGTGAAGTTAAAATCAATTTCCCTTGATTCTAGCATCAATAACTGCAATAGTTTTGCTTAGCAAACACAAAGCATGCGTCCAAATGTCTCGTCAACACTTACTTTTGGAAGCTCCTTCCGCATGAAGGCCGAGGTCCAAGAGCTGTGAAGGGAGGAACTGGGAGGATCCCACCGGAGGCTCCTGGGCTGTGAGGCCAGCACTGGGGCTCCCGCAGGCTGTCTGGCATTCCTGGGTAAGCTCACTAGCACTCGAAGAAGTGGGGCTCAGGAGGCTGTTCAGAAATGCAAATTCCTTCTCAAAGTCATCTCCTTCCAGCGAGTCTCTAGGCAGAGCTTTTGCCACTGCTGGTTGAGAACAGAAAGAGGAAATGAGAGGAGGATGTAGAAGAACTAATTCTGCTTTTCCCTTATGGCATTAACATGATTTTAAACAACTATATTTGCACGGATGTTGGTGGCTCACTTTTAATCCCAGCATTTGGGAGGCAGAGGCAGGTGAATCTCCGAGTTTGAGGCCAGCCTGGTCTACAGAGAGGGAGTTCCAGAATAGCCAGATCTAAAGTCTCAAAAACAACCAAACAAAAACCCTTTCCTATACTCTTTCTCCTTCCTTGATGGCAGTCTCAAATTTGGCTCAGATTGTTCATCCTGTTACCAGTTTATCAAGAGATTTTAAAATTATAGTTGGATTGAGTCTGCGGTCTTTTCCCAGGGGTCACAAACTATGTAACAGTTCCCTTCTTACACCCAATGTGGTTCCTGGGCAATGAACTCAGTCATCAGGTTTGCTGGCAAGAGCCATTCCACCCACCCCCAACCCGACGTTTTGGATGGGTGTTGGGGATCCAAACTCAGGCCCTTGTGAACATCTGCCGAATCCCTGCCTTGTTTTCATATTTTATATGTATAGTGTTTTGCCTGCATGCATGTACATGTACCAGTGAGCATGGTTGGTGTCCATAGAGGACAAAGAGGGTGTCAGATCACATGGACCTGGAGTTACAGATGGTTGTGAGCCACCAAGTGGGTACTGGGAATCAAACCTGGGTCCTCTGGAAGAGCAACCAGCATTTTAAACCACTGAGCCATCTTTTCAGCTCCACTATTAACATTTTTTTAGAGATTTATTTATTTATGTATATGGGTGCTTTTGTCTGCATGTACATCTGTACACTAGAAGGGGCACTGGAACTCATGAAACTATATATTCGAGAGTTGTGAGCCACTATGTGGCTCCTTGGAATTAACTCAGGACCCATTAAACACTGAGCCATCTCTCCAGCCTTCTGCTTGCTGTGGGATAATGTTTTTGTACACTGTAAAGATTTATCACTCATATTGGTTTAATAAAACATAGATTGGCCAGTAGCCAGGCAGGAAGTATACACGGGGCAATAGATAGAATTCTGGGAAGTCAGTGACCAGCCAGACACAGAGGAAGCAAGAGAGAATGCCTCACTGAAAGAAGGTGCCAAGTCATGTGGATAAACGTAGACAGAATTAAGGGTTAACTTAAGTTGTAAGAGCTAGTTAATAAAATGTCTGAGATAGGGCAGGAGAGATGGCTCAGTGGTTAAGAGCATTGCCTGCTCTTCCAAAGGTCCTGAGTTCAATTCCCGGCAACCACATGGTGGCTCAAAACCATCTGTACTAAGGCTTGGAGCCCTCTTCTGGCCTGCAGGCATACACAGAAAGAGAATATTGTATACATAATATTTTTTAAAAATGTCTGAGATAATAGGGCAAACAATTTATAATTAATATAACCTGTGTGCTTTGGGACTGAACAGCAGTAAGACAGAAAATCCATCTATACTCCTTAATAATTTTGTGTGTGTGGTTTCTTTTATTTCTCAATACAGATTTCCTCTGTGTATCTTTGGCTGTCCTGGAACTCATTTTGTAGACCAGGCTGGTCTCGAACTCAACAGGGATTCAACTACCTCTGCCTCTCAAGTGCTAGGATTAAAGGTGTGCACCACCATACCCAACCTCCTCTTAATAATTTTAATAAGCTGGAGAGATGGCTCAGAGGTCCTGAGTTCAATTCCCAGCAACCACATGATGGCTCACAACCATCTATAATGAGATCTGTCGCTCTCTTCTGACGTGCGGGCATACATGGAGACAGAATGTTGTATGCATAATAAATAAATCTTTAAAAAAATTTAATAAGAGTGCAATTCTGCTTCTTACTACCTATCTCTAGAATTCTTTTCTGAAGCCATAAATCTTGGGTTTTCCTGAGTTGAGTTTCCCAAAACATTTAGGGGGCCTGTCTCTTCAGGGTGCTGGAGGTGACAATAGAGTTGTTCTTCTGTCCCTTATCACTGCAGAGAAAAGGGTAGTTTCAAGCCAAGAGCACCTAAGGTCCAGCTACCTCTCCTCACAAGCACTCAGTTTCGAAGGTGAGGGGGCCACTCTGAGGTCAACCATCAAACAGGATTCATAGCCCTCTCGCTGTACAGAATTCAAGCCTAAGAACATTCTCAGAGATAGAGAAGCTGTGCTAAGAGCCCCAGGAAAAAGTCAGTCTTGCCAGACATATAGGCTAAACCATAGCCAGCTACTTTGCCTGAAAGAACCAGGGGGGAAAGCTCAAGATAGCCTTAAACTGGTGGCAATCCTACTGTTTCAAACCTTAGTGTGATGAGATGTCAGGTGTCAGTCACTATGCCCCAGGGTGGAAACCTGAGGCAAACGTGGAGGCATGACGCCATCTAGTGGTGAAACAGTGGAAGTGTCCACTGGCTCAGAAATCACACAGTGCGCCATCTAGTGGTTAACCAGCGGAAGTGTCCACTGGCCCAGAAAATCAAACTGACATTTTGGAAGGGCAGCCACAAAGTCTTCAATGTGAAAACACAGTTTGTGGATTAAAAGACAGGCAACTGGAGTAGAAAATATAAAACTGGGGAAACAAGAAATGCAGCACAGCACTAAGGAGTCAACATCCAGTCATTGTAGTTCAAGAGGGAGGTGAGAACCGGAGACTTCCCAGACCTAGAGGGGGCTATGAAGGCACAGGAAAGTCAGAGGAGGATATTCAGTAAACTCCCCAGTGTACATAAAGCCGTCTGGTTCTGCTTGGACCAGCCTATGCCACAGAATACTCACAGCTCAGGAGATGGTGGAAGGTGTTCACGGTATCCATGGAAACTGGTAGCCAAGAATACCAGACCCAGAAAAGCTGTCTTGTAAAAATGAAAAAGCAAGCCAGGCGGTAGTGGCACACACGCCTTTTATCCCAGTATTCGGGAGGCAGAGGCAGGTGGATTGCTGTGAGTCCGAGGCCAGCCTGGTGTACAGAGTGAGTTCCAGGACATCTAGGACAACACAGAACCCTGTCTTGAAAAGGGGGAAGGGGAAGCTAGCGAGGAAAGCAGTACACACATAACCCAGAAGGCATAAAACTCACATATTTTTCAATTCTGTAATACAAACATGATGCATACGCTTTGCGTGTCATTAGCAATGGCCTAACCAACAGATAGTGAAAACAACAATAACTACATTGTTAGGAGAAAGGTGTAAGATGAGTCCAGCAGACAAACATTTGATCCTGAGGACAAGTGGAAGGAGAAGGGAGTCAACTCTCACCTCTGCACATGGGCTGTGGCATGCGAGCATCCACATACACAGTCCCACACTCAAATAAATGTAACTTTGTTTTGTCTTGTTTTTTCAGGACAGGGCTTCCTGACTGTCCTAGAATTCTCTCGGGAGACCAGGTTGGCCTCAAACTCAGAACTCAGAACTTGCCCTGCCTCTGCCTCCCAAATTCTGGGATTGAAGGCATACACCACCACCACCCAGCAATAAATGCAATTCTTAATAATCAAAAACAAAGACTGAAGCCAGGTACGGTGACATATACTTTTAATCTCAGCCACGAGGCAGAGGCTGATGAACTGGATCTCTGAGTTCAAGATCACTCTGGTCCATAGAGTGAGTTCCAGGACAGCTGGAGCTGTGTACAAGCAAGAGCCTGTCTTGAAAACAAAACAAGACCCAAAGGTTGGGGGCTGGAGAGATGGCTCAGTGGTTAAGAGCATTGCCTGCTCTTCCAAAGGTCCTGAGTTCAGTTCCCAGCAACCACATGGTGGCTCACAATCATCTGTAATGAGATCTGGTGCCCCCTTCTGGCCTTCAGGCATACATGCAGAAAGAATATTGTATACATTATAAATAAATAAATAAAAATATTTAAAAAAAAAGACCCAAAGGTTGGGCACAATGGTGCACACCTTTAATTCCAGTACTTGGGAGGCAGAGGCTGGTGGATCTGTGTGAGTTTGAGGCCAGCCTGGTCTAAACAGAGATCCTAGCTCAAAAAATTAGGATATAAATTGAGACATCAAAAATTCAAAATAGGCCTGAGGGTGTAGCTCAGTTGATAGTGTCTTGCTGGGTTCAGACCCTGGAACTACATAAGATAGGTATGTTGGCACACCTCTATAATCTCAGCTCTCTGGAAGCAATGTAAGGAGGATCTTAAGTTCAGTGTCATCTTTAGCCATTTTGAGGCTTTCGGTTTTCGATTTTTTTTGTTTGTTTTTCGAGACAGGGTTTCTCTGTGTTGCTCTGGCTGTCCTGGAACTCATTTTGAAAGAGATCCGCCTGCCTCCCCAAGTCCTGGGATTAATTGTGCACCACCACTGCCTGGCTGGGATTTCAGATTTTTAATATTTATGTATATGAATGTTTTGCCTAATATATATATGTGTGTGTGTGTGTGTGTGTGCACCATATGTATATCTGGTTCCTTGATCTGTGAGCTGCCATGTTGGGTATTGGAAACCAAACCCAGGTCCTCTGAAAGAATCAGTAAGTGCTCTTAAAACTTCTGCGCCACCTCTCCAGCTTCTAGAAGATTTTTTTGAAACTATTATTTTCACTCTTTGTGATCAGTGTTGAGTTGTGACTATTACAATATTGCATCTTTTACACATAAGTCTTACAATAATCCACAAAGCAAAGACTGCAGCTGACAAACCAAAACTAAAAGGACTCAAAGCACACTCTGCCCCTCAATGGAAGAATGGATAAACTAAGTGTAGAATATATACACATTAGAGTACTACTCAGCGGTAAAAAAAAAAACAACAATGACATCTTGAATTTTGCATGCAAATGGATGGAAATAAAAAACGCTATCCTGAGTGAGATAACCCAGACCCAAAAATATGAATATGGTATGTACTCACTCATTAGTGGATTTTAACTATAAACAAAGGACATTGAGCCTATAGTTCATGATCCTAGAGAAGTTAATAGGGTGAACCCAAAGAAAAACATCTATAGATCCTCCTGGAAATTGGAAGCAGACAAGATTGCTGGGCAAAAGTTGGGAGCATGGGAGTGGGTTGGGAGGAAGGGGAGAGGGAAGGGAGAAGAGGAGGGCTGGGGAGAGCTTGCGGGAGTGGGATGGTTGAGACGGAGGAAGGGTGGATATGGGAGCAGGGAAGGAGAGATCTTAATTGACAGAGCCATTTTGGTGTTGGCAAGAGACTTGGTTCAAGAGGGGATCCCAGGTATTCACGGTTATGTCCCCAGCTAGGACCCTGGGCAGTGGAGGAGAGGGTGCCTGAACTGGCCTTGTCCTGTAATCAGACTGATGACTATCTTGAATATCACCTAGAACCTTTGTCCAGCAACAGATGGAGATAGAGACAGAGACCCACATCAGAGCACTGGACTGAGCTCCCAAGGTCCAGTTGAAGAGCAGAAGGAGGGAGAATATGACCAAGGAAGTCAGGACCGCGAGGGGTTGATCCACCCACTGAGACAGTGTGCCTGATCTAATGGTTGCTCACCAAATCCAGCTGGACTGGAACTGAACGAGCATGGGATCAAACTGTACTCTCTGAATGTGGCTGACTATTGGGGCAGACTGAGAAGCCAATGATAATGGCACTGGGATTTGTCTCTACTGCATGTACTGGCTTTTTCAGATCCTATTCTATTTGGATGCACACCTTCCAAGGCCTGGATGGAGGGGGGAGGGCCTTGGACTTCCCATAGGGTAGGGTATCCTGCCCTCTCTTAGGACTGGAGGGGGAGGGAATGGGGGAACAGGAGGGAAGTGGGAGGAGGGGAGGAAGTAGAAATTTTAAATGGTATTATTTATAAAGTAATAAAAAATAAAACTTTTGGAAAAAGAAAAAGTGACAAATTATTTTGACATTAAAATGTAGCCATTTCAGGTGAAGGCGTCTGCCATCTTACCTGGTTCTCTCTCACCGCTTTCTTCCTCTTCTGACAAAGCTACCCTACAGTAAAAACAGAGACTTTAATTAAAATACGTTTGAGGGTCATAGCTCTCAGGTTCATGTAATTAAAATTTTAATTCAGGAGGTACATAAAACTTGTCTGGTAGGTCAAGTCTGTAACAGAGTATGCCCTATTTCGATAGATTTTATATATCTGCACAGACTGTAAAAAGCTTTATTCTTACCTTCTTTTTCCTTTTTTACAGGGGGGCGGATTTCAAGACAGGGTTTCTCTGTAGCCCTGGCTGTCCTGGAACTCACTCTGTAGACCAGGCTGGCCTCAAACTCAGATCCACCTGCCTCTGCTAGGATTAGAGACACGCACCACCACCGTCTGGCTCCTTGTTCTGGTTTCCTACCCCTTATTTCAGGAAACACTAACTCAGTCTTTATCAGGATTTTAGGCACTGGACCAAAACAAGGCTGAAAATTCCTTATTTGGAAATCTGAACTCCAGAATGTCCACAGCCTTTTGAACACCAAGCTGATAGGAGAAATGGAAAACTTTGTTACCACGAGGCTTGTTTTATGAACACACGATTTAAAGGAGAGTAACATTGCCTCAGGTCACACACAACTCACACCAGTTCCTTTCCTGTCTACCATCTCTTCCTTTTAGTAAGGACATCTAAAAAACCAGGGAACATGTGTAGAATTATGCCGAAGAAACCAGTGCATGCCAGCAAGCTGACTTTACTGTGTTTTAGAGTATTGACTATAGACTTTTATTATTTGAATTAAAATTATCCTAATCAATTAAAAATATATAAGAAAGCATAAATAAATTTTATGTTTAGACTTGGATCCCATCCCTAAGATATCTCAGTATGTTTATGCAAATATACCAAAATTCTTTTTTAAAGTCTGAGAGTTGGAACACTTGTACAAACACCTCGGGTAAGCGCCCTTGCTCTGTGTATCCCAGAGCTTCTGGCTGCAGAGCGTGGTGTTCCATTTTAAACCACTGGGGCCTGGGGTGGCCTTTACTTAACTTGTAGGAACTAAAATAGAGGAGACAAACACCCCACTTTGTTGCATTCTACTTTAAATAATAAAGTGATATTTGCCAAAGAAGGTAAGACAAGCTAGCTGATGACATCCCTAGTCAATGGTCACTTCAGTAGGTATCTAATACAGGGTGTTAGAACACCCTGTAACAGGAGTGGAGCATAGAAACAGGAGAGATTGAGCTGTTCTTCCTGGGCATGGCTTTGCAGCTGTCAGTACTGAAGGCTTTTAATACGTCTTAAAAGACACTTAAAGACTAATACAGTAGCAAATTTAAAAAATACTAAGAACAGGGGGGCTGAAGAGATGGCTCAGTGGTTAAGAGCACAGACTGCTCTTCCTGAGGTCCTGAGTTCAATTCCCAGCACCCACTTGGTGGCTCACAACCATCTGGTGCCCTCTTCTGGCCTGCAGGCATACAAGGAGGCTGAACACTGTGTACATAATAAATCTTTAAAAAAAATACTAAGAACAAAACCAAAAAAAATCCTTTCAAAGTAAATAGAAATTTAGGATTTGGAATGAAGTTTCCAATGATAGTATACATATGTTTAAACAACTTGGATGAAAAATGTTTGGGACTTTGCTTGATTGATAAAAGAATAGCTTTATACTATTGAAGATGCATAAGATTTTCAATAAAGCTTCTCTGTGAGAATAAAAAAACTCCATTCAACTATTTAGTCCTGACTTATTGTTGTTTTGTTTTTGTTTTTTTGAGACAGGATCTCACTGTGTAGCTCTGATTGACCTGAAACTCACTCTGTAGGCCAGGCTGGTCTCCAACTCCCAGAGATCCCCCTGCCTCTGCCTCCTGAGTGCTGGGATTAAAGCTGCGTCACTACTTGGCCTCATTCATGATTTCAAATGTCAGCATGGAATCAAGGTAAGCTTAAATTATATGTTTTATACATACAGACATTTAGTTTGGATTCCCCAAAGAGAAATAATATGGTTGGGAATCACCACTCAACAGTACCTGTCACTACCAGCAGAGTTTGGCGCTGTCTTGGGCAGCAGAAGAACATGGCCGAGCACAGGGAAGCGGGCAGAGTAAGGCCTTAGCCCCTAGTCTCAGCTGTGTCCTTGGAGATGGGCTAAGCCGGGCCCTGCCCCTGCTCCTGCTGTCCCTTCCAGGCTCCCCAGTGGAACGCAGTTCTTGGCACAGTGCACAGCCCTCCTCGTGAGAGTATGGAGTCGTCATCACAGCGTTCGCTGACTTACTTGTTGAGGTTTGCAGTAAGACAGCTGCCTTCCGCTTCTTCTTCCTTGTTGTCTGCAGTGACATTGCCTGGTTTGTCTTGTAGTCGCTAAGGATATAAAATGTAATAAGTAGATTGAAAAAAATCTATTCCTTTTTTCAAACAAAAGGAGCGTAAAAACGTTAGACAACCGTATAAAATAGAAATAGTTCTGAATAGTGAGCCATGAGAATGTGGTTGGTGTAATTTGCACACCGTTCTTCATCCTGGCTGCCTGTGGAAAGGTTAGCAACCTGTGGTGGGTTCAAGGAAAACACTGCACTGTTGGCCTGCTCTGCAGTCCTCAGCACATAGCTAAACATGTTCCACTTCCATTCTGAGGAGAAATCAGCCACATAATTTTGCCTAAATAACATATTATTAACTGAAGCATTTATTATATAAAAATTTAAAAAGCAACTTTAGCAGGGTGGTGGTGGCGCACGCCTTTAATCCAAACACTCGGGAGGCAGAAGCAGGCTGAGCTCTGGGAGTTCGAGACCAGCCTGGTCGAGCTATTTTCAGGACAGGCTCCAAAAGTACAGAGAAACCCTGTCTTGAAAAATCAAAAAAAAATTGCAACAAACAAACAAACAACCTTTAATCAAGGGCAGCTTTGGGGCTGAAAGGTGTTATCTTGTCAAAAGACTTTTAAAAATGAGAGTGGGCTATGGTGGTTTGTGCCTTTAATCCCAGGGTAAGTCCTCTATGAGTTCAAGGCCACAGTAAGACCCTTTCTCAAAAAAGGAAAAACTTAAAAGATGTAGTGACATTTCATTTGTATTTTAATGAATAAAGCATGCCTGAAGATCAGACAGTAAAACAGCCCCACTGGTCAGCCTTACAGACCAGGCAGTGGTGACACACACCTTTAATCCCAGTAACCATACTAGTTTGCCACAGAAGCCAGGTGGTAGTGGTGCACACCCTTAATCCCAGCACTAGAGAAGATTATAAAACAGGAGGAGACAGTCTCAGACATGGTCTCATTCTGAGATTCCTGGAGGCAGGATCACCATTCTGGACTGAGGTAAAGGTAGGAGCCAATGGCTGGCTGCTTTGCTTTTCTGACCTTCAGGCTGAACCCCAATATCTGTCTCTGGTTTTTTATTGATCATGCTATAAAAGGAGAATGAAGAAATGAATCAGCAGTTCAGAACACATGCTGTCCTTCCAGAGGACCCAAGTTCAATTCCCAGCACCCACATAAGGCGGCTTGCAACCACTTCTAACTCCAGTTCCAGAGTGATCAGACACCTCTAACGTTTGCAGGCACCCGTGTACGCGCATACACATGCATGCGCGCGCACACACAGACAAAAGGCACTTAAAGCTGGCCCATCAGAACGGAAGGAGTGACCATCACAGTGACCTTGTTGAATAGCACACATGACTGGGCCCTGTGAAATACGGAGAAACTAATCACACGTGAGCACACTTTTCACATATCCTGCAGTCGCACCATGTCAGGGCCACGCTGTGTGATCTGAGCGCCAGGAACCTCAACTGTGACATCAGGGTACAGGCAGGTAACCTGGCCTGCCTTTCTATCACTTGTTACTTCAATTGTTTTCCTTTTTGTAGATTTTGATAGCCCCTGTGTATTTTCAGGGTTTTGTTTGTTTGGGTTTTTTTTTTTTTTAAACAGATTTATTTATTATGTATACAATGTTCTGTCTGCATGTGTGCCTACATGCCAGAAGAGGGCACCAGATCTCATTACAGATGGTTGTGAGCCACCATGTGGTTGCTGGGAATTGAACTCAGGACCTCTGGAAGGAAAGTCAGTGCTCTTAACCTCTGAGCCATCTCTCCAGCCCTTTGTTTGGGTTTTTGACACAGGGTTTTCTCTGTGTAAAGTTGGCTGTCCTGGAACTTGCTCTGTAGACCAGGCTGGCCTCAAATTCACAGAGATCCACCTGCCTCTGCCTTCCAAGTGCTGAGATTAAAGTCATGCTCCACCACCGCCCAGCATATTTAATTTATTTTTAGTAAATTTCATTCTATACATCTTTTTAAGAAAGACTTATTCTTAATTGTGTGTGCAGATGCCACAGAGCCTGGAAGAATATGATGTCAGGCCCCAAAGCTGCTGGAGTTATAGGAAGCTGTGAGCCACCCAACATGGGTGCTGGGAACCAAACTTGGGTCCTCTGCAAGAGCTGAACTCTTTTCTTTTCTTCTTTTCTTTTCTTTTCCTTTCTTTCTTTCCTTCCTTTCTCTCTTTTCTCTTCCCTCCCTTTCTTCTTCTTTCTTTCCTTCCCTCCCTTCCTTCCAGCCCCGCGTCTCCTGTGTTTCTACTCTTCTTCCCTCTCCTGTCACACCAGTACCTCAGCGTGCAAGGTCCTGGTGACTTCAGAACCTAGAGGGTACAGATCCTAAAGAGAGGGGAAAATGTTTCCCAAGGTTTCATGAATTTGGAACTTAGCTTAGCTAAGGGCAGTTTCAGTGTTGTCACCTAATAAAGTGTGATACAGCTGAAGGTGAACCCAGGAGACATACCTTGAGAGCGATGAAGTCATATGGATGAAAGTCAGCACAGGCCTCCTGGATTTGGGACATCATTTGAGCTGTTTTCTCCCAGAACCCAAGCAATGTTCTCTGCGGAAAAAGGAAAGAGAACACTATAGTCCTGCCCCTTCTGAGACTGTTTGAGGCTATAGTGACAGGAACTGATCAAACTGCCCAAGTATGGGGAACAGAAGGAACTATGGCTCACAGTTCTTCACTAAGGTTAGCACCCGAGTCTGCTCATAATAAGAGAAAGAAAACCAATGTACTCCAAAGGCATAAGAACATGAATATCCATGTGTGTAATCTTTATGTTAGCATATATAAGCATTTATGTATGTGTGCTTACAGAGGTCAGAGAACACCTTGAGGGAGTTGGTTCTCTCCTACCATGTGGGTCCCAGGGATCAAATTCAGGTCATCATGCCTGAGAGCAAGCATCTTCACATGTTGAGCCATCTTGGCCCATGAGAATCTTTTTTTGAATGTTTTGTTTTGGTTTGTGAGACAGGGTCTTACTATGTAACCTTGATTGGCCTGGAACTAGCTCTGTAGACCAGGCTGGTCTAGAACTCAGAGATCCGCCTGCCTCTGCCTCCTGTGGGCTAGTATTAAAGGTGTTTGCCGCCACTGCCCTATAAGAATCTTTTCATTACAGAGAATATTTCCTACTGAATTTGGCCTTTCATTAAGGCCTCAAGAAAGACTTGACCCCTCAAAATGTGTTACTTAGCTAACTCAGGTAATTTGTAATCTTTCTTGTTGCTTCAAGATTCCTGTCTCAAGACACAGGCTGAATAGCGAGAACAGAGAAGCACCAAGCTATTAGCTGTTGAACTACAGATCGTCAAGGCTTTCCTTTCACCTCATCTTTTCTTGAGTCTTGAATTCCATAGTACTAAATGGAGTTAAGCATATTGCTTTAAGACAGCAATGAATAACCACCTCCTTCCAATTCCACTATTCCTTCCTTATTCAAATACAGTTTCTACTTGCTGTTTTCAAATACACAGCAACCTCAGCAACTACTACTTGTAAATAGCCAGCATTCATCGTAGATTATTCACGTGACTTTAGGGCAACATAATGCATGTTGGGGTATTTGTTTAACAATGCAAAGATGTGTTGCATTTGTTTATGTTGTGGAATATTTGTTTAATTATGTAAATATGTCTTGTATTTGCTTAACCATGCAAAGATGTGTTACATTTGTTTATGTTTAGAATATTTGTTTAACTATGTAAAGATGTATTGCATTTGTTTAATATATAAAGATGTGTTGCATTTGTTTAACAACCTTGCCTGCCTGTCTAAGTCACCTGATTGGTCTAATAAAAAGCACAATGACCAATAGCAAGGGAAGAGATATAGGTGGGACTTCTGGGCAGGGAGAGTAAGTAGGAGGAGTTTAGGCTCAGGGGAAGAAAGAAAAAGAGATGGCAGGTGTTGTTCTTTTGCCGAACTACAGTTCCCAGCGTTCTCCTGGATACGGACATTTCCCAGAAGCCTTTGCATTCCCCGTTAAAAGCAAAGGTCGTCACGAGTTTGCTCTCTTCTCTCTACTCTTCCCCCGCCTTTCCTACTGTGTTGGCACGCTCTTACCTGCCTGTTACCCCTCCCCCATTAAAGTGCACCCACGTGGGACCACCGCGTGTCTGTGTCTTTTCCTTGCGTAATGTCTTTACCCTCTAACCTGCAGCCAACCAGCAATTAAGAACAACAGTGGTGCCGCCATTTGACTCGGTTACCTCTCCGTCCAGGTGCCTGAGGCTTTTGCCTCTGGGTTTCACCGGCACAAGGTCTGGACCGACTGCCTGCACTCACCTCCACCTGTTTACCACGGCCATTCACCGCCGCCTCATCCTGATCTGTGAGTTAACCTAAGTTGGCTTCCTCCACCCCCCCCCCGCCCCCCCCCCCCCCCCGGGTCGCTCACAGACTGTCCGGCCGGCTTTCTTTGGCGCGTCCTAGACTAGGTCGCCAACCTCCCCCCCCTCCCCCCCCCCCCCCCCCCCCCCCCCCCCCCGGCTTTTTGCCCATGGCTGAAACCTGCCTCAGTCTGCGCCCCGGGAGTTCGGTGCTCCTGGCCTCTTTCTCTTTTTTCTAACCTTTCCGGCCTGCTCTGGTGCGGTGCCTTTGGGGCCGTATGTCGGCCCTGAAAAGCTTCATTGTCTCCTTCCAGCCGGGGCTCCCCCCCCCCCCCCCCCGTCCGGTAGCTGGGTTTGGGCCAATTAAGTTTTATCACGCCCCAAGAACACTCGGACACCTGTGCTCTTGGCCTTCCGTTGTTCACGGTACTTCGGTACCTTTTTGCGGGCAGGCTGCGCTTCAGCTATGGGCTCTAAGCATTCTAAGCCGGTTCCCCCATCCTCCCCACTCAGGCAGCTTCTGGAAGCTCTTGAGCCTCACGCCCTCATCCCCTCCATAAAACTATCTAAGTTAACATGGCTTTGTTACAAAACTTGGCATAAGTACAATTTACAAGGTTCTATCCGCTGGCCTTCCCAAGGGTCATTTGACCCCGACACTTTGCAGGAACTGGCCAACTTCTGTCACCGGTCAGCTAAATGGAAAGAATTAATGTATGTTATGGCCTTTTTCTACATGGCCCTGAAGACTGACCCATCCACCTTGTTGCACTGTTCACCTGCTCACATGTTTTTGGCCCTGCCCTCCCTCCAGGAACCCTCAGCTCCCGCCATGGGCTCGCAACCCTCCGCTCCGACCATGGACCCCGCTGACGACCCCCCGGCCCCCTTGACCTCGTGGGACCACTCCTTCCCGCCCTGCCCAATCGGGGGCTACCTCCCCTATCCCCCCCTCTTCAAAGGTTTCTTTTAGGTACAGAAAGGATTCGCCTACACCTTCCCCCCATGCCTCTAAACGTTTCATTCCTAGGTCTCCAGGAGTTCTGTGTAAATATCCTTCTGGGTCGCCTTCCCGTTCCTCTAAATCCCCTGAAAAATCTCATTCCCCCCATCTCATATATCCCAGCCTTTCTGATCCAGCTTCACCCAACTTCTCTCGCAGCCGGACACGACTACGAAGTCAGCTAACAATTTCTTCCCATCACAGGAGGCGCAGGCTGTCCGAATCAACTTTGGAATCCTCCGATTCACCTCCCCGCCCCACCCCTCCGCCTCAGTCTTCCAAAACCCCCTCAGGCCCTAACCCCGCCCGCCGCCTTGCGCCTAATTTCACCCCTCCCCTCACGCACTCGCTAGCCGCTGCCCCTGCTGCAACAGCAGACTCTGATCTACTCAAACCAGCTACCATCCTGCCCTTAAGGGAAGTAGCTGGCGCTGAGGGATTGATGAGGGTCCACTTGCCCTTCGCCTTATCGGAACTTTCACATATTTCTAAGCTACTAGGGTCATACACAGCTGACCCCACTAATTTTACAAAAGAGTTTCAATATTTAACCCAATCTTACAACCTAACTTACCATGATATTTATATGATTCTCTATAACAACTTGCTTCCTGAGGAACGCCGACGGGTCTGGGAGCAGGCGAGACTGCACGCTGATGAAGTACATCAGACTCAGCCTTCTCACCCACCTGGCGCAGAGGCCGTACCCGACCAGGAACCCCACTGGGATTACAACTCCCCCGGGGGCATTCTGGCCAGAGACCGATTCCTAACCTGCCTCCTGGTGGGATTAAGGAAGGCCGCTCTCAAACCAGTAAACTATTCTAAACTCGCAGAAATTATCCAAGACACTAAGGAAAATCCTTCTGCATTTCTTGACCGCCTTACCAAAGCTGTGTTACAGTTCACAAACATGGATCCAGAATCCACGGAGGGCAGACAGCTCCTGATGACGCACTTCGTCAACCAGTCCTACTCAGACATCAAGGCAAAGCTCAGGCGTTTGGAGAAGGGTCCCCTAACCCCACAGGCACAGATCCTATCTTCAAGATCTACCACGCAAGGAATGACAAGGCCCGAAATCATTGCCACGTGATCACGGCACCCACCAGGCCAGCCGAGATGATGGACTCCACTACCCGCCCTCCGCGCGCGGCTCCCCCGCCCCCCGGCCCATGCTTCAAGTGTGGTAAGACAGGTCACTGGGCAAAGGCATGCCCCAATCCCCATCGCAACCCAAGGGGCCCCTGCCCGAGGTGTCACAGGGAGGGTCATTGGTCCACAGACTGCCCTCGTGCGTTCGATGACGCGGGGGCAGCCGCCCCAGAGGACCCCCAGGTTGACCTATTGGGCTTGGCTCTGGAAGACTGAAGGTTCCCGGGCTCCTCTACCGACAACCCGACTGCTACGCCCATCTGCAACCAGGAGCCGCGGGTACTTCTCACAGTGTCGGGATGCCTCATCTCCTTCCTCTTGGACACCGGAGCAACATATTCGGTTCTAAGGGAATTTTGGGGGCCAACCTCCCCCTCAAGTTCCCCTATTGTCGGGGTAGGGGGACAGCCTTATCTACCTCTCCAAACTCCACCTCTCAATTGCATATTTAGAGGTATCTTTCTCACACATTCATTCCTAGTTCTACCAACCTGTCCAGTCCCACTCTTGGGAAGGGATCTTCTGACCAAGCTGGGAGCTTCCATTTCTTTTGCGCCCCCCACCCGTTTCGTTTCAGATTCGTCGGTGACACAGCTGCTGCTTCTCCTGGCTCCGCGACCCCCTGATACTAACATGCCTTTTCCCCTCCCAGCTTCCCAGGTGGACCCTCTCGTGTGGGACATTCAAAACCCAGCTGTTGCTAAACACCCCCCCTCCCGTCGTTATTCAGTTAAAAAACCCTACTGGGTGTATCACTCAAGCCCAGTACCCACTTCCTTCCCAAAGCCTCAAAGGACTAAAACCTATAATCTCTGATCTCTTGAGGAAGGGGCTGCTTCGCCCCACCTCATCTCCCTTTAACACTCCTATACTGGCTGTCAAAAAATCTAACGGGACTTATCATTTGGTTCAGGACCTCCGGCTCATCAATTCTGCTGTCGTTCCTTTACACCCAGTGGTACCTAATCCCCTCACCCTACTGTCTAACATTCCTTCAGGGACCTCCCACTTCTCAGTCTTAGACCTAAAGGATGCATTTTTCTCTATTCCTCTCAGCCCTCAGTCTCAGAACATCTTTGCCTTCACCTGGACAGATCCTGATACTAATTTCTCCACTCAACTAACCTGGACCATTCTCCCTCAGGGATTCCGGGACAGCCCACATCTCTTTGGCCAGGCTCTGGCCTCTGATCTGCTCTCACTGTCCCTCCTTAAATCAAAACTGGTACTCTATGTCGATGACATCCTGCTATGTAGCCCCTCTTTGGAGACTAGCAGGACTGACACCGCCACCTTATTAAGTTTTTTATCCAAAAAGGGCTACAGAGTCTTGCCTTCTAAGGCTCAACTGTCCACCACTCAGGTAACGTATTTGGGGTTAACCATAACCCCAACACAAAAGGCTATCACCCTGGACAGAAAAAGACTAATTCAATCTCTTGCAGTTCCTTCCACCAAAGAAGAGGTTCTGTCATTCCTGGGAGTGGCCGGTTTCCTGCGATCCTGGATTCCCTCATTCTCTCTCCTCGCCCGCCCCCTATATGAAGCAGCTCTTGGCTCTATGCATGAGCCCCTCCTTCACCCCATCACCAAACCTTTCCGGAGACTCCAACAGGCCCTTACCCAGGCCCCAGCCTTCCATCTTCCGGATTTAACTCGCCCTTTTTCCCTTTATGTAGCAGAAAGAGAGGGCTATGCCGTGGGAGTTCTAGGCCATCAACTGGGACCTTCCTTCGCACCTGTAGCTTACCTGTCAAAGAAGATGGGCCGGGCACCCTGCATACGGGCTTTGTCAGCTGCTGAACTTCTTATTCGTGAGTCAAAAAAACTAACCTTCGGGGCACCCACTACTGCTTTCTCTCATCATAACCTGTCTAACCTCTTAACTTACAAAGGCCTACAGACCCTACCTCCTTGTCGAGTTCTTTCGCTTCAGGTGGCGCTGGTGGAAGATACGAGTCTCACATTCCAGTGCTGCCCACCTCTCAACATTTCAAATCTTCTGCCTCAACCTGGTGTTAATGATTCCCCATCCCATTCCTGCATTGAGGTCCTAGAGGACCTACTGCCCCACCCCTCACATATACAGGAGGGCAGTCTGTCCCAGGCTACTCACACCTGGTACACGGACGGCAGCTCCTTTCTGCCCGCAGAGCAGGTTATACCATAGTGTCAGACACGGAGATAGTCGAGGCAAAGGCATTCCCTGCTCATACTACCAACCAGCAGGCTGAGCTGATAGCCCTCACCCGTGCCTTTCAGTTAGCCGCGGGACAATCTTTAAATGTTTACACAGATTCTAAATATGCTTTTCATATCCTGTTATCTCACGTGGCCATCTGGAAGGAACGCGGGCTTCTCACAGTGAAGGGAGGGTCTATTACCAACTCAGAGCATATTATGGACTTACTAAGAGCCTCCTATCTCCCTAAAGCTATAGGAATTATTCACTGTCGGTCCCATCAGTCTGACAGTTCTATTGTTTCCAAGGGAAATAACCGGGCTGACAGAGCAGCTAAGACAGCAGCACTTAGCTCAGATCTGCCTCAGTTACCTCAGGGAGTCCTTACAGCACAGCCCACAACCCCGCAGACACCTCCTAAGACTCAACAGATCCTGTCCTACCTACACCAGCTTTTTCATCCTAATGAAAAGGCTCTGCTTCATTTTGTAAAAACACATATCAAACCCACGCCTGAGGACATCAGGTTTCTAAAAGCCACCACTGCCTCCTGTCAGATCTGCCAAAAGTCAGATCCCAGGACTAAATATCGTAGCTTCCCTTTCCCTACCCACCAAGCAAGGGGCTCCATTCCGGAAACTGACTGGCAGCTGGATTTTATTCATATGCCCACAGTCAGGAGAATTAAATATCTCCTGGTTCTGGTGGATACAATGTCTGGGTGGGTTGAAGCCTCCCCCACCTCTAACAAGAGAGCCCAGACAGTCTCTGATATTCTTCTCCGAGAGATTATTCCTCGGTTTGGAATCCCAACTTCTCTTCAGTCAGATAATGGTTCAGAGTTTACTTCTCAGATTTCTCAAAATCCGTCTAAAGCGCTCGGAATCCCCTGGAATTTTCACATACTGTACCATCCTCAGTCATCAGGTAAGGTAGAACGAACTAACCGCTCTTTAAAGGAAGCCCTCATTAAGATGTCACAGGAGCTCCACCTTGACTGGGTAAGACTCCTACCCTCTAACCTGCAGCCAACCAGCAATTAAGAACAACAGCAGGGGCCAGACAGACAGACATGGAAGAAGCAGGAAAAGCAGGATGTACAGAAAGAAAGGTAAAAGCCCCAAGGCAAAACATAGATGAATAGAAAGAGGTTAAATTAGTTAAAGGAGCAGGTGGAGCAAGCCTAAACTAAAGCTGAGCCTTCATAATTAATATTAAGTCTCTGTCTTTATTTGGGAGCTGGTTGGCCGCCTAAGGAAAATTTTGCTACAGGTGAGACTTGAGAATTTAGTCACGTGGGACGGCAGATCAAAGGAGCACATGATCTCGACTGGGCTAACTTAGGTTTTTAAGCCCAAATTATCTTTACTTAATTGTCATTGGTTTCATTTTATTTATCTATCTATCTATTTATTTAGGTTTGTTGAGACAGGGTTTCTCTGTGTAACAGCTCTGGCTGCCCTAGAATTTGCTTTGTGGACCAGGTTAGCTGCAAACTCAGAGATTCGCCTGCCTCTGTCTCCTGAAATTAAAGGCGTGAGCCATCACAAATGAACCTTGCTTCATTTTCTTTACTTGATACAAAAGTTTTCAACCTTTTTGGACTATGGTGATCTTCTTGCTTTGTTGTTTAGTTTGGTGACGGAGTCTGGATGTGAACCCTCAGTCCTCCTGCCTGTGCTCTGGAACGCTAAGATTACCTGGCTGCCCCTACAGCTGGCTGCACTTACATTATCACTGCCTCAAACAAAAGTATATGTAACCAGAGTTTATGAGCCTTAAATTTCACCTCCTCACCATTTTTCCTTTCTTTTCCTTTTTTAAATTTTTTTTAATTTTAATTTTATTTTCATTTTTTGAGACAGGGTTTCTGTGTGGCCCCAGCTGTCCTGGAACTCAATTTATAGACCAGGCTGGTCACTAACTCAGAGATTGGTCTGCCTCTACCTCCCGAGTGCTGGGATTAAAGACTTGCGCCACCACTGCCTGGTTTACTGTGCCCACTTTCGACCTCAGAAAGTCTCTAAGTCTTTCTGCTAGGACCCCAAAGAGGACAGTGTGGAACTAGAGTATAAACAGTCTCTAAGTCTCTCTCAGTCAGAGCCTTATGGTTGGTTCTCTGTCTCATTTACAACTGTCACTGGAACCTGATCAATGACATCAATTTTCTTGTACCATTAGACAACTTGTAAAAAGGAATCGCACTACGTCTCCTCTGCGAGAACGTGCTGACCATGAGTGGGCAGGTACCTGGTAAGTAGTGAGAGAATGAGACAGCATATTGCAGCGACTGGCTCCAAGCAGATCCACTTTCTGACAGACATCCATTTTTAACTTGTCAAAAGAACCTTTGCTATTTCTCACTTGGATCTGTACCTGCAATCACAAAAAAGTCCATTATTACCAGTACCAAAAATGGAAATCTAATGGGCCTGAAATTAGTTTCTCCAGAACACGGGATTGTAACAGTTCCTTTCTCTGTCATTATCATTCCGTGATTAGTGAGAGAGACTTTAGCTACTTTTTGACAATTGAAGGCAATTCTTTCTTATATTTATCTTTTATATATTTGCTCATTTGTGTAGCAGGGGGCATGTGTCAGAGAACATGCATGTGGAGTTGAACATGCATGAGGTCAGAGAACAGCATGTGGGAGTTGGTTGTCTCCTTTCACTATGTGAGTTCTGAGGATGGAATTCAAGTTGTCAGACTTGGAGGTGGGCGCTCTGACCCTCAGAGTCACTTCACTGGCATCCGATAGCTAACTATTGGAAAATCATTTGGTTAAGAAGAAAACAAGTGCCCCAGATAAAAATAGATGTTTGAGATGTTTAGGATATGTACTGTATATAGTAAGAGTAGAAGCAAAATTTGGAAGGGCTAAGGAGGTGGCTCAGTGGGTAAAGGCACTTGCCACCAAGCCTGGTGACCTGAGTTTGGTCCTTGGGACCCACACAGTAGAAGGAGAGAACCAACTCCCAGTTGTCCTATGTCAATGACATGTATGCTGTGGCATGTGTTCTCACACACACAACATAAATGAATAAATGTAATAAAAAGTTTTATGGACAAGCATATTCTAGTGATATATGTGCATTTCACAAACAAACAATAAAATAATAAATTTAGAAGAACAAGTAGAAGATATGGTCAAATGTTGGGAGGCATTACTATTTCTAAATCATTGAGGTATTTATAGATTTAAATTGTTTCTTAATAAATGTCATCAGACAACATAAACACTGACTTTGAAATGTTTATTCATTGACTTAACTAAAATTTACAAGTTGTCCAGTATATGAAGCACCATTCTGAAAACTGAGCTTTGGTGACAAACAAGTGTTCACCTCACCGCTGTCAGGCAGGGAGGGGCAGAGAAAAGGGAAATCACTGCAGGACGGACTCTGAGCCTGGAAACGTACTGAAGACGTGAACAGAATTTGAACGACCACTGAACCACCAGGAAGGCCCTGGGCGAGCTGGGGTAGAGTTTGCACAGGAAGAGGTGATAGCTACACTGAGACTCTGGGGTAGAGTTTGCACAGGAAGGAGGTGGTAGCTACACTGAGACTCTGGGGTAGAGTTTGCACAGGAAGGAGGTGGTAGCTGCACTGAGACTCTGGGGTAGAGTTTGCACAGGAAGGAGGTGGTAGCTACACTGAGACTCTGGGGTAGAGTTTGCACAGGAAGGAGGTGGTAGCTGCACTGAGACTCTGGGGTAGAGTTTGCACAGGAAGGAGGTGGTAGCTGCACTGAGACTCTGGGGTGGAGTTTGCACAGGAAGAGGTGGTAGCTACACTGAGACTCTGGGGTGGAGTTTGCACAGGAAGGAGGTGGTACCTACACTGAGACTCTGGGGCGAGTGCCCAGGACAAGGGGCAAGGCTCAGAGGAGCAGGGCCTTGGTGAGAGGAGTCAAGTGTCAGAAAGCTGTGCGGGGGATGAAGGGCCAGACCTCTGCAGGATTCGAAAGGGGACAGACAGGAATCTGTGCTTTTGTTTTATGTCCATGTAACAGTCTGAAAAGACGGAATTCAGCGCTCCAGGGCTTTCTCCGTGCTGTCAGACACTCTCGGGAACTAGATGCTGTCGTCAAGGGTTCCAAGGGAGTAGGACGAAGGCTGCTCTGGCTGCAGGAGGAACACTTACTTATTTCACAGGACTGCTGACAGGAGTCAGTGAGCTGTGCTTGCTAGAGTTATGTCATCGTTTGCAGCTGAGAACACACCACCCTATCGCGTGCAGTGTGTGCACCTGTAGTCTCAGCTCTCGGGAAACTAGGCAGGAGTGTGCATTCCTGCCCAGCCTGGGCTAGACAATGAGATCTTTTTTTAAAGATATATATATATTTTAATATTTATTTATTTATTATGTATACAATATTCTGTCTGTGTGTATGTCTGCAGGCCAGAAGAGGGCACCAGACCCCATTACAGATGATTGTGAGCCACCATGTGGTTGCTGGGAATTGAACTCAGGACCTTTGGAAGAGCAGACAATGCTCTTAACCTCTGAGCCATCTCTCCAGCCCAGACAATGAGATCTTATTTTTTTTTAAAAAAAAGGCTAATATTTTATTATCACTGTTAAATTATTCTGCATTAGTTCTCTATGTTAGTGTCAAGAAAAGGAGGGCTGGAGAGATGGCTGCTCTGCTCTTCTGGAGGCCGCACAGCCATCTCTAATGGGATCCAGTGCCCTCTTCCGGTGTGCAGACACGCAAACAGAAGCACCCACATACATAAAAGACATGAAGAGACCTAAAAGAAAGGAAAGGGATACATTTTCTTACTTTTCTAAACTTTTCCATTTGTTTTAAGGTGTCTGGGTCGAGCTCCTGGGATGCATCCTTCATCCACAGCAGGGCTCCTCTGTACTCCGTGCGAGCCTGCTCCATACGATTAATGGTCACCAAAGTGTCAGAAACGGCCCTCTGGCTGAACGTTGCTACTTCTTGCTTAAGACGAGTCAGGGGAGTGCACAAGGCCAATCTAACAGTAGAGAGGTAAAGATCAGAGGATTGCACATCTGTAAACATGTATTTACCACGATGATGAGTCACAAGCATGCCTAGAAGATTGAGAAAGCAGACTGAGTTTCTAGGAGAGATGTTCCTACAGGTCCACCCCCTTTTTTTAAAATATTTATTTATTTATTATATATATAATGTGTGTATGCCTGAAGGCCAGAAGAGGGCATCAGATCTCATTACAGATGGTTGTGAGCCACCATGTGGTTGCTGGGAATTGAACTCAGGACCTTTGGAAGAGCAGGCAATGCTCTTAACCGCTGAGCCATCTCTCCAGCCCCAGGTCCACCCCTTTTAACTTTAGGAAATATAACTTGGTAGCATTGCGGGTGTTGATCCAGATAAATAACCCAGCAGGCACGCTACCATCTAAAAAGAGTTCCGAGACCACAAAGGACTCCCCACAGAGTGCTCAGTTGGCAAGTGTAGGGAGAAGCAGGGCTTTAAAGGTTATATTAAAATGCTAAGAGAACTGAGGGGGATACAGTTCTTGACAGCTGAGGACAGGAACACAGGTGTGTAAGGAGCCCAGCTATGCTAAGGCTGCTTTCAATTCAGTGGCTCAATTCTTTTTTTTTTGTTTTTATAAAAGTTATTTAACTTTATTTCATGTACGTTGGTATAACAACACCAGATTCTCTTGAACTGGAGCTACAGACAGCTGCGAGCTGCCATGTGGGTGCTGGGAATTGAACCCGGGTCCTCTGGAGGAGCAGTCAGTGCTCTTAACCACTAAGCCATCTCTCCAGACCCCTGGCTCAATTCTTTTAAGGAGGGTTTCTACACTAATACGGCACTGCAGAATAAAGTTGGGCCAGACATCACACTGCAGAACCCGATGAGGTCAGTGTTCTCATTCTTTCTGTATTACAAGGATTTGAGCTGTATCTAGAGAATGTGTGTGTGTGTGTATGAGATAGTCTTTGTAATACAGATCTTTATGCTAAACACAGTGAAATAATAAGTAGAAAGCATGTAGTTAAGAAAGAAGAAAAACCAGGCTGGGTTTGGTGGGACAGGTCTTTAATCCCAGCACACGGGGAGGCAGAGGCAGAGGCAGATGAGTATTTATGAGTTCAAGGCTAGCCTGGAATACATAGTGACCTTTTCTAAAAAAAAAATAATAATAATAATTAAATTGAAACTTTTTAAATTTTTTTTATCATAGATAGTATATGTCAACAAAAGTGACTTGAGGGGCTGGAGAGATGGCTCAGAGGATAAGAGCATTGCCTGCTCTTCCAAAGGTCCTGAGTTCAATTCCCGGCAACCAAATGGTGGCTCACAACCATCTGTAATGGGGTCTGGTGCCCTCTTCTGGTCTGTAGGCATACACACAGACAGAATATTGTGTACATAATAGATATTTTTTTTTAAAGTGACTTGAGGAAGGTGTAGTGCAAGGGTCCTGTGTCCACTAGGCTGCATGAGGCCCGGGGGTGACTGTCAGCATTCCAGAAAACAGAAAGGGAAAAAAACAGTAACACATATTTTAAATATTAACCATTCTGTGACTCTATTATAGTAAACTATTTGAGAAATAGAAATGTAGCTCTAAATGCTGCTTTTAGGAATCAGGCAACGAAGAACATTAATTTTTAAGTAATTCTTTTGAGTGCAAATGAATAATTAAGAGCTAGGCATAAAATATATCTCCCCAAACACATTTCTCGTGAATGCCTTATTACAAGCTCTCTTTGCTAACTATGGGAACTGAGCACACGCATCACAAGCAGATGCGACTACAGTGAAGGAGGAGGAAAAGCCGGGTGAACCTTTGCTTGGCTGAAGAGCACAGAGCCTTGCCAGCTGCGTCCATCATTTTGCCAGCTTGAGTGGTGTCCCGTTCTGCTTGGAACTTTAAAAAGAGCCCGAGTTCATTTTCTTCCTCTGATATAACTAGAGAAAAAAAATCACAGTTTAGTTCATTGCTTCATTTCATCATTTTCTTAGAACATACAGTAGGCAGGAGACACGATTCTACAGGTAAAGGGGCCACCAATGCTGACGGCTTGAGTTCAATCCTTGAGTCCCACCCACATGTGGAAGGAGAACTGACCCTGCACACACGTGCTATGGCAGACACACACACGTGCACACACACACACACACACACACACGTGCGCACACACACACACACACACACGTGCACACACACACACACACACACACGTGCGCACACACACACACACACACGTGCGCACACACACACACACACACGTGCGCACACACACACACACACACGTGCGCACACACACACACACACACACACGTGCACACACACACACACACACACACTATATATATATATATATATATATATATATATATATATATATATATAACCACAGGATGGTTGCTTTTCTTATACAAAGTATTTGTTTCTTGTTTGAAATTGTTGAATTGTCTTGGTTCCCACTCTGGTTTTCCCCCAGTGCTCCCTATCCTAGACCCACAGACATCTACAGTCCTGATGTCACCTGGTGCACTACCACCCAGCATGGACCATGAAGGGATGGTCCAGAGTGTGCTGCCTGATGTGAGAAGAGATGGAGGAAAAACAGACTTTGACTAATCTGACTACTTTCATACTGTCATAGCTAACAAAAAACAAAAACAGGGGGACTGGGCTAAGAGTGGGCAGAACTCGAAACATGTGTTCTGCACACGTGAGGCCCCATGTGTACACAGAAGTAAGCTTAGGTTTTGTTTTTTTTGGATTTGTTTTTGTTTTTGAGACAGGGTTTCTCTGTGTAGCCCTGGCTGTCCTGGAACTCACTCTATAGACCTCGTTAGCTTTGAATTCACACGTCCGCCTGCTTCTGCCCACTGAGTGCTAGAAATTAAATGTACACACCACCATCGCCTGGCTCTGAGACAGGGTCTTAGTATGCATAGGATAGCCTTGGCTCCCTGTGTAGCCCAGGTTGGCCTCCAGGTCGTGATCTTCCTGCCTCAGTCTTTTAAGTACTGGGATTGCCTGGCTTGCATGTTGTTTCTAGGAATACATTTTTGTTTGTTTTTGAGACAGTCTTCCCTACAGAACCCTGGCTTTCCTGGAACTCAGAGATCCACCTGCCTCTGCCTCCCAAGTGCTGGAATTAAAGGTGTGCACCACTATACCCAGCCTGGAACTCATTTTTATTACACTTTACAAAAGTGTCAGACGATATTGTTCCTCACCACAGAGTGGATCATGATGTAGAACTCTCAGCTCCCTCTCCAGCACCATGTCTGCCTGCACGCCACCATACTTTCTGCCATGATGGTAATAGACTTAACTTTTGAACTGTAAACCAGTCCCCTCCATTTAAACATTTTTTTCTTTATAAGAGTTGTCATGGTGTCTCTTCACAGCAATAAAACCCTAAGACAGCATCCAGTGTAGGCAGTACTGCATTAGTCTCAATACTACTACTACTACTACTACTACTACTACTACTACTACTACTACTACTACTACTACTACTACTACTAATAATAATAATAATAATAATAATAACCACTTTAAAAGTAAAAATCCCAGCACTTAGGAGGTAGAGGCAGGTAGATCTCTGAGCTTGAGGCCAGCCTGGTCTATAGAGTGAGTTCCAGGACAGCTGGAACTACACAGAGAAAGACTGCCAAGAAAAAAGAAATATTAAAAACAAAACAAAAACCGGAAGGGCAGCAGCAGAGGCCAGCTCTCTCCATTTGTAAACTCTCTTCCCTCAGAGCAAGGGGATACAACGAAGGGGCAGCCAACCACTCAACTAGTGTTACCATCTTTAACAAAACCATACACCGTGTTATAAACACGTACCATGATCCAGAGCTAGTGATCTGGGGAATCACAAACTCAAAAATTCAAATTCCCTTTGGTTATCTTCTAAACATAGACTTAGAAGCGCTTCCCATTGTCTGAAACACCTCTGTCCAATCCACACACCCAGCCCTCAGGACAGCAGAGTGCGTGCTCTTGCTTCTAACCCAGAATAATTTTGGGGTCTCTCAACTTTTGCTATGACTCAAAGGCATGAGTCTACTGCTTTTCCTACAGTGTGGATTTCAGCACAGATTACAAAGAGTAGAAATGCTTAGATGTCTAAAACTTTTATTTCTTTTTATAAACTTAAGAAATTCTTGTAAGCTTCAGGGAGTCATGAGACTTGGATATACCTCTCACAAACCAAATGGACTCCAGATAAGTACTCTTGTCAATCAACAGCCTAAGCTTTCCCCCTACCCCTTCCCCTTGACTTGGAATTCCTCCCTTCCTCCAGTTACCAGGACCACAGACCTAGAAGTGTCAAGAGTACACCCAATATACAACCTTTATCCTAAACTCCCTAACTTTACTTTCTGTCCCTTGTCTCTCTATCCAGCAGATTTCCAATCAACTGAAGTTGCAAACTGCTTCAATATTTCTTGCAACATGTCAGCCTTGGATGTTGCAGAACCTGCATCCGAGACTGCTTCAAAGCAGCCTGCATTTCACTAGCCCCAGGTGGTCCCATAGAACCTGGGCAGCAAGCCAACAAGCAAAAAGCAAAACAAAACAATCCAAAAACAAAACAAAACAACAACAACAAAAAACCCAACAGATGTCCTCAAGCCTGTATTTCCCTCTCCCTCTCTGTCCTTTGACCAACATTCCTGTCTTCCTGGGCCCCAACAATGACACCCCATTTCAGCTCAGCAGTTGTTACAGTTAGAGATCGTGCTGACCCCTATCATCAACGAAAGGCTGGAATGGGAGGTCTCAAAGAAACCCAGGACAAAAGTGAGGTGCGATTCATGCATCAAAGCAGACACTGGATACCTCTCCCAGCACTTCTCACAACCCCCCTGCCTGGCTCCCTTACCCCTGGTGTCTTTTCCTATGTAACACAGCCGTCTTGGCTATATATGCTCCTGGTTCTTCTCTGGGCTGTGCTCCTGGACTTCTGGTTCATCGTTTGCTTTCTCTTCTACCCCCACCCCCATGACCTGGTGCAGTCTGCTGACCCATGCAGCCTGGACTCTTCCAGATGTCTCTGGCTGTGCTCTCCCTCATATTTATGATAAAAACCTTCTCAGTCATACCTAGGAGTGGTCATGTCCTCATTTTCATTCAGGAATAATGTTAACATTCCAATTGCTTGAGAGGAATGAATTTTCTACGGCTCATACTTTAATATTAGGGAAAATCATCCCTTTTGTGTGAGGATTTAAAGCTCTCTGGGAACAGAGAACACTCCATTTTCAGGTATAAAGAGAGCATAAATCATTGCCGAGTCTCACCTTTATGGATGCTGAAAGAGGCAGGTGAAGCCCAGCCTCTGCTGCTTTTGTGCTGGGACCAGCCTGCCAGCGTCAACAGACACCCCACTCTGACAGGCTCATTCCGGGGCCCTAACCTGCTGTGTTTGTCTGATAGTACGAGCAGGAGAAGACCTGTGAGTATGAATCTTCAAGACACCACGTGTTTGCAGAGAAGGTACACAATGAAGCCTGCACTTATGGCCTCTTCCTTCCTCTGACATGCCACGAAGATGCAAAGTTGAAGGCACACAGACTTGCCAATGTTTCTAGACATTTTCAGTGGACATGGCAGCCTTTCACAGCCTGGTGTTTTTGACCCTTAGTAACCTGGCCCTAACTTTCCTTTGTTCTTCCTCCCTTCTTAGTCTTAGATACATGCTCTTCCGTGCATACGGGCTGTTTTCTTTCTTTACTCTTGTTCCCTGGCCTCCAAATCTCTTCTTCCCTCATATATCCGCCCCCCACCTAACCATGACCACATTCCCTTTGTCAAATACCATATCCCACGGTTACTCCCAGCTACAGTTCTGTGATATGTCTTGAAGCTGACTCAGTTGCATGCTTTTTGTATCATTTTTTAATTTTGTCACAGAAAGTTCAACTATTTTCTTGGGAAAAGCACACATATAGAATGCATGACATATTTACACACACAAAAACAACTTCCCTAATTATGCCATATTGAGTTTTTCTTCACTATGAGTTTTGATTATAAATGGTAAACCTGACTTACAAAGCTTTGGAAAATAGTGTTTTTTTTTTTAAGGCAGTGTGTTATTGTGACCCAGACTGACCTGGCTGGCCCACACTCGCCTCTCACTCAGTGACCCTCCTGCTCAGCCTCCTGAGTGCTGGGGGGCAGGGGAGAGTCACCCACAGACAGGAAAGCATTTATTAATGAGAAAATATTTACTGAACACTGACTCCATGCTAGACATTGTTTTTAAGGTTTGGGGACACACAAGTAAACAAAACCAGTTCCTGCATTATCAGATCCAGCACAATGGCTCAGTGGGTAATGGCACTTGCCACCAAGCCTGTGACCTGAGCTTTGGTCCCCAGAGTCCACATGATGGAAAGAAAGAATTGGCTCTCACAAAGTGTCCTCTATGCCCTGACATGTGTATAACCTAACCTCAAGCAAGAAGTAATTAGTAAATAATAGGAAAGTTAAAAGAAGAGCACATTCTAAGTGTAAAAAGAAGCAATAGAGAGAATATACAGAATGCTGAATATTATAAGAGCACAGGGGAGTTATAAAGGAGAGGGAGTTTGAATTAAGGCCTTGTCAAAACGATGGCCTTTGACGAAAAATCTAAGGAAAGTTAGGGAGCATATGATGCAGATATGCCTGTCGTGAAAGAGAGCGACACAATTCAGTGAAAGGGTTTCAGGACATGAGATCAGAGAGGTAGCCACATCTAGTAAGCCACTATAATTGAAGTAGAGAAAGAAATTCAATGGCCAAGTTCCAACCGGAAGTGGTCGGGGACAGAGAAGAGCCTGCCAAAGGCAGGATGCTGAAGTTGGAGAGGAAGACCACAGCGGGGTGGGCTTGTGGGAGCGGAATAAAGGAGGTAAACTGAGGAGGGGGTAATCAGCTGTGGGGATGAGAACTGGCTTTTCCTTCCTGTGACCTTGACAAGAGATGCTGGAGGAGAGGAAAGAGCAGAAGGAAAAAAGCCAGGTGTGGGGGGATCTGCCTGGAAACTGAGCGTTCAGGAAGGCGGAGGCAGGAGGATTCCAGGCCAGCTTGGGCTACAGAGCATACAAACAACATTATCAAACGTTCTTGTGAGAGAAAAAAAAAGAATGAGGAACTGATTGTAAAATCTACAGGGGCCAAAAGAGGTTTTGAAAGATGGAACAAACCTTAAAGTTCACCAAGAGTAAAACCAGAGTAGAAAGTGAGTCTGGGCTAAGGGATTTAATGAAGTAAAAAGGAAAAGACGGACACCGGGGGTTTAACAGGTCACTGTCAGTATTCATAGTTTTAAATTTTAAATAAAACCTCACTAAATAGCTTGATAAACATACTTTACCATTAAGTGCTCATCTTCAAAAATGCATACCAATCATTATTTTAAATGGGAATTATCGGATAGCTATGATGTCATACCATTGAGTCTTAGCTGATATTTCTCAACTATCTTCAGAAGTTCATTGCATGTCTCCTGGATGGAGTGAAAAACCTTGAAAAATAAATTTTATTAGGACAATTTAAAGAACAATAAACAAATACAACTTTTAGCACTTCAAAATGAGAATATTTGCATAAAAGTATCTATTGGGTTTACTTCATAAATTATGTCAATTTTCTTGGCTATGATTTACCTCTCTTAAACATAAATACCATGTCTATTTTTATTGACTGGGATGTACTTCAGGCTTAGTTTTATCATTGATATAGAAAGCACATGGATAAAAAGAGATAAATTGTGGAATTTATCTATAGAATTTGTTCTCCCTTCTGCTCCCAATTATCTGAACATGAGAAAGTTATATACAATATAAACAATTTCAACAACACAGGAAAAAGAGAGTACTTTAGAAACAGGTGATGCTCAATATGGGGCTTTTTCTAATAGTGTCAAAGCAAAACAGTCCAATAAGTTTATTATTAAAAAAAAAAGATGTAGCCGGGCGATGGTGGTGCATGCCTTTAATCCCAGCACTCGGGAGGCAGAGACAGGCGGATCTCTGTGAGTTCGAGACCAGCCTGGTCTACAGAGCTAGTTCCAGGATAGGCTCCAAAGCCACAGAGAAACCCTGTCTCGAAAAACCAAAAAAAAAAAAAAAAAAAAAAAAAAAAAAAGATGTATTGGGCTGGGCAGTGGTAGCAGATGCTTTTAATCCCAGCACTACAGAGGCAGCCTGGTCTACTGAGTTCCAGGACAACCAGGGCTACACAGAGAAACCCTGTCTCAAAAAAACAAAAGAAAAAAAAAACAAAAAAAACCAACAAAATGACGGTAACAAAAAGAAT
The DNA here is from genome assembly GCF_037038515.1 of Microtus pennsylvanicus. Taxonomy (NCBI): domain Eukaryota; kingdom Metazoa; phylum Chordata; class Mammalia; order Rodentia; family Cricetidae; genus Microtus; species Microtus pennsylvanicus. The sequence goes on along the minus strand of NC_134600.1, from coordinate 232,789 downwards.
GTACGGGACGGGTGAAGTGGTACAGCCTGTGCTGGCAGTAAAGGGGGAGGAGCCCTATACTGTGGTCACGCATAGCCACCATATGTAAAGCAGCACATGCAAGTTTGTAGTAATTCTAAAAGTTTAACTTCTGCTGTGCTTTGTTTGAGTCAAGATGACACAATGTAGTATAAAATCTAAAAGTGGCAAGAATTCTGGAAGTTCTCACCGTAAAGAAACACCACATGTTTGAGCTGTGTAACTAAAACATTAACTATCAGATATATGGATTGAAGGTTTCATGGTATCCACTTTATAAAAAGATTTATCTTTATTTTTATGTGTTATGTGTTCTGCCTGAAGGTGTGTCTCTAACCACATGCTTGTCTGGTGCTACGCAGGCCACAAGAGGGTGTCTGATCCCGAGACTGTGGGTGCTGGTAATCAAACCTGGGTCCTCTGTAAAGCAGCCGGTGCTCTTAACTGCTGAGTTTTCTCCAGCTCTCTCTCCATTAAACTCTTATGTTTTTATGTATCAGTTAAACTGAGTTAAGAATAAAAAGAATATCATGACACCAAATACAAACTGCTTTTGGAAAAGGCTGGGGATGTGGCTTAGTGGTTGAGCACTTGCCTCCCATGCGTGGGTTCAAGCCAGAACTGCCAAAAGGGAAAAAGAAAATTATTTGAAAATAAATTATTAAAATTACAAAAGCTTGCTTTTGGGTTATTTTTGTTTGGAATTTCCCCTCTTTGCTACTGTAGTTAATCAGAAACAGAAAATTAAGAAAATATCTGGTGAACTCTGACTTCAAAGTTAAGCCCACAAGATGAAGCCATATACCTGGTGCAACTCTTCATACATAAACTTTCCTAACCTGGGAGTATTTATAAGAGTCGCTGGAGGAATAATAATAACTTTAGATGTGCTTGATAATGAATTAGATTTGGCATCTGGTCATGGCCATTTAAAACTCAGTTTTCGGGGCTGGAGAGATGGCTCAGCGGTTAAGAGCATTGCCTGCTCTTCCAAAAGTCCTGAGTTCAATTCCCAGCAACCACATGGTGGCTCACAACCATCTGGAATGAGGTCTGGTGCCCTCTTCTGGCCTGCAGGCATACACACAGAAAGAATATTGTATACATAATAAATAAATAATAATAATAAAAAAAAGCTTTGTTAAAAAAAACCCTCAGTTTTCAGGGGCTAGAGAGATGGCTCAGCAGGATCCGCCTGCCTCTGCCTCCCGAGTGCTGGGATTAAAGGCGTGTGCCACCACCGCCCGGCTAGCAGTTGAAAACAAATAAAAAACTGGCTGCTTTTCTAGAGGACCCGGTTCACCTCCCAGCACCATCTGTAACTTCAGTTCCAGGGGATCTGATGCCCTCTTCTGGCTTCCCCAGGCATGTGGTGCAAAGACACACATGGAGGCAAAACACTTACCATACATGTAAACTAAATAAAAAACAAAAATCAAATTTCAATGCATGAAAGATTACAAAATGATACAAACAGACCGCCCACCAAGATGAGGTGATTACGGCAGGAGGTTCCCACAGTCCTGCAAGACTTCCTACTACTGTATGTTATTTTCATGACGAATTTTACTTTTTACTTATGTTTTTTGGAGATGGGGGGGGGGTCTTATGCAGCCCAGGATGGCCTTGAGCTCACTAGATAGCTGAGGATGACCTTAAGTTCCTCATCCTCCTGCCTCCAACTCCCAAGTGCTAGGATTATATATGAGCCATCAAGCCTAGAATTTTTTCAGTTTTTAAGAAAAATAGTACAAATATGGAAGAACATAGCTGATTGCCAATATGTGTAATGGTCAGCATTACAATACAATGTTCTAGAGTGCCTAACCATATAAACAACACAGAAATAGTTCCTTCTGTGGGATTGTGTGTGTCAACAGTTCTGGGTGTTGCTACAGCAGTCTGCTCACGTCCCACACATGAACCACAAGGATTACTCTGCAACACAAACAAATAGCAAATGCTTCTTTTCATTTCCTGCTTTTTCAAGACAGGGCTTCTCCACTGTGGGTGGAGCCATCCCTGGGCTGGCAGTCCTGAATTCTGTAGGAAAGCTGGCTGAGCAAGCTATGGGGAACAAGCCAGTAAGTAGCTCGGCCTGAGGACCCTTCCTTGTCTGGGTTTCTGTTCTGACTTCCCTCAGTGACGGACTACAGATGTGGAAGAGAATATGGAAGTCTAAGTCAAACCTCTCCTCCCCAACTTGCTCTTCGTCATGGTGTTTCATCACAGCAGCAGCAACCCTAAGACGCTCCTTAAACTCCTTGGTGTGCATGTTTGCGACAATCTCCCTTGGAGTCCTAGATAATAACCAGTTCCACACAATACACAGTCTTCACGTTTACCTCAAGCTTAGCATCCAGTTCTGCATCAGATGCAACCACATGCTCGTCTTCCTTCTTTCCTGTGGCTTTGATAAAGACCTGTTTAGTCTTCCAGTACTTCTTCTGCATTCTGTTCATCACCGACTGCTTATCTTCTGCTCTGAGCTGCCCACAGGAATCCATGGAGTAACTAAAACACACTAAGATTAAGCTTCTTTTAAAAACTTACCAACAGACTAAAAAATTACATTTAAAAACTTACAAAACTGACACCTAGCTGGCTTGTCAGTATTTAATTGACAAACCAAAATTGATATCAAATATAAACATGATAATGCTTGCTTTATATGATCTAGGTTTTTTCCTATAATTACAACTATAGAAAGAGAGAGGTAAAAAGATTAATATTACTTCTACTTTTGTTATGAAGCAAAAGTGTTAAAATTGTTATTCTATAGTTATGACTGGAAATAATTCTATTTAATCAATATCTAATAGCAAACATTTCTTAGTTTATTACTCCCCCTAATTTTTAATTTTTGCAGCATACTGAAGAATAAAATTTGCATACATATATACATTTTATAAATATATTTACAAAAGATGTTAGATGAATATAATTTAATAAACATTTTTAGATATGTAAAGATTCAGATACATGCACATCTTTAAATATTAAATAAATACTGTAATATCCATAAGACAACAGAAACGAAAACCTTAGATATGGAGGAGACATGTTATAAAGAAAGGGACAGACACTGTAAGCCATCATCATAAACCTGATGGGTGATTGCTTTAACAGAGATGACACAGCTACATATAAGAAAATAAAATGTGAAAAGCATTTTGTAAAGATGTTTAAAAGAGAGACAATAATAATTGCTTGATACTAAAGCCCAAAGTATTCCTGTGGGCCGGGGGAACAGAGCGGAGATGTCCGTGACTCAGTCGCTTGTCCTTGTCAGCAAAGAAACAGACTCGTCTCCCTTTCATTTGGAAACACTTACTAATTAAGTTAAAGTAGGCTAATTTCTAAACTCCCAGGGCCAACAAGAGCAAGAGAGCCTACCATGACACAAAAGCTAGGGAGAAAAGAGGAAGGCAGCCTGACAGACAGCAGACACCAATTTACTAGAGTAGGATTGCAATATTTAAAATCATATACAGGGGCTGGAGAGATGCTCTTCCAAAGGTCCTGAGTTCAATTCCCAGCAACCACATGGTGGCTCACAACCATCTGTAAAGAGGTCTGGCACCCTCTTCTGGCCTTCAGGCATACAGACAGAATATTGTATACATAATAAATAAATAAATATTAAAAATAAAATCATATAAAACTTCCTTTTAAGCACTAAAAACCCAAAGTCATAAAAAAGGTTAGAAAGCAGGGTTAGAGTATTTGCCTGACATGTTTGAGGCCCTGACTTTAATCCCCACTAATCCAAAATCAAACCCAATTAAAAATAAAGTCCTGAAAAACTAAAAACTACAATCCAACCAACCACTCATTTAGGTGATGTGACATTCTCCTCAAACAAAATGACACAAAGGTAAAAAAGAATGTGTCAAAAGTAGATCTTACCAATGTATACCAAGAGTTAACATGTGGTATATATCAATAAATCATAGAAAATATTGAAACAAGTCAGAGATACAAACTTCAAGTAGTCTAATTAAAAATCAACTACATGGGGGCTAAAAAAAAAAATGGCTCAGGAAGAGCACTGGCTACCCTTCCAGAGGACCTAGGTTTAATTCCCAGCACCCACAGGACAGTTCTCAACCATATATAACTCCAGTCCCAGAGGAGTGGGCAGCAGGCATGCACATGGCATACGTGTACACGGACATACATGCTGTCAAAACACCCATACAAATTTTTAAAAAAGGAGTAGAGAGGATAGAGAGATTTCCCGGTGGTTAAGAGCACTGGCTGCTCTTCACAGGGTTCAGGTTCATTTCCCAGCATCCACATGGTGGCTCATGATTGCCTGTGTGTACCTCCAGTCCCAGGGGAATCTGATGCCCTCTTCTGACCTCTGGGGGCACTAGGCATGTATGTGATGCATATAAAAATATACAGACACACATGGTGCACATAATACATGCAGGCAAAACATCTACACATAAAATAATAAATATTTAAAATGGGTTAGATAGCCAGTGTGGTACACACCTCTATAATCCCAGTACTTGGGAGACTTGGGCAGACCTAGGATACACAGTGAGACTGTCTAAATAAACAGACAGATAAATCTGGCTGAAATCGTGTATGGACAAAAGGAATACAACAAAAGTGGACTCAAAATGAAACTATAAAAATGATCAGATTTAAGGAGAGACAAGTAGGTATTGGGAAGAGAAAAGCTATAAGAAAAAGACAAGATAGAGTGGGACAGAAAACACCCAGAGAAATACAATACCCCTCAAACTTGTGGATGACAGTCATGACGTATAAATGCAATGAGCTGGATAAACCTAGGTAGGATAACACAAATAACACAAATAAAATCTTAAGTAGGTACATCATAGACAAGCTGTTTAGATCCAAAGATGGAAAAACACTTTGAAAGCACAGAAAAATGTTTAATCATTCTTATTATTCTTTATTATTATTATTATTATTTTGAGACAGAGATTTTCACTCAGGCTGATCACTAATTGACCAAGTTGGCCTTTAACTCATGGTGATGCTCCTGCCTCAACATCCTGAGTGATGAGATAACAGACAGAAGCCACTGGGCCTGGATAAGAAAATCTATCTTGAGGGCTGGAGAGATGGCTCAGTGGTTAAGAGCACTGCCTGCTTTCTAAAGGTCCTGAATTGAATTCCCAGTAACCACAGGGAGGCTCACACCCATCTGTAATGAGATCTGGTGCCCTCTTCTGGCCTGCAGGCATGCATGCAGGCAGAATACTGCATAATAAATAAATGAATGAATGAATGAATGAATGAATGTTTTAAAGAAAAAAAAATTATCTTGAAAAACAATGAAGAGCCGGGCGGTGGTGGCGCACGCCTGTAATCCCAGCACTTGGGAGGCGGAGGCAGGCGGATTTCTGTGAGTTCGAGACCAGCCTGGTCTACAAGAGCTAGTTCCAGGACAGGCTCCAAAACCACAGAGAAACCCTGTCTCAGAAAACCAAAAAAAAAAAAAAAAAAAAAAAAAAAAAAAAAAGAAAGAAAAACTATGAAACAAAAATACAGATGAGAGCTAAGTTTTCAATAAAATAGCAAATTTAAGTAAAATAGAAAGCTAAACTTAAGATATTTAAAGGAAAAATCATGTTGACGCGTAATTCTATATTTACGAAACCATCCATTAAAAATAAGCTATTGTGGGAGTGTATACCGAAATCAAAGAACAAAAGAGGTTGAGGCAGGAATACCATAAGTTCCAGGCTATCCTGGGCTACACAGTGGGACACTATCTTAAAATAAGAAAAAAGCAAAGATGCAAACAAAAATGAAGGCATTTTCAGATACAAAACTCAGAGATTTAACGGTTAAGGTATTTCAGAAATGCCACCATCTGGCTAGATTATAACTTCAGCGTTTGCCCATCACTCCTGTTGCGTGAGTTCAATCCCCAACATGGCTAACAACAGGAATAGCATATGTTTGGGCACACACGATAGCGCTGGTATTGTTGTCACTTCTGGATGGCGAACTTTGTCATCAGAAATGTATGGTCACGGCGCGATATCTCAGGATAGAGTTCAATTCCAGAACTCACACCCGCCTCCTGAAAGTTGTTCCCCCATCATGGTACATGCATGCACACACCAATAAGTTAAAAAATGTAAAATGCCAACAGTTCAGCCAGGCCAAGTGGCTCAGGCCTTTAATACCAGCACTTGGGACGCAGAGGCAGAGGTAGGGGGATCTTTTTAACTTTGAGGCCAGCCTGGTCTACAAAGAGAGTTCCAGAAGAGCCAGGGCTATTACACAGAGAAACAAACCCTGCCTTAAAAAAAAAAAAAACAAGCAAAGAAACCAAAATGTCATCAGTTCACCATTAATTGATGGGAAAAGAAAATGTGGCATATTTACGTAATAAATATTACTCAGTCATAAGAGAGTTACTGACAATGTGTCTGGACATGCTGAGTGGAGTAAGTGGGGACCCAGAACACAAAAACAGCAACACAGCATCCTTCAACCTGCTTCTGCCGCCATATTGCCTTCTCTTCCTCCCCTCTCTGCATTTGAAGGATCCTTGTGATTACATCTAAGCTACCCAGACAACCTGTTTCTACCTCATGAGTCCTACCAACCTGTGAAGTCACTTTTGCCACAGAAGGTAATAGCTCTCTGAAATCCAAGACCCTGGTGACTAGATGTTATCCCGAGTTTTTATCCTTGTTTAGCAAAAGAAAAGGCTCAGATAACTCACTTGGGAAAGGTACCTGGAAGTCTTAAAATGGCTTCGTTCTGATTTCATACAAGAGAACTGGAGAAGGGTCTTTTCCAACGTTTGTAATACTGGTTTATTGATGCCAGTTTTCATGTGAGTCTGTTTATTGTTCTGGAAGGGCAGTCTATGTTTTCTAGAGGCTTTCATGGTCGACCCTTTATTTCACAATGATAGCTATAGATTTCCTCTGAGGCAAATTCAGATTACACTTCATTATGTTCATGGAATTTCTTGGCCACAGCTGGGAGGGGTGCAGAGATGGTGTCACCTGAACATCCGAGTGCTGCCAACACTCAGAACTCTCCTTCCGTGAATTCTGGGGCCTGTGCTCCTGCGGGAGGGAGGGAGCCAGTGTACCCCATCCTGTGCGTCACACACTTCCAGCAGGGCAGGTCTGCTCTGAGAGCCATCGTCCCATGAGCGAGCCTCAAAAGCACCTGTTCACTTCTCTTCTGGCAACTTCGTTACCCTGCTTATTGTGCCGTGTGTGTGTGTGTGTGTGTGTGTGTGTGTATGTGTGTGTGTGTGTGTGTGTGTATGTGTGGGGTACACATGGAGGTCAGAAGACAACTTACAGGAGTTGGTTCTGTGTTTCCCAGGATGCAATTTAGGTTCTTAGGCTTGGAGTCACACCCCTCCCTGCTGAGTTATCTCTTTTCCTCTTGCCTGAGGGGGACCCTCAGCTATTCTTTTGACATGCTATTGGGTGTGTGTAGGAAAGTGACTAATTATCATTATTAGTCCATAGACCTGGGGAAACAGACTACATGACTTACAGCAGCTTGTATGTGAATATTCTACCTGTTCTCTATTTTGCTAAATGTCCAACATTTTTATTGTTATTTTGTCTTCCAAGAATACTAAGATCCCTCATGTACCCAGCGTGCCTTCTGGTGTTTCGTTGGCCTCGCACACACGTGTTGTTTGCTTTGATTATGTGCTTGCCTTAGTATCGTCCTAAAGACTAGTAAGGAAGAATGGGAGGCAAAATGTATTGATCCTGCCATTTTAAAATACAAAGTTTATTATTTATACTTTTGGCAGTTAGTCACCCTCCCCACCGTCCTTCTGGAATGCTTGTGTTACATGTAGGAGCCTTTCTGGTGCATATCCCTAAGCCTTGTCTCATACGCTTTGCTTGTCTTTGGTTCCTTTTCCTATGACCTCTCCATATGGCGGCTTACAGCAGAACCCACATAAATGCTGGGCTTGGTGGCCTGCACCTGTAACCCCAGATCTGGGGTGGGAACAGGGTAGACTAATCCCAATGGTTCACTAGCCAGCTAGTCTGGTCAAAATGACAAGCTCCAGATTCAGTGAGACCCCTGTCGTGAAAAGGTGAACAGTGGTAGAGGAGGACCCTCAGCTTTGACCTCTGGCTGCCACATATAAACATACAGGCAAGTCAGAGCACACTCACGTGTGTGTGCGCACACACACACAAACACAGACACACACAAAAACACACTCACACTCTCATACAGTAAGGGCAAAACAGTAAGCAATTCACAAAAGAACTTTAAAAGTTCAATGAATATACAAAATTATATTCCACCAATAGCTAAAGAAATACAAACAAGGGGCTGGAGAGATGGCTCAGAGGTTAAGAGCACTGATTGCTCTTCCAGAGGTCCTGAGTTCAATTCCCAGCAACCACATGGTGGCTCACAACTATCTATAATGAGATCTGGTGCCCTCTTCGGGCATACAAACATACATGGAAGGAATGTTGTATACATAATAAATAAATAAATCTTTAAAAAAAAAAAGAAATACAAACAACCCAGGTAAAAGAGGTGGAATTCCAAGCCAAACAAAGAAATACAGTGGGGCTGGAGAGATGGCTCAGAGGTTAAGAGCACTGCCTGCTCTTCCAAAGGTCCTGAGTTCAATTCCCAGCAACCACATGGTGGCTCACAACCATCTGTAATGAGGTCTGGTGCTCTCTTCTGGCCTGCAGGCATACACACAGAATAATGTATACATAATAAATAAATAAATAAACAAACAAACAAACAAATAAATAAAAGAAATACAGTGTAATCCTGTCTCAAAAGAGAGAGGAGAAAATGTCAGATGAGCTATTACTTAAAAGTACTTAAAGCTTTGGGGAAAAGTGAAATAATAGTTTACATAACTCTTTTCTCTAAAATTAAAATATCTCATATGCAAAATTCCATATCTTAAAGTTCTGATGTCAATAAATAAATGTCAGATATAATGATGAAATACAATCAATTTTAAGGAGACACTCATGTCCGATAAGCATGTGCTCTAATCTCATATAGATCCATTTTTGGCAACTTGGATGAGCTCTGAAAAGCTCACTTCTAACTTGCCGAATCCTTGAAGCCAGACAGCAGAACAGACAACTGAAAAAAATGGGAACATATTTATGGTGGCTACAGTTCTTTACAGTTTTTCTGGGCTTCGCCTGTGAGAACCTGACTGAAGAATTTATAAATGGCCCTCATTCTTCAGTGGTGTAGAACTAATTCAGCAAGACCTAAAGTTGGGGAATCAGTTCTGAGACCTTTAATCACCTTTAGATAGGTGGAAGTCTGGAGCTCTTCTGTAGATACTTTGCAGAACTTCCCTAAGGTCTGCATGGAACACAGCACTCAGGAGACCCCTGACACCACACATCAGCACCTCCCTTGACGAGAGAGCTGATTTTTAAAATGTCTGTCCTTTGACTTTAACTGCAGGATTAAAAAGGCAAGCAAGGTAGGCACCCGAAAACCCACAACAGCTTGTGGAACATTAAAAAAAAAATTATTGCCTAGACACAAGGCATGGTTACGTAGAAAAGAATCAGGGCACACATCAGACTGAAGTAAACCCATCATCCCTCAGCCTTGCTGGCCTCAAAACCAATGGAAATCGCCGTACAAGCAATCAGCTACAGCAGCACTAAGTCAGCTACAGCAGCACTAAGTCAGTCAGCTACAGCAGCACTAAGTCAGTCAGCTACAGCAGCACTAAGTCAGTCAGCTACAGCAGCACTAAGTCAGCTACAGCAGCACTAAGTCAGCTACAGCAGCACTAAGTCAGTCAGCTACAGCAGCACTAAGTCAGTCAGCTACAGCAGCACTAAGTCAGCTACAGCAGCACTAAGTCAGCTACAGCAGCACTAAGTCAGCTACAGCAGCACTAAGTCAGCTACAGCAGCACTAAGTCAGCTACAGCAGCACTAAGTCAGTCAGCTACAGCAGCACTAAGTCAGTCAGCTACAGCAGCACTAAGTCAGCTACAGCAGCACTAAGTCAGTCAGCTACAGCAGCACTAAGTCAGCTACAGCAGCACTAAGTCAGTCAGCTACAGCAGCACTAAGTCAGTCAGCTACAGCAGCACTAAGTCAGCTACAGCAGCACTAAGTCAGTCAGCTACAGCAGCACTAAGTCAGCTACAGCAGCACTAAGTCAGCTACAGCAGCACTAAGTCAGTCAGCTACAGCAGCACTAAGTCAGTCAGCTACAGCAGCACTAAGTCAGCTACAGCAGCACTAAGTCAGTCAGCTACAGCAGCACTAAGTCAGCTACAGCAGCACTAAGTCAGTCAGCTACAGCAGCACTAAGTCAGCTACAGCAGCACTAAGTCAGTCAGCTACAGCAGCACTAAGTCAGCTACAGCAGCACTAAGTCAGTCAGCTACAGCAGCACTAAGTCAGCTACAGCAGCACTAAGTCAGCTACAGCAGCACTAAGTCAGTCAGCTACAGCAGCACTAAGTCAGCTACAGCAGCACTAAGTCAGTCAGCTACAGCAGCACTAAGTCAGCTACAGCAGCACTAAGTCAGTCAGCTACAGCAGCACTAAGTCAGCTACAGCAGCACTAAGTCAGTCAGCTACAGCAGCACTAAGTCAGCTACAGCAGCACTAAGTCAGTCAGCTACAGCAGCACTAAGTCAGCTACAGCAGCACTAAGTCAGCTACAGCAGCACTAAGTCAGTCAGCTACAGCAGCACTAAGTCAGTCAGCTACAGCAGCACTAAGTCAGTCAGCTACAGCAGCACTAAGTCAGCTACAGCAGCACTAAGTCAGTCAGCTACAGCAGCACTAAGTCAGTCAGCTACAGCAGCACTAAGTCAGCTACAGCAGCACTAAGTCAGTCAGCTACAGCAGCACTAAGTCAGCTACAGCAGCACTAAGTCAGTCAGCTACAGCAGCACTAAGTCAGCTACAGCAGCACTAAGTCAGCTACAGCAGCACTAAGTCAGTCAGCTACAGCAGCACTAAGTCAGCTACAGCAGCACTAAGTCAGCTACAGCAGCACTAAGTCAGTCAGCTACAGCAGCACTAAGTCAGCTACAGCAGCACTAAGTCAGCTACAGCAGCACTAAGTCAGCTACAGCAGCACTAAGTCAGCTACAGCAGCACTAAGTCAGCTACAGCAGCACTAAGTCAGCTACAGCAGCACTAAGTCAGTCAGCTACAGCAGCACTAAGTCAGCTACAGCAGCACTAAGTCAGCTACAGCAGCACTAAGTCAGCTACAGCAGCACTAAGTCAGCTACAGCAGCACTAAGTCAGCTACAGCAGCACTAAGTCAGCTACAACAGCACTAAGTCAGTCAGCTACAGCAGCACTAAGTCAGCTACAGCAGCACTAAGTCAGCTACAGCAGCACTAAGTCAGCTACAGCAGCACTAAGTCAGCTACAGCAGCACTAAGTCAGCTACAGCAGCACTAAGTCAGCTACAGCAGCACTAAGTCAGCTACAGCAGCACTAAGTCAGTCAGCTACAGCAGCACTAAGTCAGTCAGCTACAGCAGCACTAAGTCAGCTACAGCAGCACTAAGTCAGCTACAGCAGCACTAAGTCAGCTACAGCAGCACTAAGTCAGCTACAGCAGCACTAAGTCAGCTACAGCAGCACTAAGTCAGCTACAGCAGCACTAAGCAGTCAGCTACAGCAGCACTAAGTCAGTCAGCTACAGCAGCACTAAGTCAGCTACAGCAGCACTAAGTCAGCTACAGCAGCACTAAGTCAGCTACAGCAGCACTAAGTCAGCTACAGCAGCACTAAGTCAGCTACAGCAGCACTAAGTCAGCTACAGCAGCACTAAGTCAGTCAGCTACAGCAGCACTAAGTCAGCTACAGCAGCACTAAGTCAGCTACAGCAGCACTAAGTCAGTCAGCTACAGCAGCACTAAGTCAGCTACAGCAGCACTAAGTCAGCTACAGCAGCACTAAGTCAGCTACAGCAGCACTAAGTCAGCTACAGCAGCACTAAGTCAGTCAGCTACAGCAGCACTAAGTCAGTCAGCTACAGCAGCACTAAGTCAGTCAGCTACAGCAGCACTAAGTCAGCTACAGCAGCACTAAGTCAGCTACAGCAGCACTAAGCAGTCAGCTACAGCAAACCCTCCTAACATCAGCACCCAGAGCCCAAAGACTACAACAGCCATGTGAACTGGGAGGGCCTATGGTGCTCTGCTTGCACCACTTTCACGCAAAGATCAGGCTAGAACAGAACAGCCCCATCCAGCAATAACTAATTACAAAACAAATAACAAGGAAGAGCAGCACTCTGTGCAAGAAAAAGGAGAAACTGCCATAACAGAAAAAAAATAGGAAAAAAAAAAACCCAGTTGAAATTAGTTCCGTAAAACAGAGGTTTGAAAAGCTTTGGAGACAAAAAACAAAGATACCCCCATACAACTGATCGTAAGAACTGAAAAGCACCAAGAGTTAAGAAAAAACAGCTGGGACTGGAGAGATGGCTCAGAGGTTAAGAGCACTGGCTATTCTTCCAGAGGTCCTGAGTTCAATTCCCAGCAACCACATGGTGGCTCACAGCCATCTATAATGAGATCTGGTGCCCTCTGCTGGTATGCAGGCATACATGGAAAGAATGTCGTATACAAAATAAATAAACCTTTAAAAAATATGTACTGAATTTTGAACTACATTACCAACAACTACAGGCAGAAGGGCTGTCTGGAGCAGCAGTTTGGGGAGATTTAAATATGAAAAGTCCAATGGCTTGAAACAGCATAGTTAGTCAAAATAAGGATGACTGATCTAATGCATACAGTAATTCTGGACAGAGAAATACTGATACTTGGAATAGCCAAAGTAAGAGGGATGTAAAACTAAAATTGAAAGGCTTTACCATGCTCCCGGAAAAACTAATTATGATCCAGACTGTCTCATGAATATTATTCAAGTTCAAAGGAAAATAGAGTGCTCTCAGCACTTGGACAGAAAAATCGGTGCCACCTCCAAATTAAGTAATTTATACTGGTTCAGACACCCACTCTTAACATAAGGTGGGGAAGTGACAGTTAAGGGTTAACTCTTTGGCATGTCACTGTGAGGATCCAGCACCACAGGGAGAGAAAGTAAGTACTGTGTCAGGTGCTGAGGGACAAAGCACCACACGGAATTGTCTACTAGCTAGGATATATAGGAATAGGTACATAACATTCCGTTGTGTGTGTTATTGATGGGTATACATTGTTTTCAAACTTGGCATTATCTGAGACAATACGAGGAACATTTAAAAGATACACAAGCATGTTTATTAGATATGTTCCCAGAAGCATAAAGGCATAAGTGTGTTTTGAGGTGCTAAGGTTTTGCAGCGCTATCTTCCATGTTGTACCAACCAGCACCATTTCCCAACGGCATGGTTGATGTTGTGCTGTGTCACATTTTGGTGAATTTCAGTATTTCAAATTTTTCATTATTGTCTTATGGTATTACGGGATGTTGTTCTTGTCATCAGTACAACTATGATTACCTTACAAGAAATCCTCACAAGATTAGCTCTGCTAATAGTCTCTTCTGGAAATGGGGGGCAGCGTTCGACGGGCTCATGAGGCACAGAGACGAACACAGGGGCTCACAAGGCAACACACACACTCGTGAGCCCTCCTCTCCCCAAGGTATAAAAGCAGTTACTTCTGAATGGGAAGCTGCTGTCTGGTGGGTAGTGCCTAGAAATAACCTCGGTCAAACTCTGGGTCACTGAGCTAGAATCACTCAGTTTTTGTCATCAGTGTCCTATGTAGGGTGAGTCACACAGCACACGGTGACCTTTGATGCTGCAATTATAAGTAGTTTGGGGGGCAATGACCTCTTACATAGCTAACGGAGTAAATGGATGTGTTCGAACTGCCCAATCCATCAGCTACTCCTCCATTTCATTCCCTTTCCCTGAGGGCAAACACTATTGAAATTAGGTCAGCTGATAACACTGTAGTGGCCTCTACCTGTTTAAGTAAACGAAGAACGGCGTATCTCTCACTTTAAACTAGAAATTAAGGTGGAAAAGCTAAGCTGAGGGCTACAACAGGCTGAAGGACGGATCCCTACATTAAACACAGAGCCTGATTGTGAATGAAAGCGGTATTGGCATTCCATTTGTATTTTAATAAATAAAGTTTGCCTGAGGATCAGAAAAGCAAAGCAGCCAGCCACTGGCTCTTACCTTGACCTCAGTCTGAAAAGGGTGATCCTGCCTCCAGGAATCTCATAATGAGACCGAGAGGTGTCTTCTCCCATTTTATATTCCTCTCTAGTTCTGGATTAAGAGTGTGCATCACTACCGCCTGGTTTCTATGGCAAGCTAGTGTGGCTACTGGGACTAAATGTGTGTGTCATTGCTGCCTGGTCTGTAAGGCTGGCCAGTGTGGCGGTTTTACTTTTCTGGTCCTCAGGCAACCTTTATTTATTAAAATGCAGATGAAATGCCACTACAGAAAGCAGACACTCTTGAAGTAAAATCAAAGTGCCACCCCAGAACACAAGTGTAATGAGGAAGCAAACCAGGATTACAGAAAGATCTGGTGGTTTGGACAGATCATGGCAGCTAAGCATCTAATCCAGAACATCTAATCTCTTCAATTTGATAAAGTTACAATTTATCTGAGAGAGTTACAGGGCAAAGTCTGTAGTTAACAGAGTCTGGGTCATGAGACAGTTTTGTTTAAGTGTGGAGTTTTTGGTGTTTCATTTTTTGAGACAGGGTCTTGCTTTCTTCATTAGCCTGGCTGAAAATTCTCTGGCCTCCCTCTACTGGGTGCTGGGAACACTGGCGTATGGTATAGCACCCAGCTCTGATTCATGAGGAATAAGGTACAGATATCCATGCCACCTCTATAACACTGCCCAGATTAGTTTCAACTGTAAACTTGATACAACCTAGAGTCACCTGGAAAGAGGGAACTTCAGTTTAAGGACTGCCTCCATCAGCTGGGTATGGTGGCGCACACCTTTAATCCCAAAATTCATGAGGCAGAGGCAGGCAGACCATCCGAGTCTGAGGCCAGCCTGGTCTACAGAGCGTTCCATAAGCAATGTTCCTCCTCTATGGCTTCTGCTTAAGTTTTCACTTGTGTTCTGCCCTGGCTTCCTTCAGGGATGAACTGTGACCTGGAAGTGTGAGCCAAAGAAACCCTCCCCTTCCCGGAGTTGCTTTGGTCATGGTGTTTATCGTGGCAACAGGAAGCAACCAGGACAGGCATGAAGTGCAAGGTGAAACAGGCAGTGTTGGTGCAGAAGCCGCAAACTGCCAGAAGGTCCAGCTGAGACTGTTGAGGAAGTGGACACACACCAAACAACAGGCTTAAAGGGAGCTGAGAAAGCCTTCTGTTGAAGAAGACTCAGCTGGAACTTTCACAGACAGAAGCCAGTGCCCGGCTTTGTCCAAGGACAGGATGACTCCCTTGTTCGGGGCTTAATATGACTGATGACTAAGTTGAAGCCAGTGCTTCTCGGTCATTTAAGAATCAGTTAATAAAAGGCTAGTTCCTGGACAGCTAGGGCTGTTGCTGAGAAACCCTGTCTTGAAAATCCAAAAAAATAAACAAAAATAAAAAAAAATAGAAGTTGAGTTAAGCTGGGCGGTGGTGGCACATGCCTTGAGTCCCAGCACTAAGGAGGCAGAGGCAGGTGGATCTTTGAGTTCTAGGACAGCTTGGGCCATGAAGAGAGCCTGTCTAGAAACTGCCACCCCCTCACACATAAGTCAGAGTAATCATCTACTACCTCTGGTTCTTCTAATCTCTCCACTTCTGAAGTGACCCCAGAGCTGAAGCGGTGGATAACTAGAAGGAAAGGGTGTCTTCCGTGCACAGAAGGAAAGTTGCACAGGTGATCTCCCAGAGGTTGTGACAGCATGCACAGCTTCTGCCCAAGCTCACACAAGACAGTCCCAGCATGGAGCGGAGAGATAGGTACAAAGTTCCATCCTCCACGTTCCTGTGGATGGACACACAGCCAAGGGCAAACAGGCAACACAAACTGGACCTGATGGTTCTGTGCGGAGACCCACTGCTCAGGATCCTTTCAAAATAGTACTGCTAAGCACAGTAGTATTTCCTGTTGTCTCGGGTGCTGAGGCAGGAGGATTGCTTGAGCCTGAGTAACATGGTGACATACCATGTTATATTTATACTTAAAAAAACTTTTTCTAGGGGGCTGGAGAGACGGCTCAGAGGTTAAGAGCATTGTCTGCTCTTCCAAAGGTCCTGAGTTCAATTCCCAGCAACCACATGGTGGCTCACAACCATCTGTAATGGGGTCTGGTGCCCTCTTCTGGCCTGCAGTCATACACACAGACAGAATGTTGTATACATAATAAATAAATAAATAAATAAATAAATAAATAAATAGAGTAAACCTTTTCTACTGGTCATTGGCAACACACCTAGTCCCCCAAGAGCTCTGATGGAGATTTACAATGAAATTAATGTTGCTTTCATGTCTGCAAATATAGAAGGCCCAGGAATCACTTCAACTTTTAAACCTTATTATTAAAGAAATGCACTTTACAAATCTGTAGCATCCATTCCCATGACAGACTGAGAAAATTATGTAATGACATTTTTGAAAGAAGTTGGCACTTTAGATGTTTTGATTCATGATTTATGAGATCAAAGTATTAATATTAACAGGTGTCTCAGATGACATTGAGGGGTTCAAGGCTTCAACAGAAGTAACTACAGATATGGTAGAAGCAGCAAGAAAGTGTGGAGCCTAAGGATGTAGCTGAATTACTGTAGCAGATGAGGCGTGGCTGTTCTGTGTTTTTGGAGACAGGGTTTCTCTGTAGTTTTGGAGCCTGTTCTGGAACTCACTCTGTAGACTAGGCTGGCCTCGACTCCCAGAGATCTGCCTGTCTCTGCCTCTTGAGTGCTGGGATTAAAGGCGTGCGCCACCACTGCCTGGCCGAGGAGTGGCTTCTTGAGATACAACCTGTATAGTGAACACTGACGGAATGACAACTAAAGATTTAGACTATTACAGAAGCTTAGCTGATCCATGGCTGGAAGGGAGCAGCTCCATTGGAAGAAGTGCTATGCTACCAAGCAGTATTAGTATTTCAAGCTACAGACGATCATTCCTAAAAGTTAATCACTGATGTTAAAAACAACAACAAAAACAAAATAAAACAAAACTGTTACAGCCACTCCAATCTTCAGCAACTCAGCAAGACTTCTTCCAGGAAAACAGCCACACTGGATAAAGGGGCAGATATGGCACTATTTGGCTTTTAATAATGTATTTTTTTAAATAAAAAAATCTATGTAATTCTTTTAGACTTAAGCTACTGCACACTTAATACAACAGAGTATACATTTAAAGAATAAAAATAAAAATTTAAAGAAGACAGTGAGTGTTAAAGTAAAAAATGATTTTACTCAATGTATAACTTTTGTTTATTAATTAAGTTTAGATTGGCTGGGGTGTGTGCCTGTAAACCTGGCATTTAGGAGGTAGAGGCAGGAGGATCAGGAGTTCCTGTCTTGGAAACAACAAAATTTTTATATGTATTGGAAAACTACAGGATTATATATCTCACTTTATTGTGGTGGCTTAAAACTGAATCAACAATATATCTAAACTGCTTGGCCAATGTTGAACTGGGGCCATAATCTCAAATTACAATTCCAAATGCCATTAGCAAGAATGCTGAACTCCTGAAATGTCAGTCCCCAAGGTCTACATGATACAAAAAACATATTTGGAATGGGTACAAAGCTAGGTATGCGTGGAAGCCAGCACCCTAAACAAGATTTTAAAAAATTAAAAATAGTAAACTGGGAAAAAGGGCAAAATTTAAGTGATAAATAAAAAAGGCCAAACAACAAAAATAAAAATGATATTTAACAAAAGCCACTTCACATAAAGAAAATTAATTTCCAGTTTTAGAAATATTTTAAAGTTCTTTACACATACCATCTGGTTTTTTTTTTTAATTTTGTTTTGTTTTTCGAGACAGGGTTTCTTTATGGAACCTTGGCTGTCCTGGAATTCACTCTGTAGACCAGGCAGCCTTGAACTCAGAGAGACCTGCCTGCCTCTGGCTCCCAAGTGCTAGGAGTAAAGGCGTGTGCCACCACCACTTGGCCCCATTTGTTTTAAAGAATATAAAAATAATAAAAATTTAAAGAAGAAACAGTATTAGTGTAAAGAAAAGATTTTACTCAATGTATATATTACAGAGAACCAGAGTTTGTTATTGTTAGTATGAAACATTATAGTATATTATGTTTCACATTTTGATATTTGCTCTTACTTTTGTCACTGAAATTAATTTTTATGACAAACATCTATGTAGTGATATTTTGTTATGTTTTAGCAAATACAGTTTGCCTGAAGATCAGAGTGTTGCGTTAAACCACTAGAGGTCAGGTGGTGGTGGCTCACACTTTTAATCCCAAAATTTGGAAATCCCATGCCTTTAATCCCAGAACTAGGGAGGTGGAGACAGGGCTGTAAGGGCCGAAGAGACAGAGCTCGGTGCGGGCTGAGGTGCAGTCTGAAGCAGTCAGTCAAAGGACGCAGTCCGAGTAGGCTGTCCGTCCGAGGACTCCTTAGAGGTAAAAGGTTTCTCTAGTGGCTGACTGCACTGCTTCTCAGATCTCTCGGCTTTCACTCTCTAATATCCTACTCCGGGTTATTATTAAGAACAATTAGAATTCGTACTACACATCTACAATGAAAATACTTCCTGCTTTTCCTATCAGTCTCATGTTTAGAGTTTTGCCGTCTGAACTGGGATCCATTTACCTAGCAATTACAGCTGCTGGTAATTAGATAGTGCTCTGCCCATAACAGCTTCCAATAGCTACGTAATCAACCATTTCGCACTGTTAAAATAAGTAAAAAGAGTTCAAAGAAAACTGGGAATGTTATACACCGATAATAAATATAAGATGATTTTTAAACTTCGGTCATATAAAAATATATACGTACCAGTAGGAGATGTTTGCTTGGCCAATAAATGTGTAACTGTAGTATATAATTAAGTCCCACTGAAGAATGAGGTACCTGTGGCTGCTAATTGTGATGTGGAGATGATTAAAGTAATACCACTTTACAAAACATCGCTTGAGCCAGAATCAAATCAATCAGTACCTGAATACTTAGAACCCAAACCACAGAGAAACATCATCTCCCCACAAATTATTTCAGTGACCTACAGCTGCTAACAGTTGTATGTTTTGTGCATGAAAAGCATAGATTACATGAAGCGTCCCCACCCCCCACCCGGATGGCAAGCCCACAGCCTCACGGGTAGGGTGCCAAGCAGGATTATTTTTCCCTTCTCCATCTTTCCTAGAGCATCAGGTTTCGGTCGCCGGCATCGTCGCCCAGGTGAGGTCAGTGGTCAGAGACACCTGGCCTGCTTTCCCCTAGCGGAATCCGAGGCTGGGGTCCCCACCTGGGAGAGGAGGCGACGCGTCTCGCACTTTGCCCTAAAGCACAGCAATGCTCAGGTTCTGCTTTCACCGTGTCCACCGAGCAATGAGGCTGTCAGCAAGGCGTCCCGTAAGGGAACAATAATCAAATCAATTAAGCACGACGTACAAAGGCGGCCAGCGGGACAGGCTGTGAGCAACTGCCCCAGCGGAAGCATCCAGGCCGGCCTCAGGCCGCGGCTTCTCCCGCAGGCGGCGAGGGAGAAGGGGCTGGGTCTGCCCAAGCCGCCGGCTGAGGCCGGCCCGCCGAGAGCGTCGGAACCGGGCGAGCCCCCGCGCCCCCGCCCGCTGTTGTCATGGGAACCAGGTCTGTCCGCCGCCGCCCTGAGGGAGCGGCGGCCCCGAGAGCCCCGGACGCTCACCGCGCCGCCGGAGCCGCGCTGCGCCGCTCCTCGCCGCCCGGGCCGCGCTCTGCCGCGCCGAGCTCCTCCGCGCGCCGCCCCAGCCGCCGCCCGCGAGCTCCCGCCCGCTCGCCGCGCGGGTGCGCCGAGGTGCGGGCTTCGGCGGCGGGAGATTTAAAGCCACGCCCGGCGAGCTCCGAAGTTACCGGTCTCAGCTGGCGAGCTCCGCCCGCCCTGGAGGAGTTCGCGGAGGTGACAGCCACGGTGGGCGCGTGGAAGCCCGGGCCGCCCTCGTCTCCCAGCCCCCGCCTTCCCCGCGCCGCCTGTGCGCCTCGGTCGCCACTCAGTGCTGGTGCTCAGCGCGCGCAAAGGCTTCGCGTGGGACTTTAAACCCTCATTTTTAAAAGGTGTAAAGAGGGGCAACTGTTAATAACCGACTTCAAAAGGCCCTATACAAAATTGTAGTGCCGCGTGTGACAGTGAATGATAAACCAGTTTTCAGAGTAAAAAGCAAATTCTGAGCCTAAAGATCTCAGAAAAGAATGGAAATGAGGCAAAAGGAAAATTGTTTTGATAGGGAATAATAAACCCAAAATGCTTCTCTTTTCAAGTTTGACACCCAAGTTCACCTTTCCTATAGGGTACAGTACACAAGTTCATTGTGTATAAGATACACAGGCTAGCAAGAAAAACACCCAAAGCTTACACTTGGGATAAATAGTCTTGAGGAATTATGGAGAACTACGTGAGGTAAAGGTCCAGGTAAAATATTAATTACGGAGCGCTCGCTGTAAAATCAGAAAAAGAGATACCTTTTCTATAAAAGGCTGATTTGGACCAAAACTTTTCAGTTGAATTGAGATCCTTACCCAGATATTTGAATTTCAAATAATGGGCAAATACTTGAAGCTATATACATTTTTTGCCACCCGCTCCCCCCACCCCCAATGTGTCGGTAGCTTTTCTTGCTGTTGAAGTCCAAATCCTTGAAGGATTATGGATTAGCAGGTGGCAGACATAGTTAATTAACTGTATGTCCTCGGATCTTTCCTAGGCCATATAGAGATGGGTAGGTGGGTCCCCAGTTTTTTCTAAGGCTCCAAAGAGTTCTAAACAGCCAGGTGCCCAGGGCAAGGAGTTAATGGCAGCTATTGCAATCTATTGAATGAATCCAGCTGTCAGCAAAGCACAAGGTGAGCAAAATGAAAAAAAGACTCAAACTGGGCAAAAACTGATGTGGGAGGTCACTTAGTACAACCAAAGCTGTATAGCCCGCAGTGCTGACCATCTGTGTAATGGAGCCCCCTGTGATTTAAGCTAGAAAGGTCCTATGGACAGATGGCCCTGCAGGAAGACTGGAATAACCTACCTCCACCACACCCTTAGCAGCTGCAGGCTGACAAACGCATGGCAGCCTTTTAACTCCCGCAGGATAGGAAAGCAACCCACCTGCTTGATTCAATTTAGGTTGCTCAATGCTCTTCCCCTCCAGCTCCAGGTTAACCCTAACTGATCCCACTTTAGGCATTAAATTTTGTTTTGAAGACAGGTCTCACTGTGGAGCTCTGGCTGTCCTGGAACTATGTAGAACAGGCTGGTCTTGAACGATTCGCTTGCCTTTGTCTTCCGAGTGTTGGCATTAAAGGCATGGGTTACTAAGCCGGGCTTTCATGCATTATTTGTAGGTACACACACAGATTCAGTCCACGAGGGCTGCCTGGCTCTCTAACAGAGCAGACAAGGCCTTCAGTTTTGGCAGATTGTTCTTCAGAGGAAGAGAACTAGACTCTGGTGGAGTCAGCCAGCTCCTAGATGCTCTTGAAGAATACTATCTTTACCAGCCTGGTCTACAAGAGCTAGTTCCAGGACAGGCTCCAAAACCACAGAGAAACCCTGTCTCGAAAAAGAATACTATCTTCAAGGAGACAGACCGTTGGGAGGTTTGCCATGCTCCAGCCTCCAGGACTTGCAGCTGCGAAGAGGAAGGACAGGCGCGCGCGCGCGCGCGTGTGTGTGTGTGTGTGGGGGGGGGGGGGGAGCACGGAGTAGGAGGATCTGAACCTTTCCTGTCCCAGTCTCTCCATACTTTGGTGGTAGATGGAAAATCATTCTTGCAGCTGCCTCCAATCTGAGACTCCGCCAGCGACTTTTAACTCTAGCCTCTGATATCTGCCTTAATTTCATTAGTGACCTGCTGTCTGCAGACTTAAATGCAAGGCTGGCACCTGCAGCCTTGCAGACCGCACAGAGCAGAGCCAGTCCCTCAGTTGACATTCCACTGTCACCAAGACTCTCAATTGCTACTTTCCTGTTTGAATTGTTCCCGCATGGCAATTAAGTTTCCTTTAGGTATACACCCACTCCATTCCTGGGAGGGCAAGACAAGAACTCATAGAACAGACGGTCCCAATATTGTTTGGGATCCCTTCTAACCAGCTTATTTGGCCTCTTAATAATTCAAACGTGTCAGTGCAGTGCCTGCAGAGGCACAGGGAGAGGAGTTTGGGCGCTGTGGCTCACGCTGGAGCAGACTTTTGATGATTCACCTGTCACTGTGTCGCCATGCTCCTAAAGTCTGTCTGATAAACTCAGGCTTCACTAAGCTGGTGGAATCCTCTTTGGCCCACTGTCTACAGTGAACAGTTGTGTTCGTCTCCCCAGGAAGTTACACAGAACATGTGTATCATGTTTATGTACCAGTCTGTTCTTTCCCTTAGATGCTTCACTGTTCCAGTCTCATGTATTTCTGCAGCCTTGCCTACTAGCACTTTGCCTAATGCATCATTAGGTCCCTAACCATCTTTATTCTAATGAATGAAGCAAAACAAAGATGCCTAATGGTGAGCTGACAGGTATTATAATTTTTTCTTCTAGACAGGGTTTCTCTGTATGTATCCCTGGCTATCCTGGAACTAGGCCTAATTTTAAATTTAGGAAGTTGCTGAGTGGTATTAGTAGTAGTTCATCCTGATTCTGATTTTGAACTAGTTATGAAGCCAGTCATGATTTGGAAGTCCTAAAGCTCTTGCTTCCACTTCTTAAGTACTGGGGTTACAAGCATGTGCAATGATGGTTTTCTGAAACAAGGTTTCTCTGCGTAGCTCTCTGGCTGTCTTGGAGCTCACTTCGTAGACCAGGCTGGCCTCAAACTCAGAGGTCCACCTGCCTCTGCCTCCTGAGTGCTGGGATTAAAGGCGTGTACCACCACTGCCTGGTGCAATATTAGTCTTTTCTTTTTTAAATTCTTTCTTTTTTTTTTTAAATTTATTTATTTATTATGTATACAATATTCTGTCTGTATGCCTGAAGGCCAGAAGAGGGCGCCAGACCTCTTTACAGATGGTTGTGAGCCACCATGTGGTTGCTGGGAATTGAACTCAGGACCTTTTGGAAGAGCAGGCAATGCTCTTAACCACTGAGCCATCTCTCCAGCCCCAATATTAGTCTTTTCTAGGTTTTTCTTCAAATAGAAAAAAGAAGAGACAAAATTACTTACTGTATTTGTAATATATCCTTTTATAACAGTTCAAAGGCAAATTTTAATTTCAAACCAGTATTTTTAAAAGTGTACTTTAAAACTCAATTAAATTTTTGGGGTCTGCATAGGGTAAACAATTCAGGCCACACATTTATTGTGTTTTATAAAAAGGAAAGACAGAGAGTAAAATGCAGCTATTATGAAAGATGAACCATTATACACATATTAAAGGGCGGCTTCCTATCTCTGCACTGACAGTGGTATTGGAGGACTAGCCACTGACTTCTTTCTCTGAGACACTGTCATGTACCTTAGGCTGCTTCTGAGTTCCCTATACAGTGGGGGGTGGATGACCTTGAACTTCTGATTCTCTTGCTGCTAACCTCCCAGGTCCTGGGATTACAGGAATGCACTACCACACCGACTTTCTTTCCACGTGTTAGAGACAGGACTCAGGGCTTTGCACATTTTAGGGAATCCCTCTCCCAACTGAGCTATATCCCCAGTCCTCTGCAATTTCATTCATAGTTTATGACACAACAGTAAGACACGAAAGACAAAACAAAACCCAACAATATTTTTGAACAATCCTTCATGTTCAAGCCCCTACATGGGAAGTAGTAGGTGAGTATCTGTAGGAATACAATTTGTTGTCTGCTCCTCCACTCAGAAGTAGCTGTGTGAAAAGAGAGAAAAGTAAATATAAGTATACAGTAGCTAGACATGATTAAATACGACTTTCATTTTGTTTTTTTGAGAGAGGATCTGTGTAGCCATAGCTGTTCTAGAACTTACTCTGTATACCAGGCTATCCTCGAACTCACAGAGATCTGCCTGCCTCTGCCTCCAAATGCTGAGATTAAAGGCACATGCCACCACTGCTTGGCAAGACATTGCCCACACGAAGTGTGCATATGAATATATATACAAGATATGTATGTATATGTGTGTGCGTGCGTATATATATCTTGTATTCTGACCATATTTTCTATCTATACCCAAACAGTTTTGCTTCTTCTTTGATGTCATATACTAACACAAACGATTTGATGTATGTTAAACTGCACAGCTTGAAACAGTATTTAAGGGGACATATTAAAACAAACATCTCCGCTACTAGGTTGAGCATCCCCAATCCAAAGGTCTGCAGTGTAGGTTGGAGATGTAGCTTACAGGTAGAGCACATGCTGATACACACAAGGCTTTGGGCCAATTTCAACGATGTAAAGATGCGTTGCTTTGCCTGCCTAAGGCACCTGATTGGTCTAATTAAAAAACCGAATGGCCAATAGCTAGGCAGCAGAATCAAAAGGAAGTTCACATTTAGATTTGGGACCCATTCTAAGATATCTCATAAATGTGCAAATATTCCAAAATCTGAAAAGCTGCACATCCAAAGCATTTCCGATAAGGAACACTCAATCTACATCACTATACAGTGTACAAAATATTAAAAACAATCAATTATTTTGGTTGAGACACAGCATGTTATTTTACTTCCAATGAAGTATTTGCCAAGGTATATAATGAACTAAAATAGTTTTGGACTTAAAAAAAACAACAACAGGGGGCTGGAGAGATGGCTCAGCGGTTAAGAGCATTGCCTGCTCTTCCAAAGGTCCTGAGTTCAATTCCCAGCAACCACATGGTGGCTCACAACCATCTGTAATGGGGTCTGGTGCCCTCTTCTGGCCTTCAGGCATACAGACAGAATATTGTATACATAATAAATAAATAAATATTAAAAAAAAACAACAAAGGCTCCGTTTACTTTTTGAAGATATGTTTTTACACTATAGCCTAAGCTGGCCTCAAATTTGCAGCAATGTTCTTGCTTCAGCCTCCCTAGAACTGAGATTACAGGTGTGAGCTACCACATTTAGAAATAATCACGTTGTAAAAGAGTGTATTATTTTCAGGCAAATGTACACTGCAGATTATACCAAGTAGCTCTAGGACCTACATTCTGAAAGAATTCTTGGACAAGAGATAACATATGCACATAAAAATGATTATAATTTTTGTTGTTGTTGTTTTTTGAGACAGGGTTTCTCTGTAGCTTTGGAGCCTGTCCTGGAACTCACTCTGTAGACCAGGCTGGCCTCAAATTCACAGAGATCCTCCTGCCTCTGCCTCCCCTAAGTGCTGGGGTTAAAGGTGTGCACCACCATTGCATGGCTGATTATAATTCTTGAAGTACATTTTTTAATCCATTTCTATTATGTAGAATTAATTATGTAAACTACACATGCAATTCCAGCACTCGGGAGGATGAGGTAGGGGAGGCTGCTGTTAGCTTGAGTTCAGCCAGGGCTACATATCAAGACCTGGTCTCATCACAAAAAACCTTCTAAAAGAGGTATTTCAAACTAGAAATACTGTGATACAATCAGTTTGAAGTAGTGAATTTATGGACCATATGGGATTTGGATATATAGCCAAGTAGTAGCCCACTTGCCTAGCATAGGTGAACCCCTGGGGGTTCAGTTCCCAGAACTGCCAAAAGAAACAAAATGATATATGGGGGGGGGGGGGAGACTTGTTTTAAAACTTCAACTTTTGTTACTCTTAAAGAGCAAATCTGTTTTCAGTTTTTTGGTATGAGATGTAAAAACAATTTTTTTGTAGCACAAGCCTGTAATCCCAGCACTCAGGGGGCAGACACAGGCGGAGCTCAGAGTCTGAAGTCAGCAGTGTCTACACAGGGAGTTCTAGACAGCCAAAGAAAGACCAGATCAGATCAGACCAACCCGAAAGATCCTGTTAACTTTAAGCATAAGGTCTATCCTTTCTTCACCAAGTAATTTCTAACTTCTTACCCCTGTGTCTGTCCAGTCCACACTTAGAACTTTGTCTTCATGAGCAGCTAGATCATAGAGAGGAGCCTTACAACTAAAGATGAAAATACACACGTTACATGAATGCAGTGTTTTTCAATACAAACATACAATTAGTAATACTTCTCATTTATTATAACAAACACTCAAGAAAAATGCTATTTAAAATCAAAAATTTATTCACAATAAGGTCAATTTCACACTTTTATACTTTATATTTCTATCCCAAATCTTTTCCTTAAGTTTGGTATGTTTATATTCCTAAATACATAAAAGCCAGATGGGCAACAGACATAATCAAATCAAAACTCTCAAGTTTCCCTCATAAACCTATTTTTCTAAAATATAAAAACAACCACTTAATTATTTTGTGTCTGGGTGTTTGCTGTGCACCATACACTCATGCAGTGCCATGGCGGTCAGAGTTCCAGATTTCGGCTCCTATAACCATCCAGTCCTGCAGGGGGATCCAGATAAAGGATAAAGTCCTCAGTGCTAAGACTACCAGCATGCCCAACACCATTCACCTTGTTTATCTAGGTTCCAAGGTCCTCATGTGTGCAAGGCCAACGCTCTACTTACTGAGCTATGCCTGCAGCCCAATCCTGGGACTTTTTTTGAGTATTAGTATTTGTTACATGAGACAGTATGAACCAAACCTGGGTCTTCTGGAAAAACAGCAAGCGCTCTTAATTGCTGAACCATGCTTCCAAGTCCCCACATTTACCTTCTTGTGTCCCACAGCTTGACAATGTTATCTAGAGAGCCTGAAATCAGCTGCTGTTCATGGGTAGGAGACCACTTCACTGATGTTACCCAGCCTGTATGTGAGGTGAGGGACAGCGACACCAAAGAACCATCTGGATGAAGACGAAGAAAATGCAGTGGTTTTAGGAAAGAGAAGCAGAAGACACCGAAAGAATTTTCATAGAAACTTATCTTTTTAAATATTCCCCACTGGATACAACATACCTTTAGTTCGGGGATCCCACAGTCTAATATGCCTATCTGTGCTTCCAGAGGCCAAACGTTTACAGAGGGGAGAATAGGAAATACAATTAAACACTTTATTTCCTGTCTGAAAATAAAAGGAAAGAACATTTAACCAAAGAGAAATTTATTACTGACAAGCTCAATGTTAACTAGAGGAACACCAAAATTAAGTCTTACCAAAGTTGACTTAAGGCCACCAGACTCAACATCCCACACTCTAATTGTGTGATCCCAAGATGCACTGCAGATTTCTTCAGTATCGGACCAAAGCACCGAGGAAACTGCTTCATTGTGGCCAGAGAGGGTCACCAAGGGAGTCTAGAAATAAAAGGCCCCCAGAAGGGAAAAATATCTTCACCACAGAGTAACTGAAACAAGAGTAGATTTTAGGGTCAGGTGTGATGATGTACTCAGGAGGCAGAGGCAGGGGGATCTCTTGTGTTCCAGGCCAGCCAGGGATACATAATGATACCCTGCCAAAATAAAAGAGATGTCAATGTCTAAAGTAGATAGGCCAGATTTTTCCCCAGTGGATTATTGTTTTTATAGTAATTCTCCAAGATAGACATTTCTCTCTTTGTCTTATATATGAAGGGGCTCAGTGGATAAGTGTCAGCTGTCAAGACTGATGAACTAAGTTTAACCAAGGGACCCAAATGGTGGAAGGAGAATCAATTCCCATAAATTGTTTTCTGACCTTACACATATGACATCACACACAGTAACACATACCACATAAACTTAAAAATTGAAAAAGAAAATCTTGAAACTACTGGTTTCCACATATAAACAAGCTAAAAATATGACCAGGGATTTCACAATTCAGTATCAAAGCACTAACTAGGGCTTAAATTATATTCTACTGTATTTAAACAAAAACAAAAGTACAGTGCTACATAATTTCTTTTCTATTTTCAGACAATGTTTCATATAGCCAATGCTGGCCCCAACTCACTATGTAATTGAAGTTGGTCTTGAATTCCCAGTTCTCCTGCCTCTACCTCCCTAGTGCTGGGATCATAGGCATGTGGCAGTATGCCCAGCTCTAAACGATACACTTTATTTAAAGTCAGGGGATAGAAAGATGGCTCAGCAGTTAAGAGCATTGGCTATTCTTCCAGAGGACCTGGGTTCAATTCTCAGTCACTCACATGACAGTCCCAGAGGATCTGATGCCTTCTTCTGGCCTCCTCAGGCAACAGAATGCGTACAATATAGAGACATACACTCATACTCATAAAAATAAATACATTTCAAAATAAATTTATATATAAGTTAGTACGTAGCTAGATGCAGTGAGGCAAGCCTTGTACTTTTGGGTACTGGAGAGGTTACAGCAAAAGGACTGCTTGAGCCCAGAAATTTTAGGACAGCTTGGGCTACACATGAGCTCTTCTTGCTTTCAAAGAGGCATAAATTAAGTATGTTAGATAATGTCAGCCAGTTATAGCTCTAAAAAAAAGTCATTATCTCAAGTACTTGTAGGCATGTGGAACCCAACGTTGGGAAACTTACAACACCTAACATTCAACAAGGAACACCTGCACAGCATCTGTCTAGCATAACGAGGCGCTAAATTCAATCCTTTCCTTAAAGTTCTAATTTGTGAGCATGTGTCTTCATTCATAGCTTTTAAAAATGTTTTTATTTATTAATTGATTGATACTTGTTTCTTTAAGACAGGGTTTCTCTGTGTAGCTCTGGCTGACCTGGAACTCACTCTATAGACCAGGCAGGCTGGCCTTGAACTCCCAGAGATCCACTTGTCTCTGCCTTCCAAGTGCTGGGATTAAAGGCGCGCAGCACTACTGCCCAGCACGCTTAAGCTTCTTCTTTTTTTTTTTTAAAATGTTTGTTTGTTTGTTTATTTATTTATTTATTATGTATACAATATTCTGTGTGTATGCCTGAAGGCCAGAAGAGGGCACCGGACCTCATTACGGATGGTTATGAGCCACCATGTGGTTGCTGGGAATTGAACTCAGGACCTTTGGAAGAGCAGGCAATGCTCTTAACCTCTGAGCCATCTCTCCAGCCCACGCTTAAGCTTCTTAATGTATGTTAAACTTTAATTAAAAGCAAACATAAAACCAAAACTGTACTGATTTCAGTGAGAAAGTCTGTGTATAGGTTTTCTGTCTGCACTGTCACCACGTGCACGCCTGATGCCAGAGGAGGCCAGAAGGGTGCATTAGATCCCCGGATCTGCAGTTACAGGAAATTGTGATGCAAGAGGAGGCCAGAAGGGTGCATTAGATCCCCGGATCTGCAGTTACAGGAAATTGTGATGCGAGAGGAGGCCAGAAGGGTGCATTAGATCCCCGGATCTGCAGTTACAGGAAATTGTGATGCGAGAGGAGGCCAGAGGGTGCATTAGATCCCCTGGGTCTGCAGTTACAGGAAATTGTGATGCGAGAGGAGGCCAGAAGGGTGCATTAGATCCCCGGATCTGCAGTTACAGGAAATTGTGATGCAAGAGGAGGCCAGAAGGATGCATTAGATCCCCGGATCTGCAGTTACAGGAAATTGTGATGCGAGAGGAGGCCAGAGGGGTGCATTAGATCCCCGGATCTGCAGTTACAGGAAATTGTGATGCGAGAGGAGGCCAGAGGGTGCATTAGATCTCCGGATCTGCAGTTACAGGAAATTGTGATGCGAGAGGAGGCCAGAAGGGTGCATTAGATCCCCGGATCTGCAGTTACAGGAAATTGTGATGCGAGAGGAGGCCAGAAGGGTGCATTAGATCCCCGGATCTGCAGTTACAGGAAATTGTGATGCAAGAGGAGGCCAGAAGGGTGCATTAGATCCCCGGATCTGCAGTTACAGGAAATTGTGATGCGAGAGGAGGCCAGAGGGTGCATTAGATCCCCGGATCTGCAGTTACAGGAAATTGTGATGCGAGAGGAGGCCAGAAGGGTGCATTAGATCCCCTGGGTCTGCAGTTACAGGAAATTGTGATGCGAGAGGAGGCCAGAAGGGTGCATTAGATCCCCTGGGTCTGCAGTTACAGGAAACTGTGATGCGAGAGGAGGCCAGAAGGGTGCATTAGATCCCCGGATCTGCAGTTACAGGAAATTGTGATGCGAGAGGAGGCCAGAAGGGTGCATTAGATCCCCTGGGTCTGCAGTTACAGGAAATTGTGATGCGAGAGGAGGCCAGAAGGGTGCATTAGATCCCCGGATCTGCAGTTAAAGGAAATTGTGATGCGAGAGGAGGCCAGAAGGGTGCATTAGATCCCCTGGGTCTGCAGTTACAGGAAATTGTGATGCGAGAGGAGGCCAGAAGGGTGCATTAGATCCCCGGATCTGCAGTTACAGGAAATTGTGATGCGAGAGGAGGCCAGAAGGGTGCATTAGATCCCCGGATCTGCAGTTACAGGAAATTGTGATGCAAGAGGAGGCCAGAAGGGTGCATTAGATCCCCCGGATCTGCAGTTACAGGAAATTGTGATGCGAGAGGAGGCCAGAAGGGTGCATTAGATCCCCGGATCTGCAGTTACAGGAAATTGTGATGCAAGAGGAGGCCAGAAGGGTGCATTAGATCCCCGGATCTGCAGTTACAGGAAATTGTGATGCGAGAGGAGGCCAGAAGGGTGCATTAGATCCCCGGATCTGCAGTTACAGGAAATTGTGATGCAAGAGGAGGCCAGAGGGTGCATTAGATCCCCGGATCTGCAGTTACAGGAAATTGTGATGCAAGAGGAGGCCAGAGGGTGCATTAGATCCCCCGGATCTGCAGTTACAGGAAATTGTGAGCTGTCATTCAGAAATGAGAAACCAGCCTGGGTCCTCTGGAGCCAGTGGTCTATTCTGCTGAGTCATTACTCTGTCCCACCTTAGTTTCAACAGTTTTATATTTATGTTAGTGATGACTATAATAACTAATGTATGGTCATACGCTCAATGGCACAGCTGACTCACCATTCTCCTTACCATTAAATAAACAAGGTTAGATAGCATAACAAACACCTTTATATCAAAACGGATCAAAGTCAAGCTCATAAAAGCAGACAGTAGAGTAGTCATCGCCAGATTTGGTAGAAATGGGAAAATATCAGTCAAAGAGCACAAACTTTGTTATAAAAAATTGAAGAGCTAGTGCACTGTGGGAGGTGATGGACATAGTAATTTGAATATGATAATCATTATGTAAGTGTATCTAATTACATCAAATATATTCAATCACGATTTAAGGTGGAAGAAAAAAAGTCAGGTATAGTGACACATTCCTGAGTCCCAGCAACCAGGAAGCTGAAGAACTACTGTAGTTTGAGACCAGTCCAAGCCAGTGAGTTCCACATTAGCCTAAGCTACACAGCAAGAGTCTGTCTCAAACTAAACAAACTCTGTTTAATGAGATCTAACTGCTAAACAATAGAATTAAACTTCACATTAATGACTTCTAGTGATTCAGGATACAACTAGCAGCTCTAAAATGGATTTTATCTTCAGTATATGAAATAAATAGTATTAGACAGTCAGATAATTACTGCCAATCAAGAGTTAATGATAAAAATGTACCATGATAACCCTATCACTCTGTAAGCTTGATTCAGATGTTACACTATCCAAATTCTCAGAAAAAAACCCAGTACACACTGAAGGAAAGCATAACCATGGTTGAAGCAACAAGATAAAGGAGAGTACAGGCAAAACAAGGAGGTGGGTGGAGAGCTAGCTCAGCAGTTAACAGCACTGACTGCTCCTCAGAGGACCCACATGGTGGCTCACAACTGTCTGTAACTACAGTTCCAGGGGATCCAACACCCTTACACAGGCAAAATACCAATGCACATAAAAATAAAAATAATTAAAAAAAAAGATTTGCTGAATTATCATAGTTTCATCAAACAGACCAAAGCCAAATATAGTCAATGCTCACAAATACTTTAACAGACAGACTATTACAAAAAACGACAATTAGTCAAATGCAGAAAATAACTGATCATGGGATGCCCAGCTCCAACGGATACATCTACAACACAACTCCTGTACTTAAGGCTCAGGGAACATTGTAGAAGAGGGGACAGAAAGATTGTTAAAAGCCTGAGGACCATGAAATCTGAGATTGTCTCTCTCATCAATGACAGCCTCAGCAGTAGGGCTGCCTAACTAAGACTGGACAGGACTCTATCCATGCTAACACGGAGGAAGGAAATCTCATGGGGCCTCGCACTACAGGGACTAAGGATGAGAATGACAGAAATATTTTCTTCCAGAGATGAGCTTCTTAAGGATGGATACATGGAAGGAGTTGGAGGTTGGATAGGAAAGGGAGAAAATGATGTGATTATTATTTTAATTAAAACAAAAACAAACTTACCCTTGTTAGCCCCAATTGCTCTGTTTTCTGCTTTTTTCTTGGCCGATTTGTGGATTCTTCTATTTCATCTTCTTCATCTGTAGGAACTACATCATAGAAAATAGTATTTAATATTGAAAAATTTAGTTACTATTAATGGTAAACTTCAAGAATGTCCTACATTTGGGTATACAGTTTTCTTTTTTGACTAATTAGGGAATGTATATTCCTTGTTGTTTTGGTTAACACAAACTGTATATAAACATTCTCTCTGACCACTGGGGACTGTAGCAATGTTAAAGCACCCGACCAGCACGCATGGGGTCCTAGACTCAATTCTTAGTAGCAGCAAAAGTAAAAACATTTCCTGGATTGGCAATCAAACATGGAAAAGACTGTTAAAGCATATTAAAAAAACTCAAAATTAAACTGTTTGAAATCTTACTGTTTTTATGCTCATTGTTAAAAATATGGACCATTTTATCAGAATGATGAAAAGCTGCTTCCTGTTTAATTCAGACTAAGTTACTATGGCCATATTATACTTATGCCATGCAGAAAATAATGTAAACACAGGTTAGAAGATGTACTTTAGCCATGCTTAATCTCACTATTTCCTTTTTTAAAAAATAAAAATGCTTCATAGTTGTTTTGTAGTGCTAGAGATCCACGCTAGCGCCAGGCAAGTACTTTATCAATGAGTTATTATGTCCAGGTCCTTGGATAATTCTTAATTCTTTTTTTATTTTGGAAAGATCTTTGTTATAAACATCATTTAGTCAGGTAGAATACTAAGACTGAAAACTATAGATTTTAATATTTTGTAACTTTCATGAATATTGATTTATTTTTCCTAACTAGATTATAAATCCCTTAACAGTAATAGCTGTACCAAACAGTATCTCATTACCTGATACTATCAAAGAATAAGACATTTCATAAAAGGAAAACAATTGAAACTAAACTACATTCTTTTTCAAAAATTGTTTGCTTTAAGCATTTTTATAACATCTACTAATATGTATATTTTCTGCCATATTACACATAATTATTTAAAGTTGATTAAACTGGTTCTGAACTCATTAACTACTTTGTGAGATTTAATTGGGGTCTGAACTGTAAACAGCAATTCCATCAGAAGTAACGGGGTCTTTTGATCTTTTTACATATACAGCTGTTAGGTCTCAAAGTTTAAGAAGGTGTGTGGGTTTGTCCCCATTCCTTTTGTTCCCATCAGCATTTCCTAACTTCTTTTAAGAATCTGTCCTCTCCTTCATCTGTATTTTCAAAATAAGCTGGTATGGTGGTGCATGATCGTAATCCCAGTATGAGGAACAACGAGGCAAGAGGATTACAAGTTTGAAGCCAGGATGGTTTATATGGCGAGTGCCAGGCTTCAGGACAGTGAGGGATCTATAAAAAGATCCTGCCTCAAACAGAAAATTTCAAAGACATTTTTATATGTATGCATGTTTTGCCTGCATTTATGTGTGTATACCACATGTGCCTGGTGCCCAGGAGCCAGAAGAGGGTGTCAGATCCTCTGACACTGGAGTTGAGGATAGCTGTATGCTGCTATGTGAATGTGTGAACTAATCTGGGTCCTCTGCAAGAGCAGCAAGTGCTCTTAATCACTGAACCATCTTTTCAGTCACTCAAAACTCATTTTTAAGTGACTTAAGATGAGTTAAAACTACTCAAAAAATAACTTCCAGGTTTTTTTTTTAATTAAGTGCATTCTCAGATCTAAGATTATATATATGTAGCAAATCAGTGACTTTCAAAAAGAATCAAAAAACTTAAAACAAATATAATTTGTCTTCATACTATACTTCTTTTTGTATATACTAAAATACTTTGGTCTATTTTTACAGCAAATATGAGAAGTAAAAGTTTCACTAAAATTCTAGAAACATGATTAATAAGTCAAAGTACAAAAAAATATTTATACCTGTAGACCAGATCTTTAGCATCTTATCCCAGGAGCCACTGCAAAACTAGATACATATGAAGGAGAAAGCATATGTAATAACTTACATTATTTGCCCCTTGCCCCCATTTTTACTTTCCAAATTTTGCTTTGCTTGTTTCATCTCTTTGTACACAGGCTCTGTAATCGTTACTACTCGATAATCATACTTGGCTTCCCAGTCTTCTGGAAGCTGTGGCCTTGATCTCCATAACCAGCTGCCATGCTTATAAGCGCCCGTGTCCCACACAGCTGCTTAGATCAGAGTGGGCAACTAACCTATACTGAGCACCTTTACAAATAAATCCTGAGAAATAAAGTTGGACATTTTCTAGGGGAAAGAAACACATTTCCCTGCAAGGGACAAGGGATAAAACTAGAAGTATTTCATGTAGAGAACACCGGAATATGGCTCAAATCGAACACAAATGACTTGGGAACACATAAAGGGTTGAGGTATGCTCGCTACATTTAGCTCTCATTTCAGAGCTTTGAGGCCCAAATGCATTATCACTTTCTTGTTCTGACTTGTTCGTTCTTTCTTTGGCTATCACAACTTTTCTTTTGTGTTTTTAACAAACTGAAGATGAGTTTCTGCCCATGTATAAGTAAAATACAGGTCTAACTTCCTAGTCAAAAGACAAGAATGGTTAATTCATGTAAATCTGTATTCAACAACATATAATCTCTGTGACTCAAGATAAATCATAAACCTTTATCATTGAGTGCATCAAACATTCTTTGTTACTCAAAGTTGCAGAACACTCTTTTATTATTTATTTATTTATTTATTTATTTATTTATTTATTTATTTATACAGTTAGCCAGAAGAGGGTACCAGACCTCATTACAGATGGTTGTGGGCCACCATGTGGTTGCTGGGAATTGAACTCAGGACCTTTGGAAAAGCGGGCAATGCTCTTAACCGCTGAGCCATCTCTCCAGCCCCCGCAGAACACTTTTTTTTTAATAAAATATTTCTTTATTTATTATGTATACAATACTCTGTTTGTGTGTATGCCTACAGGCCAGAAGAGGGCAGCAGACCCCATTACAGATGGTTGTGAGCCACCATGTGGTTGCTAGGAATTGAACTCAGGACCTTTGGAAGAGGAGGCAATGCTCTTAACCTCTGAGCCGTCTCTCCAGCCCCCCGCAGAACACTCTTAAATCTGCAATTCTCCAATGCAGCAAAGGGAACTTTCAAATAAAAGAGGGTCTGCAACCCTTCATAAGGCAATGAGGTCATTACTTTTTGGTTTGTATCCATTTTGTTATAATAAAGAATAGGCCAGACTGGGCAATGGTGGCTCATGCCTGTAATCCCAGTATTCAGAAGGAGGCTGAAGCAGGCCAGTCAAAAGGGATATGAGGCCAGACTGGACCACATAAGTAGAATTCCAGGACAACCTGGGCTACAGTGTTCTTTGATGCAGTAAGAACCTGCATCAAAGAACAAAAACAACAGACTGAGGATTTAGTTTCACGTCAAGTACAAGATGTATGTTAACACTAATAATAAAATAAGCCGTTAACATTAGCCTTAGTGTGCTAAGGCTTGGGTATCATCTAGATGTTTAATAGATGACAGAGCACTTTAAGAGAATTTGATAAGGGCAGGAGAGATGGCTCAGAAGTTAAGAGCACTGAGTGCTTTTCCAGGGATCCTGATTTCAATTCCCAGCAACCACACGGTGGCTCATGAGATCTGGTGCCCTCTTCTGGCCTGCAGGCATACATATAGGCAGAACACTGCACACATAATAAATAAATCTTAAAAAAAAAAAAAGAATTTGATAAATTAAAATTGTCAATGACTATTATTTAAGGTTATCTAAAGAAATTACTAGTTTACTTGGTAGGTCTCTCTCTCTCTGTAACCCTGGTTGTCCTGAACTCACTCTGTAGACCAGGTTGGCCTCAAACTCTGAGATCTGCCTGCCTCTGCCTCCCGAGTGCTGGGATTAAAGATGTGCACCAACACCGCCGGGCTTATTCCAATTTTTAAAATGTAACTTATAGAATATAATAAAGACAGATATCTAGAAGAAGTAAATCTAATAAATATATCTATCTTATTGTATTTACTTTAGATCTAAAGTCTTACTATTTTTTAGGTTCTGATTGTTATGGAAGTTAGAAAAATCATTAGGACTATATATGTATGTATATATAAAATGTTTACTCAGCTGCTTACATTCTAACTCAACACAATAGTGGCAACACACTGGCTACTCACTTTAGTTCCTGAGCTGTTGACCGCTATGGAGTCCACACTCCCAGCATGACCTCTGCAGCAGTGTAGGGCTTTCACTTTGTTCTTCTCCACATTCCATTCCCATAAGAGAACCGTCTGATCCATTGAGGCACTCAGTAGCAAGCAGGACAAACTGTCTGAAGAAAAGAGAAAACAAGAAACAAGTTAGCACAAAATCTTAACTGCATCTTATTTTGTAATCACTCAGCATCTTTGTGACTGTTTTAATAATAATCAGATGGACTGCTTTTGAAAGAGAGTTATCATAGTAAAGAGGAAAATGCACCTGCAATCCCAGCCCTCAGGAGGCCGAGTTCCAGGCCAGCCTGGCCTGTACAGTGAGATCCTGTGACCATACCACCCCCTGCTGTCGCCAAAAAGAAAAGATTCTTTAAAAGTAGGAAAAATGCGTTCAATATACTTAATAACTAGAACATGTACAGATAATTTTAGTAATGATTTACTTCTGTAAATTCCTGGATTTGAAGCTAGTAACATGCCTCAACAGCAGTGTGCTTGCCCAGCACGCACAAAATCCTGGGTTCAGATTCCAGGACCAGGCAGAAACAAACAGCAATCTATGGATTTAAAAATTATTAATTCTTGCTGGATGGCGGTGATGCACGCCTTTAATCCCAGCCCTTAGGAAGTAGGGGCAGGTGGATCTCTGTGAATTTGAGGCCATTCTGGACAGCCAGAGCTACACAAAAAACTAAAACCATAGAAACACACACACAAGTGCTTCTTCTTTTTGGTTTTTCTTTTCCCTTCCTCCCTTCCTCCCTCCCTCCCTCCCCTCCCTTCCTGTGTTGTGTCCCCCCCCCCCCAGGGTTTCTCTGTACACCCAATCACTCTTTTACTAGACTAAAATTAGTTCAATTTTAACTCTCAGGACTCCTTTTATGTATAATCCTACCTTTTTACTAGACTAAAATTAGTTCAATTTTAACTCTCAGGACTCCTTTTACGTATAATCCTACCTTTTTACTAGACTAAAATTAGTTCAATTTTAAGTCTTAGGGTTTCTCTTACGTATAATCCTACCTTTTTTCACCCAAGCCACATCTTTCACAACATCTGTATGTCCCGCAATTGTCATTATTGACTTTCCTTCCAAGGACCAGATCCGAGAGGTCTTATCATAAGAACCAGACAGGATCCTACAATGGGAAGAAATACTATGAAATACAATAAGATGATGACCAATTGTTTCTATGGCAATGGCAAAGTAAACTCCTCTTTAACATGAAGAACAAGATGTCAAAGTATAACAGCAGCTCAGATGTTACACTAATTTTCTGAACCACTGAAACAATGAGATTTCACTTTTATTGTTGAAAATGTTATAGATTTCAAAGCAATACAAACTGCTTGTAAAGCCTAACATTCCTTAATTAACCACTGAATACTATTCAAAAGAAAAACAGGGAGGGCATATAGCTCAGTGGTCAGCACTTGTCCAGTAAGCAGAAGCCTCTCAATCTGATGTCCAGCACCACAGACATACACACCCCCTACAATACCAAAGCAAAAAGGAAAATCATGAAGAATAAAGAAAACCAAGCCATGCATGGTGGCACACCTTTAACCCCGACATTGGAAGAGAAGCAGGATGATCTCTCTGCGCTTGAGGCCAGCCTGGTCTATATAGGAAGACAGCTAGGACTACATAGACACACACGCACGCACCCTAAAACAAAACACTTAATAATAAATAAAAATAAAATGGCCCCGAAAAAGGAAAGATGGAAGTAAGGTACTCCTCTGATCAACTCCTAAGGTATTTTTCTTTTTTTAAAAAAAATATTTATTTATTTATTATGTATACAACAGTCTGTCTGCAGGCCAGAAGAGGGCAGCAGACCCCATTACAGATGGTTGTGAGCCACCATGTGGTTGCTGGGAACTGAACTCAGGACCTCTGGAAGAGCAGGCAATGCTCTTAACCACTGAGCCATCTCTCCAGCTCTTTAAGGTATTTTTCTTTAAGTAAAGCCAGTAGGATTAGGATCAGTAGTAGCCATTTGCTTTAAGACAGTGGTTCTCTGGGCTGTGGTGGTGCACACCTTTAATCCCAGCACTTGGGAGGCAGAGGCAGGCAGATCTCTGTAAGTTCAAGGCCAGCCTGGTCTACAAAGTGAATTCCAGGACAGGCTCCAAAGCTATAGAAAAACACTGTCTCAAAAAAAAAAAAAAGAAAAAGAAAAAGAAAAAGAAAAAGAAAAAAGAGGGGCTGGAGAGATGGCTCAGAGGTTAAGAGCATTCCCTGCTCTTCCAAAGGTCCTGAGTTCAATTCCCAGCAACCACATGGTGGCTCACAACCATCTGTAATGGGGTCTGGTGCCCTCTTCTGGCC
Source organism: Microtus pennsylvanicus (assembly GCF_037038515.1). Lineage (NCBI taxonomy): Eukaryota > Metazoa > Chordata > Mammalia > Rodentia > Cricetidae > Microtus > Microtus pennsylvanicus. Next base: position 193,782 of record NC_134600.1, on the reverse strand, counting down.
TGTAGGCATACACATAGACAGAATATTGTATACTTAATAAATAAATATTTAAAAAAAAAAAAAAAAAGAAAGAAAAAGAAAAAAGAAAAAGTCTCTCTCTAGTGGCTGGCTGCTCTATTTCTCTGATCTTTCAGCAAGATAGTGGTTCTTGCCAGGTGGTGGTGGTGGGTGGTGGTGCATGCTGTTAATCCCAGCACTCGGGAGGCAGAGGCAGAAGAAGGATCTCTGTGAGTTTGAGGCCAGCCTGGTCTGCAGAGCAAGTTCCAGGACAGGATCCAAAGCTACAGAGAAACCCTGTCTTGAAAAACCAAACCAAGCAAACAAACAACCCCCCACTCCAAACAAACAAACAGAAAAGAAAAAAAGACAATGGTTCTTAACCCATGGGTCAAGACCCCTTTGGGGGTCACATATCTGATATCCTGCATATCAGATATTTCCAATTCAAAACACTAATAAAATTACAATTATGAAGTAGCAATGAAATAATTTTATGGTTGGGGTCACCACAACATGAAGAACTATATTAAAGGGTCACAGCATCAGGAAGATTGAGAACTGGTGCTCTAAGACATTCATCCATACCTCCTTGACTTCAGGCTGCTCATGTTAGCCCTACAGCAGCATGCCTGAATCTTCATGGTGGTAGGTTAGGGGGATCTGCAGCCATAAACATTAATTTTTTTCTCCTCTATGAAGCAGTGTGTATCTCTGGTCTTAAGTATCAACGACTGCTGACTTATATAAATACAAATATCACAACATTTTGAAACAAAGAAAATCTAATAATAAACACTTTTTTCTTCTTCAATGCACTGACTGCAAATGCCTGTTTGGCATGGTCACCAATACACACAGCACAAAGTTGCTTTTATGAAAAAAAGGAATCAGAGAGAAACAGTCACATTGTGGATGACAAAGACTGAAGAATGTACATAAGAAAAAAGAATCGGGCTGCAGAGATGGCTCGGGTTAGGAGTACTGATTAGAGGTTAGGCTCACAACCATCTATAATGAGATCTGGTGCCCTCTCCTGACATGCAGGCAGAACACTGTATACATAATTGTGAATAAATCTTGAGAGAGAGCCGGGCGGTGGTGGCGCACGCCTTTAAGCCCAGCACTCAGGAGGCAGAGGCAGGCGGATCTCTGTGAGTTCGAGACCAGCCTGGTCTACAAGAGCTAGTTCCAGGACAGGCTCCAAAGCTACAGAGAAACTCTGTCTTGAAAAAAACCAAAAAAAAAAACAACAACAACAACAAAAAATCTTGAGAGAGAAAACAAAAAGCACACCCCCGGGCATACCATTCTTCTGTCCCTTCAATTGAGCTGATCCAGTCATCATGGAACATACATTGCTCTGGCTGGGGTGCGGTGTATTTTTCCACATATTCTAGTTCCACAACCTCTTCCTAGTCACACAGAGAACAGAAAATAAATCAGGGGACAGTTTCAAAATATTACTTTGAAGACAGAAAATTTGGGAGCCGCTTAAAAAGTCAAGGTTTTCTTTGGCCTCAGATTCAGCTAAGAATATAAAAATTAGTAGCCTCAGAAAACTTACATTGAAAGTGGGAATAAAAGGGGAGCTTTAGAAAACATTTAGTTTTATCTTTAATTATGTGTATGTGCACGGGCACATGTGCATGAGGACGGTGGAGAAGAGAAGCACTGTATCCCTTTGGAGCTGGAATCAGAGGCAGTTGTCAGCTGCCCAGTGTGGGTACTGGGAACTGAACTCAGGTCCCCTGGAAGAACAGCAAGCACTCTTAACCATGGAGCCTTCTCTCTAGCCCCCAAAAGAGAGATTTTATGTAAGAAAATATTTAGATAAACAAAAATCCAAGCATATTTCTCAGTGAGGAGAGAACTCTTCAGGAAATGGGCAGTGGTGATAGCTGCACAGTACCATACTTCACATTGCTGAACTGCACACTTAAAAATGGATAAAATGACAAGTTTGCTCTTACGTATTTTATAACATTTTGAACCACAAAATATAGGAGAACTTACAAATTATATTGTAAACATTTTATTACATTCATTTATCTTGTGTGAGTGTGCATCCATGCATTCCACAGTGCACATGGAGGTCAGAGGACAACTTGTAGCAATTGGTTCTCTCCTTCCACCAGGTGGGTCCTGGGGATGAACTCAGGTCATCAGGCTTTGTGGCCACTGCCTTTACTCATCTTGCTGATTCCAAATATTCCTTTTGTTTTTCTTGTTCCAGACAGGATCTCACTATATAACCCTGGTTAGTTTAGAACTCATATGGAGACCAGGCTGGTGAACTTACAGAGACCTGACTACCTCTGCCTCCTGAGTGCTGGGATTAAAGGTATGCACCATTACTCTTGGCTGTATTCCTTTTGTTTTAGATTTATTTTTATTTTGTATCTTGCCTGCATGTATATGCAGTGCCCAAGCAAGCCAGAAGAGGGAGTTAGATCTCCTGAGATTGAGTTACTGACAGTTGTGAGCCACCATGTGGGTGCTGGGAATTGAACACAGATCCACTGAAGAGTAGTTAGTGCTTTTAACCACTTGGCTATCTGTCCAGCTCCTGGTGATAGTCTTAGTTATAAAAACAACATTAAAGAAAGTTTGCTGGGTGGTGGGGCACACCTTTAATCCCAGCACTTGGGAAGCAGAGGCAGGCAGATCTCTGTGAGTGTGGGACCAGTCTGATCTACAGAGTTAATTCCAAGACAGCCAGGGCTGTTTTGAAAAACAAAACAAAACCAAAAACAAACAAACAAACAAACAAAAAACAAAAGAAAGTTTAAAAATTATAGGGTATCATAATCACTATAACCTAACCCACATTTTCTGAGACATGTACAATGATGCTGTACTCTGGCACTTGCTAGCAGGCCCGAGGTCGTAAACTCAATCCCTGGGACCCACAGGAGAGCGCTGACCTCCACTCTCCCACTAACTGCTCTCCATCTTCACATGCTGTGGCACCTACACATACCATATAATATGTAAATAAGTAAATGTGATTTAAAAACGTTTTCTGAGACACTTAGAAAAAGTCAAAAGGCCAGGTGGTGATGGCGCACGCCTTTAATCACAGAACTCTGGAAGCAGAGGCCAGCCTGGTCTGCAGAGCAAGTTCCGGAATAGACAGGGGTACACAGAGAAGCCATGTCTTGAAAAACAAAAAAACAACCAAAAAAAAGAGGGCAAAATAATTTTGGGTGTTGAAAACAATTGAAGCTGATTCTATAAGCAGTTACTTAAAATATTTAGTAATATATTTAATCGAATATAAGCAGTACTTGGATTTACCGATGAAATATTTTCCAGTTCCATGTGTTTGACCAAGGGCATTCGAAGAAACTGGCCCTTGATAAGGAAATCGAACTCGACATGTTTGTGGAGCTCTGCAAAAAAGAGTAAGGGTTTTAAGAATATCAGTGTCACATGTTTGGGAGCCCCAAAGCAATCACGTCTGCAGTACCCATTGCTGTCCAGTTGTTCCACAACTTCTCAGGGCTCATGTAGCATACCGAATGACTTGTTTTTGTTAAGACAAGGTCTCTCTGTGTAATAGCTCTGGTTGTCTTGGAACTCACTCTGTAGACCAGGCTGGCCTCGAATTCACAGAGATCTGCCTGCCTGTCTCCTGAGCACTGGGATTACAGATGTGCACCACCACTGCCTGGCTGATTTCTGGCTTTTTGAGACAGGGTCTTTGGAACTCACTATGTAGACCTGGCTAGCCTTGAACTCACAGAGGTCCACCTGACTGTGCCATCATGGTGCTGGGATCGAAGGTGCGCACCACCATGCCACTTGACTACATGATTTCTAAAGAACCAATATACTTTTCTCTTAACTTATACTTGGTTTTAAGGTGGTATAATTATTTTAGGAGCCTGGGTTCAAACCCAGGTATATGTATGCTAAGCACACGTTCTAACACTCAATTAACTCATCAAACACTCTAATAATCTCATCTTTTTGTTTTAAAAGAATGGTTTATTGAGTACACAAGAGGTCAACAGACTAGAAAATAGCTTGAATACCACCTGAAGCCCATTCTTTGAGTTTTAAAAAGATTCCATTATACAGAAATGTACAACATACATAAAAATATAAATAACCGTGAACACATACATCCTGCTTTAATACTAAACAACTCATCAATAATTTCTATTCCTGTCTCCATTCTCTTTTAAAGCAACCTCAGAAACCATACCATTTTGTTTGTAAATGGCTTTACTATGTGTCTCTAAAATATAAAAACTTAAAACACAATGTTAAATATTAACTATGGCCAGGCAGGGGCTGGAGAGATAGCTCAGTGGTTAAGAGCATTGCCTGCTCTTCCAAAGGTCCTGAGTTCAATTCCCGGCAACCACATGGTGGCTCACAACCATCTGTAATGAGGTCTGGTGCCCTCTTCTGACCTGCAGACATACACACAGACAGAATATTGTATACATAATAAATAAATAAATATTTAAAAAAAAAACTATGGCCAGGCAGTAGTGGCGCACATCTTTAACAACAGCACTTGAGAGGCAGAGGCAGGTGGATCGCAGTCAGTTCGAGGCCAGCCTGGTCTTCTATGAAGAGACTTTCAGGCCAGCCAAGACTGTTACACAGAGAAACCCTGTCTCAAAAAACAAAACAAACAGCAATTAGCCATGTTATTATCAAATACTCAGGTCATTATTCACGAGGGTTTTTTTTTTTAATTAATGTAACTTATATTTTGAAACTGGGTCTTACTGTGTAGCCCACACTGGTTTCATACATACATAGCCCAGGCTAGCCTCTAGAGGCTAGACAGATAAATAGGGCTATCTCAGACTCATTGTCAGTCTCTAGAGCACTGTAACTGCAGGTGTGTATCATCAGGCACAGCTGTTCATTTTGTGTAGTAGGCTTTTGAAAGCTGGCACCTAACTGGTTAATGTGTTTACTCAATCTTTAAAACTCCCCCTCCTTTTTCTTGTCATTTCCTCACTGAGGAAAGCAGGTCAACATCTTGTATTTCTTACATTCTGGGCTTGGTTAATTACATCTCCAAAGTGTCTTTCTATTTTTTATTTTTATTATTGTGTACGCCATGGCACCCATGTGGTGGTCAGAAGACAACTTTGTGAAGTTGGGTCTCTCCACTTTTACTTGGGTTGTGAGGATTAAACTCAGGTCACCAGGCTTGCAGCACTGGACAGCAAGCCTTTAGCTAGCTGAGCTATGTTGTGGCTCTACAGAGTGTCTTATGTTCCTCTATCCTCTACTATATCGTGTAAACCAGCGAGCCTTAAATGATTGGTAAGACTTCAGTTTCGACCACATCAAAACGAATGCATTAACCAATTGCGTCTTCTTTTTTACATATGTGCGTGAGCATACGTGAGTGCATGAGTGTGTAAGTTCAAGGCTAATGTTGAATGTCACTCACCACCTTAAATATTAAGGCAAGGTCTCACTGAACCCAGAACTTGATGTTGGGCTAGTCTGGCTGGCCAGCTCACTCTGGAGACCACCTCTACTCCCAGTGTGCTGAGATTATAGGCAGGTTCACACCAGCCTGTCCTAGAGATCTGGACACTGGTCTACATGCTTCCACAGAAACACTTCCATTCACTGAGCTATCTCTCCAGACCTTATTTTTTTCTTATAATTTATTTTTATTTTGTGTGCATTGGTCTTTTGCCTGTATGTACGTCTGTGTGAGGGTATTGGATTTTGAAATTACAGATAGTTATGAGCAGAGATAGGTGAATCTCTTAGTTTGAGGTCAGCCTGGTCTACAGAGCAAGTTCCAGGACAACCAGGATTCTACAGGGGAAATCCTGTGTCAAAACAAAATTGTATTTATGTGTAGTTGGTGGCACTGTGTCCTCTCCTAACTTCTTGGAGCATATATACCTACCATTTTTGGTCCCCAGCAATTTATTGATGATGTTACTAAGGTCAGCAACTTCAGAGGCAGCGGGGATTGAGAAAGGAACATCATCTACGGCATAGCTATAAAAGGGAAATGATATGTCAGTATTATGTCTACACATATTTTAGCAAATCTCAATTTCTTCATTCAATAACTATTTACTGGGTCCTTCATGCCAGACATTTGCTACAAGGCAAAACCAAAATGATGTAAAGTGTCTTTATTCTCAAAGAATCAAGCAGGCACTTGGGAGGAAGAAGCAGATGGATCTCTGTGAGTTCAAGCCCAGCCTGGTCCACAGTGGAGTTACAGGACAGCCAGGCCTACACAGAAAAACAAACCAAAGCCGGAGGTGGTGGCGCATGCCTTTAATCCCTCCCAGAGGCAGACCAAAGGAATTTACTCCTATTTCAGGCAGTGATTTTACTTTAAGAAGTGTTCAAAGATGAGACTAAAGATACATAGTGTTTTAAATCCCATATACTATGAAATAGTTTTTAATTCTTTGTGTAGGCAACAAGGAACCACTGTAGCAGTCCAAGTTAAAGAATAACAGCAGTACTTTAGTTAGATCTTCATAGCTGTACAAACTAAATTAGAATAATATATGAGCGGAGGCAGAATAAAAGACCCAAAAAGAAATAACATTTGCAAATCATTTATCTGGTAAGGAATTTGTATGCACAATATATAAAGAACATTTATAATTCAGTAATGAAGTCTTTTTTAACGGGCAAGGGATTTGAATAGATGGTTTTCTAGTGAAAGAGCAAGGACCAACAGGCACAGCACCAAACTACAATGAATATCACTTTGAACCCATTATTGTGCAAATAAAGTGTTGGTGAAGATCCAGACAGAGAAAGAGGAACCCTCATTCACTGATGGTGGTAATGTAAAATGGAGTAGTTACTGTGGAAAAGAGTGTGCCAATAGCTCTAAGTTAAATGTGGACTTGCCATTTGACCCCAGAACTACACTCTGGGCATGGTGGCATAGGCCTTTATCCCAGCATTTGGAAGGCTAAGGCCAGTAGATCAGTGGGTAGGCCAGCCTTCGGTCACAGTGAGTTCCAGGCCAGAGAGGGCTGCACATACAAAGTGTACATAAATACTTGCACAGCCACTATTCACAGCCTAAATGTCTAACAGGACAATAAGAGAAAACGAGCCATACAATGGGCTATTTAGCCATAAAATAAATGAAGTATTATGATAGTCTGCCTTATGTTTAAACTATAAAAAACACAGTAAGCGAAAGATGCCAGCCACAAAAGACCACAGTTTGTATAATCTCATTACACAAAATGTCCAGCATGTACACACACACAGAGATGGATGGCCTGTGGGTAAGTGGTTGACAGAGGTGGGGCGTGTTTAAGGGACTGAGTGGGAACTAAAGAGTGGTGAACTTTTTATAAATGAATTGTGTTGATGGTTGTACAATTCTACTACTATGATGCACCTGAATCTCACCCATACTCCCTATGTATCACTAGTGAATCTGCCATCTATATGGCTTATTTATATATAAACACATAAATACACACAAATAAACATATACGTGCACACTGTCCTGGTTAGTTTTGTCAATCTGACAGAAGCTATGGTCATCTAAGAGGGAACTTCAATTAAGAAAATGCCTCAATGAGATTGGCCTGAAGGCAAGTCTGTGGGAACATTTTCTAAATTAATGACCAATGTAGGGAGAACCAGCACACTGTGGAAAGTGCCACCCCTGGGCAGGTGGTCCTGAGTTTGTCTATAAAGTGAGTTCCAGGATAAGTCAGGGCTATAGAGAAACCCCGTCTCAGAAGAGGCAGGCTTAGCTAGGTATGGGGAGGGCAGGCTACAATGCAGCATTCTTTCCTGGTTTTTGCTTCAGCTCCTGCCTTGGCTTCCTCTGATGGTGATGTGTGAGCCAGATAACCCTTTCCTCCCCAAGCTGCTTTTGGTCATGGTGTTTTATCACACTATGTCTTACCACACTAACTGGGGCACACACACCTAATCAAGTCGGTAACTTCATAGATCCAATTCCTAATATGGTTGAGAAGAGCAAATGAAGCCGTGCTTTCAGAAACCATGAGACACCATTAGCGGACAGCCTGTAAACAGAACTGTCACTATTCACCCCTCAAATTATGAAGTAGTGTGTGCATCATTCCGAAAGCAAACTCGAAGCCCGGTTCCTTCCACACACATTGAAATTATAAAGCGTTCACGAAGGTGGGTGGGAAAACGGAGATCCAGGAAGCCAGCTAAATCGTGTCCACCGCTTCCAAACGGGACAACATAGGGCAGAAGTGAGGGGCACGGGAAGGGGAGGGCGAATGAAGTCTTTTTTATTTTTATTCTATCAGGCACTCAGGTTATCTTATTTGCATTAAATCCTTCTAATTCCGGCCAGATTCTTATTAAACTCCTCTCAGCTTTGATTGACTAAACCTTGTCTGTTTCTTTTAACGTATATTCCCAGTCAAAACCGCAAGGACTACCAGTGACTACAGGGTCCAAACCCAACCGGGTCTTAAAGCCAGATCGGCTCCGGGAAGGCAGGGGCAAACGCCGAGACGCATACTTACTTCTTGTTCTCGGTGTAGAACCGTGCCTGGAGTTGTGCCATGGCGGAAAGTGCACACGAGACTCCTCCACAAAGATCTGTGCGTTGACAGTCAGCACGCGGCAAGAGCCGTGGAAGGTAGGATCTGCTACCTTCAGCTTCCTCAGACCATACCACGAGGTTCTCGTTGCGCAGGCGCCCAGCCCGCACACATCAACTACCTATCCCGAGATTCAGGAAACATCGATCAGTCAAGCACAGTCTTGAGAGCAGCCAGTCCCCTAAACACTTCTATGTTTGCGCTATCAGACCCGTAATCGATTAGGAAGACAGACAGGGAAAAGAACTAGCTCGAACCTGATTTTTTAGAGGGTGTCTTTAGGCCGGATACTTCGGCCTCAGCGCCCAGATACTACAAACCCCAGAAGGGAGCGCTCTGAACGCCGGGAGTGGAGGTTTTATTTATTTAGCCACACGGAACTCAGGTTCTCTTATTTGCCTTTAAAACTCCCTTCTCCGGTCAGACATTCCATTTCCTGCTCCCTAACCCTGGGTGACAAAGGTCCCCCTGTCTGTTTTTTATGCGTCGTTACCGTGTGTTCTTACCTCAGGCTGCAGAGCGGAAGTGCTGGGCAGGAAAACGACTCGGAAGAGACCGGGGCGACGGTGGCCGAGAAGGGCCTAACCTTAAGGGCCTGAATTGCGCCTCCCGGAGGGGTGCGCGTGCGTAGTGCGCTGGTCTCCATGGCAGGGCCTCGGAGCCAAGACGAGGTTGAGTAAACTCGTTTTGAATTTTCTCCCTTCTGCTCCGGCGGACTCCCCTCTCGCGTTGCGGGGCTCACTGCGGCGGCAGGGTTGGGGGAGCGGGAGGTCCGGCAGAGCTGTCTGCGCCCACGGACCGGACACTCCCTCCCGACCTCCCTTTTTCCTCCTGCCTCCGCCTCTTCCCATCACCTCCTGACCCTCCCGGGCGGGGAGCAACCGCCGCCCCCGCCCCGGCTGCCGCGGCCCCGCTGCCTGCTGTCCTGGCGCCTCGCCGGCCTCCCGGAAGGGGACCCGCGGCCGGGGGAAGGCTGGCGGCAGCAGGGGGAGACTAGGTGTCCTGGAGGGTGCTGAGTCCGAGAGCACCCGCCGGAGAGGGGCCGCTCCCCTGCTTTCTCAGCCTGAAGTTTAGAAAGGCTTCCTCTGCACCTCTCCCCTGCTTTCGGACTGTTTTTGCTTTTGAATTGAACTCACTCAAAGGCCTGTGTCGGTCTCAATGGTTCTGAATGTTACTTTAATTATTTTCCCGAGTGGAGAATAGATGGGGATACTTTAAGATCCCAAAGTCACATTCTAAGGCATTTGCCCAAAAACCTCCAAGGAGCGCGGCGGGTGGAGCGCTTGGCACTCCGGGGACAATAATTGAGAGGCAGGCAGAACTGGATTGCAAAATGTGTGGGCTTAGCGGTATGTGTGCAGGTGAAAACAACGGAAGCTTTTCTTTTTTTTAAATATGTTGCCTAATATTTAAATCATCTGTAGAAAATTAGAAGTGATCTAAACAATTAAAGGCAAAAAACAACCATTTGTTAAGTGAGCAATGACAGTAAAAGCATGACAGTTTCAGTGTATCCACCTTACAGAATTGCATGCCCTGTAACAGGAATGCCTGCATTTGATTCTACCTGTGCTACATAACCTTTGTGTCACACTTTGATCAACTGCGAGAATTAAATGTCACATAAGAAGCACTCTAAATGTTAACTATTGACTTCGTAAGAGCTAGCAGTACAAGTTTTAAATAGAAACATCACTGATGTAGGTAGAGGCATAAAATGAGAAAACCTCTGCCCAAGCTCCAGAAAGAAATCACTTTGATAAGACTTTACATGTAAGCCATTACAATGTTGAGGATTTACATTAAATAATCTGCGACAGCTGAAACTTGAAATTCCTAACTTGAAGTGTGACTATTGAATTCTTACTTACTGATAGCATATGATTGATTAATTAGCCTTTTAAACTTTCTTTAATTTGAACTTTATCAAGTTACCAATAGTTAAAAGTCAATACTTTTTATTTTAATTTGAATGGAGCTATGATTAGAAAGATGCAGAATCTGAATTACTCAAGGAAAGACGTCAATTTGCAAAGCAGAAATCTTGGATTCACTAAAAGATGTTTTTATTTGGCTAAGATGTTTAGTTAAGGAAAAACTAGTTATTAGTTTTGCAAAATGTAGAATACCCAGCATGATTTTTTTCTTCCGTCAGTAACTTGGATGTCTTCATTGTATCCAGGCAGTGCTTGGGATAGCATCACTAATGCTTTTGTGTCTTGGTTTCCTAAAAGTTTAGTTAATATCAACTGAAAACCTTTGGGATTCATTTACTGTGGTCCTCATGAAGACTCACTGTTATCTGGAGGACCCCCAACAGGGAAAAATATTTCTTTGTGTTTCAATCTTTTGTTTTGAGACAGGGTCTCAGTCTTTCTATGTAGTCAGGATGGATTTGAATTCACTGTGTTTTCCTAGATTGGCTTTGAACTTGAGATCCCCTGCCCCTACTTCCTGAATACTAGAATTATATATGCCTGCTACCACATTTGGCTGTTGTTTGTTTTGAACCTGAATCTAAAGTTCTGGAATTAAGGTTTTATGTGTTCCAGGCAAGCACTCTCCTCCTAGCTATATCGTAGCCCAAGTTATGGGTTCTTAGGAGAATTACCATAGTTCCCTTTTATTCATGGTTTTGTGTTCCCTAGTCTCAGTTACCTGCTGTCAATATTAAATGGAAGGCCTAGAAATAACTCATGAGTTTTAGATTGTATGTCTTTCTCAGTAAGTAACATAATGTCTTACACTGTGCTATCAGGGATATCATGTCCAGGGACAGTATCCACTCCACTGCCCACCTGTTGGTAATAGTAACCTTTTTGGTTATTAAGTCAGTAACAGTTAATTAATTAATTAAGTCTGTGTTTCAGTAAGTGCAAAGGTGATGACAGTGGCAGCTCACATCTGCCAAAGAGAAGTTTTAAAGTGTTCTACGTCAAATGATGGAATTTTTAATTTGGGAAGAAAAGCTGTAGGCTAGTTTAGTAACATCTACAATCAACAAGCTATTTCAGAGACCACATCATGGAAGTTTTACTAAAGTATATCGTTAAGACACTTTCTCTCTCTCTCTCTCTCTCTCTCTCTCTCTCTCTCTCTCTCTCTCTCTCTCTCTGCTTAATTATAAAATCATTTGTTTGTGCTCGCTTTAGGGATCCTGGTTCCAGGTATTCTCATGGGCTCAGACTGTGCCCCCAAGGATAAGAGGGTAGGCACCACTGTGTTTGGCTAACCCTTAAACAGATAATAAAGTCACTTTGGAATCTGTGTAAAATTAAATTAAATTAAGCTCTCAAAGAGCAACGAAATAAAAAGGTGTGTGTGTGTGTGTGTGTGTGTGTGTGTGTGTGCAGGACAAGAGCTGTAGAAATCACAATTACAGGTAAAAGTGGTAAACATGATCCTTAACTTTTCTACTAGAAAGTAAAACGTTTAAGTTGGAGCTGCCTGCCTCTGCCTCTTCAATACTGAGATTAAAGACATGCACCATCACACCTGGTTTAGATTATTAGTTTTAAAGGATATGTTTTAATCCAGAAAGGTTAGGGGAGCAATACAAGATTAATGGTGACAGTTTTCCAGGAAGTACACCTGAGAAATTACTCTTAAAGCCTTGGACACATAAACTTGCTGTTGATCAAAGTCGAAGATCCATATCCCAAGTAATAACATTTATAAAGAAACGTCCGTGTCTGGACTAGTCTCCAGCCTTCTGCCATGCCTTTACCATGTGTAAACAGTCAAACAGCTGTTAGAAAGTGAAAACACAGAAGCCGTAAGTTTCTTACCAACCTTTATTTTTTTAAAAAATTCATTTTTATTTGTTTGTATATGTATGTGCCTTGTTTGTAGTTTATACACTTGAGTACAGACCCACAAGGCCAGAGGAAAGTGTGGCATCCCCATGTGGAGCCACTGCACATGGGTGTTGGGAACTGAACCTTGGTCCTCTGCAAAAGCAGTATGTGTTCTTAACTACTGAACAATCTCTCCAGCCTGGAAACCTATACTTTTGATACAGAATAAAATCCAGTTCTGTAAAGTGATAGGAACATCCTAGAAGGCCATTTCCCAGAAAAAGAAAAGCAAGCTCTCCAAAATTTACTAAAAAATAGACTCCAGCCTGGCGGTGGTGGTGCACGCCTTTAATCCCAGCACTCGGGAGGCAGAGGCAGGCGGATCTCTGTGAGTTAGAGACCAGCCTGGACTACAAGAGCTAGTTCCAGGACAGGCTCCAAAACCACAGAGAAACCCTGTCTTGAACCCCCCCCCCACAAAAATAAATAAAATAAATAAATAAAAATAGACTCCATCATTTAAAAAACTAATGTATTTTTACTTAATGTGCACTGGTGTTTTTGTGTGTGTACATTTGTATGACACAAACATGAGCCATCATGTGGATACTAGGAATTGAACCCAGGGCCCCTGGAAGAGCAGCCAGTGCTCTTAACTGCTGAGCCATCTCTCTAACCCCCAAAGATTCTATCTTTAATGCTTCTTTCTGTTCCCTAGTCCTGGTAATTCATGCTTACAAGATACATTTGTCAGCTCTAGGATTGGAGGTTGTAGGTATAGAAACTTTATTTTCAGCTCGTGGCTTCCAAAGATGCTCTACTGGTAATTACTTTCATTGAGGGGAAAAAAAATATGTGGCTACAGAAATCTTTGTTTCAGTGATTATTATAGAATGTTGGGCCTAAAATAAATGTCTAATTGTAGATAAGGAAGCAGGACAAGGGTTAAGTTGCCTCTTCTAGGACATAAGTGGTGTCAGACTTTAGCTCTTTCAACTGAGCAGAATAATGTTCTACCATGTTAGCCTGTCAATAAACAAAACGTATACCATGAAATGTAGTAGTTTTGTGTGTAGAAGAGTAAAATATACATTGACTATTATTTCCTTGCAGAGAACATGCTACTGTGAAGACATAATTACAATTTTCACATGAACAAAGTTGGCACTATTGTAATTCAGTGCCCCAAAGGAAGACTGTCAATGACTATAAAAGGACATTTCTGAGGCTAACAGAATGTAGGGATCCGAGCTTGAAACCTGAGCCACTGCCTGAAGGTAATAACTTTTTAAACTTTTTTTTTTTTTTTGGTTTTTCGAGACAGGGTTTCTCTGTGGCTTTGGTGCCCGTCCTGGAACTAGCTCTTGTAGACCAGGCTCGCCTCGAACTCACAGAGATCCGCCTGCCTCTGCCTCCCTAGTGCTGGGATTAAAGGCATGCGCCACCACCGCAAGGCCTAAACTTTTTTTTTCAATTCATTAGTTGTCTTTTTGTTTTTTACATTTTTTAAAAAAATATTTATTTATTTATTTGTTATGTATACAATATTCTGTCTGTGTGTATGCCTGCAGACCAGAAGAGGGCACCAGACCTCGTTACAGATGGTTGTGAGCCACCATGTGGTTGCTGGGAATTGAACTCAGGACCTTTGGAAGAGCAGGCAATACTCTTAACCGCTGAGCCATCTCTCCAGCCACTGTTTTTTACATTTTTTATGTTTTAATAGTATAAATTACCAAATCCATCCACTGTTCCCGTCCCCTCCCTCCATTCCAACTTCTCACCCCCTGGACACTCTCAACTTCATGTGCCTTTTTTTTTAACCCACTGAGTCATCTTAGTGCTGCCAGTGTGTACAGGGGTCATTAATGCGGGGCCATCTACTAGAGCCTGAGTAACCTCTCAAGGTCGAATCCCTGAGGAAAGTAATTGTCCCTCCTCCCACAGGAGCCCTCAGCAGCCAGCTATCCCCAGTTGGGGTGGAACTTCGTGACTCTCACTTCTTTCTGGTTCCTGGACTTTGGCCTGATCCTGTCTTATGTGTGCAGTCATAGCTGCTGTGAATTGATGTATCTGACAGAGGGCTGGTATCTGGAATACACAAATGACTCAAGAAAAGAAACCCCAAACAATCCAATTAAACTGTCTCAGAGTGGAACTAAACAGAGCTCACAAGGGAAAAAAAATTACTAAGATTTTTTTTCTTTTTAATGTTCAACAAGCATCTTGAGCTATCAGGAGATTTTATATTACTCTCGTCAGAATGGTTAAAGTCAAACAAATGCTGGCAGAGATACATGAAAAGGAGAAAGATTATTTGTTTATCGATATTATTTGTCTGAAGTTAAAAATCATTGAAAAATGAGTGTCTGTTGCTTAAAGATTAAAGAACACTCTTTGAGTCCTTTGAAACCTATAGGTATAAGGAAGAGTTTTAGATGGATGAAGGGAGATATCAGCCTGTTTCATCAATATGCAGAAGCTGGAATAAGAATATCTGTTCTATCTGTGGTCACAGTGACCTTACTGTGGGCACCAGAAACTCTAAGTTGAAAATGGTTCCAAGGAATCAGCTAAGTGCTCTTAATTGTTTAGCTGTTTTTTTTTTTCAGCCCAATTTTAGAGATTTTAATATTTAATTTTTTTATTTATTTACTGACTTATTTAGTGTGATCAGGCATGTATGTGCACACATGTGCATGCTTGTGCTTATTCAAGCACACACTACTGTGCACATGTGGAAGCCAGAGAACAGCTTGCAGGACTTGGCTCACTCCTTCCACCATCTGGGTTCCAGGACTCAAATATGAACCACGAGGCTTGGCAACGAGCACCTTTACCAGCTATCTCCTAAGCCCAATCAGAGCAGAGTTTGTTCACTGTGATTATATTTGGCTGTTTTCCATTCATATGCATAATTATGGTTTACTTTTCATTTAGGTATGTTGAGACCAACAGACGAAGAGAAGATAATCTGTTATTCACAGTTCTCAAAAGGAGTGGGCATGCTGTACCCCAGAGAACCACACAGAGTGACACCGAGGTTGGTGGCAGGAACACATGGGTGCAGAAGACTGCAGAAGAACCTTGTTTGTGGTTTTTGAGAGAAAAAAATGGGCAGAGAAGCCTAAGCAGACTAAGCTGGCTTGAGATCAGGAAGTTTGAACAAACTTATTGTACTATGGCTTGTGTTGTATTGTATTGGTCTTAGGGAAGTTAAAACTTGGTGTGCTGTCCCAGAGGGTCAGAGAGCCTATAATGAAGCTAGCTGTGGGAGCCTAGTATTTGGACTTGTTTGCATAGGGAGATTAGTTTTGCCAGAGCATCTTTTATATCTCTAGTCCTTCCCTGGTCAGTGAGATTCCAAAGATGCTGAAGGGTCATAACAAAAACTAGGAAACATGATTAATATAAAATTGAAATTAGTTTTAAATTTTCTTCCTTTGTGCTCTTTCCGTATAGAAGGAATTAGGAGCAATCCCTCTTTAGTCTCGAAGAGCTGATGCAAGATTATAGTTGCTTGGTTTCTAAAAATGTCCTTATATAATGTCTTGCCTTGATACTCATTTTGTGGGAAGATTTTTCATTTCCAACGTTTTTAAACATGTATAGGACTGTTCAACCTTTATAGTTCTAGAATTTATTTTGGT
Organism: Microtus pennsylvanicus; assembly: GCF_037038515.1. Lineage (NCBI taxonomy): Eukaryota > Metazoa > Chordata > Mammalia > Rodentia > Cricetidae > Microtus > Microtus pennsylvanicus. The sequence goes on along the minus strand of NC_134600.1, from coordinate 177,759 downwards.
AAGTTTTCTTTTTTTCTAGGAACTTCCCATCATATCTTTGCCTTAATGTCGACTTTAGGTAGTCCCTTTTTTATTCCTGATATTAATTTGATTTGTGTTTTTTTCCCTATTCTTTAAAAAATAATTATTAATTAATTAATTTGCTTTTTCGAGGCAGAGTTCCTCAATATAACAGATCTGACTGTCCTGGAACTTTATTTGTAAGTCAGGTTGGTCTCAAACTCACAAAAATCTGCCTTTCTTGCCTTCCTAGTGCTGGGATTAAAGGTGTACACCATCACCACCTGGCAAAAAATGCTTATTTTTCAATTATATGTATATGGGTGTTTTGGCTACATCTATACGTGTATATTATGGTCATGCTTGGTGCCTATGGAAGTCAGAAGAGGGCGTTGCATCACCTGGAACTGGAGCTACAGGCAGTTTGTGAGCTGCCATGTGGGTGCTTGGAACTGAAGTAAGAGCAGCACCAAGTGCTCCTAACCATAGAGATCACCTGCCTCTACCTCTACCTCTTGAGTGCTGCGATTAAAGACGTGCACCACCATGTCTGATTTCTCTCACTCTTTCTTGATAAGTGTTTTCTTTCCCTAGAGAACTACTTGTAATATTGATTTGTTATTGTCTTCACTGTTTATTTTAATAATATTTAGTATGAGTTTAATATATATTTCTTCTATGTTTACCATTTTTAACTTTATTCCTTAGATACTTACTGTTTCCTTTTTCAAAGATTTTTATTCATTGACAAAAATTGTATTTATTTATAAAGGGGAACATATTTGATATGTATACATGGTGTGGTTAAATCAAATGAATGAACATTTTCATGACTTTTATTCTCTCTCTCTCTCTCTCTCTGTGTGTGTGTGTGTGTGTGTGTGACAGATGGGGGGGGGGGAAGAGAGAGAGAGGAGATATTCTGAAGACTGTTCCAAGAACTTTGTGCATGCTAAGCAAGTGCTCTACCACTCACTGAGCCATGCCTCATCCCAATTACCAGTTTGGTTTTTTTGTTAATGGTATATCTTGGCTGGGCGGTGGTGTGCATGCCTTTAATCCCAGCATTCGGGAGGTAGAGGCAGGTGTGTTTGATGCCAACCTGGATTGCAAAGCAAGTTCCAAGACAGCCAAGGCTATACAGAGAAACCCTGTCTCAAAAAAGAAAAAAGAAAAAAAAACCCACAAAAGAATGGTATATCTTTTTAAAATTAATTTCATTTTTAATGCTCTCTCTCTCTCTCTCTCTATATATATATGTATATATATATGTGTGTGTGTGTGTGTGTGTGTGTGTAAAACAACCATATATTTGTGGCAGGAACCCTTAGAGACCAAAGGCATCAGATTCCTTGGAGCTTGTGCTATAGATGGTTGTGGGCCACCCACTGTGGGTGCTGGGAGTCAAAATCAGGTCCTCTGGGAGAGCAGCCATCTCTCCAGCCCTTATCAGTCTTTTTGTTTTAGGGATATTTAAGGGGCCAGAGAGATGAATCAGCAGTTGCAAGCTCTGGCTGCTCTTCCAGAGGACCCAGATTCAGTTCTTAGCACCCACATGGCAGCTCACAACTCATAACTCCAGTTCCAGCACCCTCATAAGACATACATGCAGGCAAAACACCCATGCTCATGAAATAAAGGAGAGAATGCTTAATTAAGATCTACTTTCAACAGCTTTCAGGTATCCAACATTGTAGTCACTGTGAGATATGATAGCTCTTTTGAACTTGTCTATACTGAAATTCTGAGAGCCCCAACATTGCAGTTTTATTCGGTTGCACCTATGGCCTAAGACTCTGATGTTTGTGCCGACTCACGGCCAGTACCTGTGACCTAAGACTCTGATGTTCGTGCCGACTCACGGCCAGTACCTGTGGCCTAAGACTCTGATGTTTGTGCCGACTCACGGCCAGTACCTGTGACCTAAGACTCTGATGTTCATGCTGACTCATGGCCAGTACCTGTGGCCTAAGACTCTGATGTTTGTGCCGACTCACGGCCAGTACCTGTGACCTAAGACTCTGATGTTCATGCTGACTCACGGCCAGTACCTGTGACCTAAGACTCTGATGTTCATGCTGACTCACGGCCAGTACCTGTGATCTAAGACTCTGATGTTTGTGCCGACTCACAGCCAGTACCTGTGGCCTAAGACTCTGATGTTTGTGCCGACTCACGGCCAGTATCTGTGACCTAAGACTCTGATGTTTGTGCCGACTCACAGCCAGTACCTGTGGCCTAAGACTCTGATGTTTGTGCCGACTCACGGCCAGTACCTGTGACCTAAGACTCTGATGTTCATGCCGACTCACAGCCAGTACCTGTGGCCTAAGACTCTGATGTTTGTGCCGACTCACGGCCAGTACCTGTGGCCTAAGACTCTGATGTTCATGCCGACTCACGGCCAGTACCTGTGACCTAAGACTCTGATGTTCATGCCGACTCACAGCCAGTACCTGTGACCTAAGACTCTGATGTTTGTGCCGACTCACGGCCAGTACCTGTGGCCTAAGACTCTGATGTTCATGCTGACTCACAGCCAGTACCTGTGACCTAAGACTCTGATGTTCATGCCGACTCACAGCCAGTACCTGTGGCCTAAGACTCTGATGTTCATGCCGACTCACGGCCAGTACCTGTGACCTAAGACTCTGATGTTTGTGCCGACTCACAGCCAGTACCTGTGGCCTAAGACTCTGATGTTTGTGCCGACTCACGGCCAGTACCTGTGACCTAAGACTCTGATGTTCATGCTGACTCATGGCCAGTACCTGTGACCTAAGACTCTGATGTTCATGCCGACTCACGGCCAGTACCTGTGACCTAAGACTCTGATGTTCATGCCGACTCACGGCCAGTACCTGTGACCTAAGACTCTGATGTTCATGCCGACTCACAGCCAGTACCTGTGACCTAAGACTCTGATGTTTGTGCCGACTCACGGCCAGTACCTGTGGCCTAAGACTCTGATGTTCATGCCGACTCACAGCCAGTACCTGTGACCTAAGACTCTGATGTTCATGCTGACTCATGGCCAGTACTTGAAGATCTGGATCTCTAATCATTCAGAGTAGTATTGGTTTTTATTGTTTGTTGTTTTCGTTTTTGGTACAGGGTCACATATAGCTGAATGTGGCCTTGAATTAATTATGTACTTGAGGCTGATCATGGACCTATCTGTCTCAGCTTCACAAATACTGAGATTATAGGTTTACACCACAATTTCTGGCTGGAATGGAGTTCAAAGTATATCTGTAAATCAAGTTTGCTTGGGGTTTTGTTTTTCCTTGTTTCATGTTTGATGACTTGATGTGAGGTAGTATGATGAAGTCTTGCTTTGTGATAATGGCTTTGCCAGTTTGGTTCCAGATTCTATCCAGTTTTTATAAGTTACTAAGGGAAATTTCAAAATAATAGCAGTTGTATAGCGACACAAAGCCATTTATGAGTGCTTTCATTGTCATCTCCAGGCCGACCTTGTTTTATGTGTAGCTCTGTCTGACTGTACTCCTTTCTCTCAGACTTTGAATGTGACATAACTTTATATCACAAATTCAGTTTTAATGAGCCAATATAGAGTGTAATTAAGAACAGAATGAGGGAACTATGTAATCCTAACATTTTTATTTGCCTTAAATATATTATAGTGCCTTGGCAAATTAATTAATAAAAACAGTAATTTCCTATCTATAGAATGGAAATTATTTTGCCTATATTGTATAAGGTACCATGGTTATGGAAGACGAAAGATTTATTTGGGATTAACACCCCCGTCAAAATGTTAGTACTACAGTTGATGACCAGATGTTTACCCTTTCAGCTGTTAACTAATAGGAGAAAAATGAGACTGAATATGAAGCCAGCATGGAACAGCAGCGTTTGTTAGGAGCCAGCTGTAGCGATGGGAAAGAGTCCAAAAGAGGAGCTCAGGAATCCGAGGTAGGGATTCAACTGCAAGGGTTTCTGGTCTTACGAAGAACACCATGCATTTTAACAACTTTTCATGCTTGAAAATAGTCTTTTACTCAGTGATACAAGATTTTTAATACACCAGGGATGGTGGTACACACTTGTTTTCCAGGCATCCAAGAGGCACAGCTCAGGGCCAAGAGTTGAAGGTCAGGCCTGGGGTGCGTATTTGAGACTCTGTTTCAAAAAGGTTTTGATACATATCTCTCATATATTTAATTTTTAATATAGAATTTTTAAATAATGCTTAGATATACCATAAAATTTTTGTACTCTCTCTCTATATATATTGAATTATATTTAATCATTTCCATATGCATCCCTGGGAAAATAAAAAGTTAAAACATGTGGAAGTCAATGCTTTCACTCAAGACAGTGGTTCTCAACCTGAGGGTCATAGCCCTGTTTGGAGTTGAGTGACCCTTTTGATAGGGGTCACCTAAGACCATCCAAAACCACAGATATTTATGATTCATAACAATAGCTAAATTACAGTTATGATGTAGCAATGAAAATAATTTTATGGTTGGGGTTCACCATAACATGAGGAATGATATTAAAGGGCCGCAGATTTGGGGAAGGTTGAGAACCACTACCTTAAGAAATACTTTGGGCTGCAATGTAGCTCAGTGGTAAATTGTTGCCTAGCATGTAGAAGGTCCTGTGTTCAATACCCATCACTAAGAATACCCAAACTCTGCAGGCATAGCGGTGCACATCTTTAGCACTCAGGAGGGTTTGAGGCCACACACGGTCTACATATCTCCAGAAGAGCCAGGATTATATAGCGAGACCCTGTCTAAAAACAAAACAAAATAAAAACTCTTGTAGTAAAATGAATAATGAACTGAAATATAAATGTCCTTCTATGTTTATTATCAGTCTTTTTAAAAACTGTAAAAATAGACCAAGTAGTGGTGGCACACTCCTTTAAACCCAGCACTAGGGAGGCAGAGACACTGTGAGTTTGAGGCCAGCCTGGTCCACAGAGCAAGCTCCATGGCCAGGGTGGTTACACAGAGAAAGCCTGTCTCAAAAAATCAAAAACAAAACAAAACAACAACGACAACAAGAAAACCTTTGTAAGAATATGGTATATTTTTCAAAGGCGTTGTCATTTTTTAATTAAAAATTTATTTTTTGACTTTTCAAAAGCATATAACCTGTATGGACTCTGGGGATCCTTCCTTTGGACAGAATGAGCACCCCACCATTTTGCCTGTTACTGCTGAAACAGATGATCCCCTCACATCACAGGATCTGCCAGAGACACTGACTGATACACAGGCCCTCTGTGCAGAGCAGTTCCATCTTTTAGACCCAAATGGGCAGCCTCTTCAATATGACCTCCACTCACAAATGGTGAGTATATTTTATAGCTAATGAATGTTATGGTATTTAATAATATCTATTAATCATACTAAATGACCTTAGTTTCTTGATACTACTAGCTTATTCTTTATATTGAAAATATTCTTTCTATGACTTTTTTAAAATATGGGTATTTTTGCTTTTAGGAGTGCAAAGACTACAAATAGTATTTAAAGCAGTCCTTACTCTTGTGTCAGGCACACTGGTGTTTGAGAGGAGCTGGGTGTGGTCTATAGCTAGTTTGCTTGTAAGTTACTTTTTGTTTTTGGGAACAAGATTTTGTATAGCCCAACCTGTCTTTGCTCTCTCTGTGTTATTAAACTTCATGCATGTGCTATCATGATTAAGATCATAGGTGCTTAAGACCATAGGCGATAGTGAAACTGATTGATTTGAATCTTAGCTTCAACACTTGCCCACTATGGGACCTTTGGAGAAATTGGCAGTCTCAGTGCTGTGTCTGTGGAGTGAAGTAATAAGGCCATCCTAGAAGTAGGTGTCCGCTTCAGTAACCTAGTAGCCCTGGTAAATCAGAATGGCATATCGTTTCTTTAATGTCTCCAAGACGATCACTACCAGACCTTCAGAAAATAAACAGGTGCTTCATGTAATCCCACCTACCCAGACAGGAATGGCGCAGGTGACCATACCTCGGGAGCCGCTGGTGGACGCGACTAGTCCCCAAGGTGAGTCAGTATGGGGTGGGAGCAGGCATTGACCGTGCTTTAAAGATTAGAGTGATAGTCTAGAAAATTTCCTATGGACATCCATATTAAAGTTCATCTCTTTAGGTAACATTGTGAATTAATTAATTAGAAAACATTTTTTTTTTTTTTTTTAGTTTAGCCCCAATAAATCTTAAGTTCGTTTTTGAACTCCTGTTTAGGTTAACTGTCTATTTGATTTTGGAATTCTGTGAAGCTGGTTGACTCTTGCTTCCTCCCAAATAACCAGTGAGCATAAGATAAATTCTTCTTAATTATAGAAACAACAATGAAATTGCAACAATAGCACAAATATAGTACCTAGCGACAGGAGATTTTTATATTTGTATTTTATTGATTTTTTGCTAGCTTTGTGACCCATTCTTTTTTTAGTGTGTTATTTGACTCTTCTCCTCCTCCCCCATTCCTTTGTTTCACATTAAGAAGAGAATCAGGCTTCCATTCACCCATTTTTTTTGCCCGTTTGATAGTATCCCTATTAATTTTTTCCTTCCCTTTGCAATATAGTTGAATCTCTTTTTAACATCATTGTTACACTATTTTGTTGCTCTTTTATACATAGTTCTTTTTGACTTTATGATTTGTTGTCTTTATTAATAGTCATTAAAAGTTAAAACAAAAACATGATTTACGGGAACATTATAAACACAATGTATAAGTTTTTGTTTTTTTATTACATGTGAAACTCTTTAATATAACAATTATTTTGGCTATTTTAAAGTCATAACTTAAATATAAGTATAAAAAGTTAACTACAAAATTTCATAGTCATGCAATTTAAATTGCATTTTAAAATTTTAAATAAAATGCAATTTAAAAGTAATTAAGTTTATCAGTGACAGTCTCAATAAATTATTTAAAGTTTTTTTAACTTCAGAACAAGTCTTCTTTTTCCTATTTAAGTGATTTAATTTTAGTTAAGTAATCGTCATAATGTTATTCAAGATACTGATGTTTCTTATTTTTGTTGTTAAGATGCCTCTGAAGAGAAACCCATTGACAGAAGCTTACCGACTGTAAGAGCAGATACTCTAGAAGCCAGTGCCAGTAACTGTATTCTTCATTCACAAGCATCCCTTGTGCTACCCAGAAAGTCAGGGACCAGGTGAATCATGGGAAAGAGGAGCTTGTCTTTGGGGTCACGATGGAAGTCTGTTTTTACGTGATCATATCTAAAGCTGGCAGACAATAGAAAACATCAGAAGTTCACAGAGAGGAGGCGTTCATCACACGTGTCTCCTTTAGTTCACAGAGAGGAGGCGTTCACCACACGTGTCTCCCTTTAGTTCACAGAGAGGAGGCGTTCACCACACGTGTCTCCCTTTAGTTCACAGAGAGGAGGCGTTCACCACACGTGTCTCCCTTTATTTTAGTGCATCTTGGCAAGGACATAGTCCTTTTTTTTTTTTTTGAGAAATGTTAAATGCCAATAGTACATTTCAGAATAAAGACATTCATTCTAGTTCCTAAGATTTTTAAATGGTTTAACAGCGTTTATATAGATATAATTCCTATATGGTAAAGTGTTTGCAAATTTTTTTTTGATTTTTTTCAAGACAGGGTTTCTCTGTGGTTTTGGAGCCTGTCCTGGAACTAGCTCTTGTAGACCAGGCTGGTCTCGAACTCACAGAGATCCGAAGGCCTCTGCCTCCCGAGTGCTGGGATTAAAGGTGAGCGCCACCACCGCCCGGCTGCAATTTTTTTTATTAGCATTGTGTGTGTGTGTGTGTGTGTGTGTGTGTGTGTGTGTGTGTGTGTTAGTTCTGGATATTGAGCACAGGGTCTTTCTTGGGCATGCTAGGCAAATATTTTCCACACAGTTACAAAAACATAGCCTGTCTTTTGCTAACTTCTACTTGGTTTTATCTTTTTTCCTAAAAATAACATTTTTCATGATGATTCTAGGAAAATATTGATAATATTCCTATTAATTTTCTTCCTTCCGTTTGCAAAACTTCTTGTTTTTGGAATTTATTTTAATTCTATGTGTATGGGTATTTAGCCTGTATGTCTATGCACCATATGTGCAGTGCCCTTGGAGGCCAGAAGAGGGCATTAGGTCCCTGGGACTGGAGTTACAGTTGTTTTTAAATTTATTTTATGTGAATTGGTGTTTTGCCTACATGTATGTCTGTGAAGGGTGTTGGATCCCCTGGAACAGGAGTTATAGACAGTTGTGAGCTGCCATGTGGGTACTGGGCATAGAATCTGGGTCCCCTGGAAGAACAGTCAGAGCCCTTAACCGCTGAACCACTTTTCCAGCCCCTCCCTTGAAGTATCGTTTTACGTGTTTATATTGCTTTAATTGTTCTATGAAGATATTTTGGCTGGGTGGTGGTTGTACACACCTTTAATCCCAGCATTTGGGAGGGAGAGGCAGGTGGATCTCTGTGAGTTAGAGACCAGTCTAGACTGGCTCCAAAGCTACAGAAAAACCCTGTCTCAAAAAAACAGAACAAAACAAAAACCAAACCAAACCAAAACAAAAAAGAAAGAAAGAAAACATGTGAACCATTTGTTTATATTTTTGTTTTTTTTCCATCATGTCTAGGAATTTTTTCCTTCTTGATTTCTTCAATGACCCAGTCATCATTCAACAATGTATTGCTTAATCTCCATGAGTTTGTAAATTTTTTGAAGTTTCTATTGCTGTTAATTTCTGGCTTTATGCCAGGCAGTTGTAGCCCATACCTTTAATCCCAGCACTTGGGAAGCAGAGGCAGGAGGATCTCTGTGAGTTCAAGGCCAGCCTGGTCTACAGAGGGAGTTCTAGGATAGCCGGGGCTACACAGAGAAAACTCTTTTTTCAAAAACCAAAATATTGAATAATAATAATAACAATTCTGGATTTATTCATCATAATCAGCAAGAATACAGGATGTTGTTTCAACTTTCCTACATTTGTTGAGACTTGCTTTGTGTTTTAATGCATGAGCTATTTTAGAGACAGTTCCATGGGTTGTTGAAAAAAGCGTGTATCCTCCCTTGTTTGGGCAGAATGTTTTGTAGCTGTCAGTCAGGCCCGTCAGTTAGTTTGGTCTATAATGATGTTTAATTTCAGTGTTTCTTTATTTATTTTCTGTGCAGTTGAGTTGTCCAGTAGTGAGAATGGGGTACTGTGGTCACACACTATTACTGTTTGGTGGTTATCTGTGATTTAAAATCTTGTAGTATTTGTTTTACAAAACTGGATGAGTCTGTATTTGGTGGACATGATGCTTTGAGAAAGGTCATCCATGGTTCATCTTTTCTAACACAGTGGTCCCCATTAGTGTCCCTGTCTGTGGAGATCATAGGACTTTGCAGGAAGAAGTAGTCACTGGGGGCAGGTGTGGAGGGTTTGGAACCTTGCCCCACTTCCTGCTGTCTCTTTCTGCTTCCTGTGTGACTTCTCTGCCATGAGGGACTCTCTCTCTCTGGAACTGTAAGTCAAAGTAAACCCTGTCTTCTATCATTTGCTAAGGTGGACAAAGTCATGCCCTGACCCATAGTGCGCAGCACAGGCAAAATGATGTTTGTGGTGGCATTGACCTGTGTGGGCCTTTGGTGCTGGCTGAACAGCCGTGGTGTTTCCAGGAACGGAATAAATAAGAAGCCGACTGTGTTTTTGTTTGATCTGTAGAAGCAAACATATTCTCAGACTAATGGAAGTCTACATTGGATGGTGGCAAGAAGGAATCTCAGTCACTAGACCAAGATATGATCAAGATTGCATATACAAAACCCCTTGAGTGAAGAGAAGGACAGATACCCCTTAGGAAAGGACCTTGCTAAAATACCTAAGAATTTTGTTATTAGCCTTTCTCCTACATTTCCCCAGAAAGACTTCCCCTTGTTTTTTTTTTTTTTTTTTACCAGGCTAAGTGTACACTGTGGAAGTAATTAGACCTTTCAGGGTCTTTTGGATACTGGTTCTGAATTGATACTGATTCTATTAAATCCCAAGAAGCATTGTAGTCCTTCAGTTAAAGGAGGGGCTTCTGGAGGTCAAGTTGATTAATGGAGTTTTAGTGAAGTCTGTCTCACAGTAGAACCAGTGGGTCCCTGAACTCATCCTATGGCTATTTCCCCAGATCCAGAATGTATAATTGGGATGTAAGATAGACTTAGAAGTTGGCAGAATTCCTACAGCTCTTGACTCTGGCTAGCCCCACTGTTTTGCCTGTGCATGACCACCAACTCGACCACTCTTCTGCCAGAATGGCTTTTTTTTTTTTTTTTGGTTTTTCGAGACAGGGTTTCTCTGTGGCTTTGGAGCCTGTCCTGGAACTAGCTTTGTAGACCAGGCTGAGATCCGCCTGCCTCTGCCTCCCAAGTGCTGGGATTAAAGGCGTGCGCCACCACCACGCCCGGCTTGCTTCTTTAAAGGAACACTTTACAAATACTTCATGGTTTTAGACTTACGTGTGTCCTTGATGGTCTGGGCAGTTCCCTGGGTATTTTAAAAATGAACTCAAGATCTGAGCCTCTTGATTGACACGATTCTGTACGGTTTTCTGAATGAAGAGAGTGGCTTGGATGCACACCTTCCTAGACCTGGATGGATGGGGGAGGGCCTTGGACTTCCCACAGGGCAGGGCACCCTGACTTCTCTTAGGACTGGAGAGGGAGGGGGAGGATGGGAGGAGGTGGAAATTTTTAATAAATAAATTAAAAAGAGAGTGGTGAACATTTTCATAGGTCACCTCTGGCCATATCTAAGAAGAGTTTATTGCTTTATCCTTTAGCCCCATCAGGAACTATAATGTAGATTATCAATAAAAAAGTTACTGTGGCAGGAGAGACTGCTCAGCAATTAAGAGCTCGTTGATATGATCCTTTGTGAAAAGGAAGAAATTGTTTCTAAAGGTTTTATAGAAAAAAAAAAGAGATTCCTAGAATAAACCAGAAAAACATAAATCAATGGCATGGAATACATCTAGCATTAAATACATGTACAGAAATTTTTGTTTGCTTGTTTTTAAAAAGGAGTCAGAGGCTGGAGAGATGGTTCTGTGCTTAAGAGTACTTGTTCTTGTAGAGGACCTGGGTACGGTTCCTAGCACTCATACAGTGGGCTACAGTTCCCGTAATTCCAGTTCCAGGGGATACAATGCCCACTCTGACCCCAGTCACATGTGGTGGTGTGTTAACTTACATGCAGGTTAACTATGAAGATACATAAAATATTTTTTAAAGATGTGGGGAGATGGCTTAGTTAGTAAAGCATTCGGCACGAAGTACGAGGCTCTGTGTTCAAAACCAGGTGTAGTAGTTCTTGTCTGTGGCCTCTGGGAAGTGGGCCCAAAGGAAGACTGAGCCCTTGAGTTCACTAGCCAGCCAGTTTGCAGAGTTAGTGAGCTCCAGGTTTAGTGAGAAACCCAGTCTTAAACAAGGTGAACCAGATGGTGTGGTGGTGGCGCACGCCTTTAATCCCAGCACTTGGGAGGCAGAGGCAGGCGGATCTCTGTGAGTTCAAGTCCATACTGATCTACAGAGCAAGTTCCAGGACAGTCAGGGCTACACAGAGAAACCCTGTCTGAAAACAAAACAAACAAACAAACAAAAAACCTGAAAAGTTAAGGGTGACTATGGAAAATATCTGATGTCAACCTCTGGTTTTGATATACATATGCACACATGTATATGCACATGTGTGCCCATATATTACAGTATCACACACACACACATTATGAAGCAGTTAAATGTTTTGTGTGTGCATGACTGTGTATTTACATCTACTCTTCTCACCCAGACTGCTCGAGGAATCTTTGCCGTCTCCTCTGCAGCCACTTTCTTCTAACACACCTATATGGGCCTGCCGTCTTAGGAGTTGTGAGGTGGGTTTCATTTACCTGGTTATGGCAACATTTCATCCCTGACTGAACATTTTTGCATACAAATAGTAAATTGCTATCTGTCATATTCTGTATGCATTTATGCTTAATCTAAGCTCGCATGTTATTTCATTCTTTAAAGATAAAGGCTCTGGTAAAGCGGGAGTTTTGCCTATTGTGTGGTGCCTGCCTGTACTCCCAGCACTTGGGAGGTAGTGGCCGGAGAATCAAGAGTTTAGAATGTTCCTTGGCTACATGAGTTTGAGACCAGCTTGGGCTACATGAAGCCCTGTCCCTGAAACACAGGCTGGAGCAAGGGAAAAAGCAGCAGTCATGTAAAGCTCTTCTCGCTCTACTATCATTTCTTCTCTGTGGCTGACTTCCCTTGTTATCATCCCTTTCTATTTTTGCCTCCCTCCCTCCCTCTTTCTCTCTGTTTTCATTTATTTCTTTTTATAGTCTCACTATAACTTCCTCAAGATTTGCTTTTGACCTTGTCTTCACTTTATCTTTTGAAGGATTTTACCTATTTTGTTGACTTTCAACTATAAAATATTTTGTTTTATTTATTTAAAATATTTATTTATTTTTATTATGCATACAATATTCTGTCTGTGTGTATGTCTGCAGGCCAGAAGAGGGCACCAGACCTCATTACAGATGGTTGTGAGCCACCATGTGGTTGCCGGGAATTGAACTCAGGACCTCTGGAAGAGCAGGCGATGCTCTTAACCACTGAGCCATCTCTCCAGCCCCCTATAAAATATTTTGCAAACCTGTATCACCAGTTCTGTAATTCTTACTGTTGTCCCAGACCTTCAGCGTCTTTTTGCAACCATATCAGTTCTGCTTCCTAAATTCTTTGCCTGTTCCATTAATAAACACCATTTCCTTAGATATCCAGACTCAAAGTTTTAGACTGATTTTTTTGTTTCATTCAGATACTTAGCTGGCTTTTGTTGTTATTGTTTTGACTGTGTGTTTGTTGGAGATGATCTCACAATGTAGCCATAGCTGGCCTGATGCTCAATATGCAGACAAAGCTAGCTTTAAACTTGTGTTAGTTGATCTGGGGGTAGAATTTTAGATACCCAAGAGAATGGTATATTACATATTCTTCAAGCTTTCTTTTCTAACTTACATCTGTTTGACGATAGCACTTGAGTTCAGATCAGACCCCACTGGTTGTACAGGCCAGTGGTGAGGAAGTGAACTGATGCTGTTTTATGTTAGGAAACTGTCTTGTTAAACTAACTGTTCACTCCCTTTACAGAAAATTGGAGACTCCTACCGTGGCTACTGTGTGAGTGAGACTGAATTAGAAAGCATCCTAACTTTTCACAAGCAGCAAACCCAGAGTGTCTGGGGCACTCGCCAGTCTCCAAGCCCAGCCAAACCTGCCACGCGCTTGATGTGGAAGTCCCAGTATGTCCCCTATGACGGAATCCCGTTTGTCAATGCAGGTACTTGATGTGGAAGTCCCAGTATGTCCCCTATGACGGAATCCCGTTTGTCAATGCAGGTACTTACAGCTCCCCAGCAGCTGTGCTCTTTGTGAACATGTGATTTCTCTGTGACAGGATACATTTCATTTTGGTAGGTAAGAATTTAATTTTAATTGCTGGAAATGAATATTAAACTAAAAAGAAGACAGCAAATATAACTAATTTATGTCATAAAATTAGTTTTACTCTATGACACTGAATAAATAATACTTCATAAATAGAACTTTAAATTGCAAGTAGATCTATAGACAACATTACCTAATCAAAAGTAATTCTTTATAGTCTCACTAACAGAAATAAATCATCTCTCAGATAGATAGATGATAGATATATGGACAGACACATAAAATTTCATTGTTTAGAACAGATTCTACAGCCAAATAAGTTCCAGAAGCTTTGTTTTTTAAGGTTTTTAGGCTTCAGATTTACTCATAAAGAATTGATGTGCTAGGGGGAGAGGAGTGGGGGTGGGAAATGGGAGGCAGGGAGGAGGCGGAAATTTTTAATTAAAAAAAAAAGAGAAAAGAATTGATGTGCTGTGGGGGGCAGGGAGGTTTGGAGAGAAGGCTCAGAGAGAGGTTAAGAGCACTGGCTGTTCTTCCAGAGGTCCTGAGTTCAATTCCCAGCAACTACGTGGTGGCTCACAACCATCTATAATGAGATCTGGTGCCCTCTTTTGGTGTGTAGGCTGTATACATAATAAAAAATAAAAAAAAGAATTAATGTGCTGATTTTTACTTCTGTTGACAATGTTATAAACTTCTCTACATGCAATCCCTGGCTTAGTATTTCCAGACTTTAAAAAAATATCCATGTTAGGCCGGGCATAGTGGCATATACCTTTAATCCCAGCATTCAGAAGGCAGAGATAGGAATATCTCTGATTTTGAGGCCAGTCTGATTTATGTAGTAAGTTCCAGGACTACCAAGGCTATATAAAAACAAAACAAAACAAACAAACAAAAAACTCAGAAGTACTGGGCGCAACTTTATAATCCAGCACTCAGGGAAGCAGAGGTAGAAGGCTCTGTAGGAGTTCAAAGCCAGCCAAGGCTACTTAGTGGACCCTGTATCAAAAAAGAAAAAGAAAATTATGGGAATTTTCATATGTATCAAAAATAGAGGTAAGAGCTGGGCGGTGGTGGCGCACGCCTGTAATCCCAGCACTCGGGAGGCAGAGGCAGGCGGATCTCTGTGAGTTCGAGACCTGCCTGGTCTACAAAGGGAGTTCCAGGACAGGCTCCAAAGCTACAGAGAAACCCTGTCTCGAAAAACCAAAAAAAAAAAAAAAATAGAGGTAAGAATATAAAAACTGTCTGCATTTTTAGTAAGAAATACTGATGTTTTGCTCCATAAGATTATGTAATTAAGACTATAGATTTTGAAATTGCCACAACCAAGTTGTTAAAGATCTGTCTAGACTATATGAGCACCTAAATTACTGTCATTGGTTGGTTTTGGGCTACAGGTAGTCGAGCTGTGGTAATGGAGTGTCAGTATGGACCAAGGAGAAAAGGTTTCCAGTTACAGAGACTCAGTGAACAAGGAAGCAGGGCTTGTCATCTCTACAGAGCTACGTGCCCAGCCAGGTAAGCTATTTTATCTTACTTTATGTTTTTACATTGAAGTTTTAATTTTGAATAGCAAATAGAAGCATTTCTATTAAGTTTAAACAGTTCAGTTATGTAAGTTGTACGTTCTTTTTTCCACTACTGTTTTGTATCTTTCTCATTAAAGCTTCAACTCTCTTTTTAAAAGATTTTATTTATTTATTAAGTATACAATATTCTGCCTGCACGTATGTCCACGCCAGAGGAGGGCACCAAATATTACTATAGGTGGTTGTGAGCCACCATGTGGTTGCTGGGAGTTGAACTCAGGACCTCTGGAAGAGCAGCCAGCGCTCTTAACCTCTGAGCCATCTCTCCAGCCCAAAGCCTCAACTCTTAACAGTTTTTTTGTCTCATTTTACAAAGATTTTCTGTATATGAATGTGTATGAATATACACATATCCTCTTCTACCCTAAAAGGTCAGTAAAGCCTGCTAATATTTTCTTTCCTTAAACTGAGGTAATAGTATTCCCTCTTTTCTGCTGCCTGAAAAGACTATAGTGAATATTTATCTTAGTTAGGGTTTCTATGGCTATGAGGAGACACCATGACCATGGCAACTTTTTTATCTATCTATCTATCTATCTATCTATCTATCTATCTATCTATCTATCATCTATCTACCTACCTATACCTTCCTATCTATCTAATTTATTTATCTATATATTTATTTATTTGTTTGTTTGTTCATTTACTCATTTATTTTACATACAGTGTCCGGAGTGCACGAGGGCCCCAGATCTCATTACGGACAGCTGTGAGCCACCATGTGGGTGCTGGGAATTGAACTCAGGTCCTCTGGAAGACCATACAGTGCTCTTAACCTCTGAGCCATCTCTCCAACCTGACCATGGCAACTGTTACAAAGGAAAAACATTTAATTGGGTGATTTATAGTTCCGAGGTTCAGTCCATTATCATGGTGGGATGTGGCGGCATGCAGGCAGACGTAGTGCTGGAGAGGGAGCTGAGAGCCTACATCTTGCACAGATGACAAGAAGTAGTCTGAGACTGGGCATGACTTGAGTATATATGAGACCTCAAAGCAGGCTAGCTTCACACACACTGTGTGGCCAAGGGTGGCCTTGAATTTTTCATCCTCCTGCCTCTGCTTCTTTAATTCTGGGATTTACAGATGTTTACCAATATACCTAGTGACAAACTCTGTATTAGATCAAAACCACAATCAATAACCTCACTTCAGTTTATTAGTAGGATAAATAAGTATAATGGTAATTGTCAGGGAAAGGTTATAATTTTTAAAATGTTGACAAGGAAAAAAAAATGCTTCTGAGAGATTTTACCAATTTACACTCATATCAGAAATGTATAAGAGCCATAGTAATTTTTAG
Organism: Microtus pennsylvanicus; assembly: GCF_037038515.1. Classification (NCBI taxonomy): domain Eukaryota; kingdom Metazoa; phylum Chordata; class Mammalia; order Rodentia; family Cricetidae; genus Microtus; species Microtus pennsylvanicus. The sequence continues at coordinate 161,410 of NC_134600.1, read as the reverse complement.
GCAGAGGACTAGGTTGTCATTGCTCTGGGTGAGAATAAAAAATATGAATCAATGAAGGATTTTTTCTTAATATTCTATACTCTCTTAGACATTGAAACTGTTCAAAATTATTAGTAAAATGAATAATGTTAAAGGCTGGGGGATAGGAAAGTGGTACAGGTAGCCCAGGTGTGTAGCTGTCCTGGAACTTGCTATGTAGATCAGGCTGGCCTCATAAAGATCCTCCTCTCTTTGATTAAAGGCATGCATCACCACGAGTGGCTTAATTTATGTGTTGTTGTTGGCCTGGCAGTGGTGCTCACCTTTAATCCCAGTACTGGGGGATTGAGCAGAGGCAGGTGGATTGCTGTGAGTTCAATGTCTTCCCAGTACACAGAATGAGTTCCAGGACAGCCAGAGATATGCAGAGAAACCCTGTCTTGAAAAAAAGAAAAAAATTTACACATCTTTGTTGTATGAATGAATTTAGGTAATGAGAGTTTCAAGGCGATCAGCCTGGAAGAAGATCCATAAAATAAACCAAATGCAAATTATGGCTTCCAGGACAGGGAAGGAGAAAAAGGTTAAAAAAAAGTCTAGCCGGGCGGTGGTGGCGCACGCCTTTAATCCCAGCACTCGGGAGGCAGAGGCAGGCGGATCTCTGTGAGTTCGAGACCAGCCTGGTCTACAAGAGCTAGTTCCAAGACAGGCTCCAAAACCACAGAGAAACCCTGTCTCGAAAAACCAAAAAAAAAAGTCTATATTTAGATATTTATACTCAGTTTGTGATCATTGTTGATTATCTAAGTATCATGCACTCAATATGACAGCTTTTGTAAGCTTCTGAATACTAAATTCAGTGTTCTCTAACTTTTCTTTTGAGTTCTTTATTGATGTTAGGTATTTCTTGAGATTATAATGAACAATTTCTTCTTTGTATTGCATAAAGGATTTACATTAAAAAGGTACAGAAATTCCCTGAATATAGAGTGCCTACAGACCCCCAGATGGACAGGAAGATGATCAGAGTGGAGCAGGAGAAAGCCTTCAGCATGCTGAAGAAGAACCTGGTGGATGCTGGGGGTGTTCTTCGGTATGACATTCAGACAGTATGTTTTCAATTGTTTCATCGAGGACTGGCTTTATAAGTTAGATACCTCACCAGTATTAAACTTATTTACTATTGTATATGTTATTAAGTTTATTACCTAAAAATTATGTATAACTCAAAGCATACGTTGTTGATTACTATGACAGGCATCTGTGAATTTTAAGCCCTAAGTAAAATTTTATTTTATGCTTCATGTTTTAGATAGAAGGAACTATAATATTTCTGGCTTACTGTTCTTTATTTGTTAATTCAGGTGAAGAATTTATTATTGCATGAGGTCAAATATAAGGAAAACTTTTATATGATCGTTTATAAAAATTTAAAAAATGAAGTCAATAATTAGGCCCTTCAATTTTTAAAATATGTAGCTCTAATATTTTTCTTTTAAAAATATCATTAGATTTTAAATTTTTATTTTGTGTTTAAGAGGTTTTCCTGGATGTATATATGTGCATCGTGTACATTTTGATGCCATGGAGGTCAGAAAAGGGCATTGGATCCCCTAGGACATGAGTTATAAATGGTTGTGAATCACCATGTGTGTGCTGGGAATCTGCAAGTATACCAAATACTCTTAACAACTGAGTTATCTCTCCAGCTCCATACTATACAACTTGCTCTCTTTTGTTTTTATCGGTTTATATCAAGCAGAAGTACAGGAGGTCAGTGGGATAGCTCAGTGAGTTCACTCTCCAGGGCCCACATGATAAAAGGCAAGAACTGACTCCTTCAAGTTGTTCTCTGACCTCTACATATGCATGCTGACACATAGATGTCCCCACATATACACATACACAAATAATAAATGTAAAAGACTATCCAAGTGCTTCACCAAAAGTTAAATCGCCTCTCTCTCTCTCTCTCTCTCCCTCCCTCCCTCCCTCCCTCCCTCCCCCCCCCCTCTCTCTCTCTGTGTGTGTGTGTGTGTGTGTATCATGTGCGTGCCTGGTACCTATGTAAATTGGAAAAGAGCTTTGGGTCCCTGGAGCTGGAGTTACAGATGGCTGTGAGCTACCATGTGGATCAGCAAGTGCTCTTAACTTCTGAGCAATCTCTCTACCCTCATATATGTGTAAATCCTTGCATTGCCTTAACATAGGGTCATAGTAAAAGTTTATGAAGTTACCTTTTTAATTGAGTATAAAGTCAATCTTAGAGGAGTTGAACATAAGACATTTTGAATTTTTTTCTACATAGCATAATCATATGTGATTTTTGTTTAAAAGATTATTCCCTTTCTTGATGCATATTAGCCTAAGTAATATGATTCCCACTTTTGTCTGAATTATCAAATTTTAATATTTAAATTTTAATAATTTCAAATGTTTTCTCTTATCAGATGGTATGTGCAGTTACCTACACAGCAAGCTCATCAGTATCATGAATTAGAGACTCGTGGCCTCTCTCTGTCACCTTCTCCTCTTGAAGAAGAGGAAACTGTAGTCAGAGATGAGAACTGTGCGTTGCCCTCACGTCTCCACCCGCAAGTAGCGCATAAGATTCAGGAATTAGTGTCTCAGGGAGTAGGACAAGTGTATGCAGTGAGGAAGCAGCTCAGGTACAGGAGAAGCAGCGTTTTCTTTTACACTGGTTGCCTAGGTGATACACTAAGCATTGATTTTCCAGGGCATATACATCTCATCTGTGAACATTGTTTTCAGCCAATGCTTGGCAAGCTTCATATGGTATTTCTTAATAAATTCTAAATGCTTATTTGAGACACTAAATCTTTGGCAGATTAGACTATTTCTACGTGATGAATTTATTTTATTTTACTAGCTAAGGTCTTCCTGGCCTTTAATTCACTTATATAGCCCAGGTTGGCTTCCAGTTTTCAGCAATCTCAGGTAACTAAGTGCTGGGATTACAGGTGTGAGTCACTATTCCTGAAATGAATTGAATTACATGATACATATTTTTGACATAAAAATGTGTAGAATCAGAAAATTAAAAACCTAGATTAAAGTAATTATTTTAGATTATTTGAAATTAAATAGAATTTTATTGTAATGGGGAATGAATATGATCAAAATAGAATATATACATGTATGATGTTCTCAAAAATTAAAATATTTGATTTTTAAAAAGATAAGTTAAACTATTTACTATAACTGTGTTATATTCGATTATAAATATGTTATGTATCACAACAACATTAATTAAGTATCTTGAGTACCATTAAAGATACGTCAAAATACTACAAATACAAGTTCCATTAGGCTGGAGGTGATGGCACACACCTTTAATCCCAGCACTCAGGAAGCAGAAGCAAGTGGATCTCTATGAGTTCAAGGCCAGCTTGGTCTTCAGAGCTAGTTCTAGGACAGCCATGGCTACACAGAGAAACCCTGTCTTGAAAAAAGAAAGAAAAGGCTTTTCATTAGATGAATAACTATCCAGATAAACTACAATGATAATTATTGTAATAAGGTGATTGATATATGTATATCACATATTCTGCCAAACCTTTAACTATATCATTTTACACATGAAAAAATAGAAATTAAAAATTGCTAAGTAATTGCCTTGGAAGACAGTGTCAGAACTGAAACCTGGATCTGGCTCTATAGCCTGTGTGTAATGTTATGATACTTTGTTCCTTTTGTTTACTGTGTACTGAAATCTGAATAAGAAAATGAGAATTATAAGAATTAGTTTTTGTTTGTTTGAGATTGGGTCTCACTGTATAGCCCTGGCTAAGTTGGAACTCACTATGTAGACCAGGTGTCATAGAGATCTATTGGCCTCTGCATCCTGAGTGCTGGGATTCAAAGTGTGCACAGCTACAGTGAGCAGACACCATATAATCTTTCTGTTTTCAGAAATAAACATTTGTTTTCATTGAGTTGCCTACAGAACAAAGCCAAAATTTAGTAAAGCCATCCACTATTTACTAAAATTTGGCTTATTCTACTTATTTCAAATTTTTACAATTCTTATTCTACTTATTTAAAAAGAGGTTCAATGAGAAAAAAGCAATAAATCTCTGCAGGTCTAATAAATGTAATATATAAAGCACAAATGTATTAAACATGTAATTGTGTAGCAATGCTACTTTTCTTACACTATCTTGCCTTCCGAAATCTCATTGTCTCACAATATTCGAACCATCAAGTTTCATGTAGTATTAATTGGTACCTTTAGAAGCAGTGTAACATGATGCTTACATATACAAATTGGAAATAGGTCCGTGTTTTCTTACTTATTAAACAGGTATTAATTCAGGGCAACTTCAACTTGTGCAGCCTTCAACTCCCTCATCTGTAAGGTGGAATTGATTCTTGCACCGGGTCACATGGTCACAGTAATAGTTGAAGGAAATACCTGTAGTGTGTTCAGAATTGTGTCTGATATGGTAAGCACTTAAAAACATTATAATGTTCAAATTGAGGATTGTGGTCCAAGTTTAATTCATAAAAATGTCCAAGCTCAGTTGGATGGTGGTGGCACACACTTTTAATCCCAGTGCTTGGAAGGCAGAGGCTGGTGCATCTCTGTGAGTTTGAGCCAGCCTGATTTACAGAGTGAGTTCCAGGACAGCCAGTGCTGTTTACACAGAGAAACCTTGTCTTGAAACAAGCAAACAAACAAAATAAAATGTTAAAGCTCTGTAATAGTGTGATTTGAACCAATTAAAATAGCACCTTTTGCTGGGTGGCGGTGGTGTAAGCTTTTAAATCCTAGCACTTGGAAGGCTACAGAGAAACTACAGAGAAACCCTGTCTTGAAAAACAAAACAAAACAAAAAACCAAACAAACAAAAAATAGCATCTTTCTTTAACCTTTGGTTTGTTTGTTCTTTTCGTTTCTTTCCTTTTCCTTTCTTTTCTTTCCTTTCCTTTCCTTTTTTTTTCTTTTGAGATAGGATTTCTCTCTGTAGTTTTAGAGCCTGTCCTGGAACTCGCTCTGTAGACCAGGCTGACCTCGAACTCACAGAGATCCGCCTGCCTCTGCCTCCTGAGTGCTGGGATTAAAGGCGTGGGCTACCACCACCTGGCAAATTCTATGTTTTAATGAATAGAAAGAAATCTAAAGTGGCTAATATTTTATTATTTACAGAATTATTTACGTACATATGAATTATTTATAGAAATATGAATCATACTTTATAAAAGCTTATATTGAAAGAGAAACTTTCAGTCAGTCTTTAAGTGCATCATTACAGTGATATTTTTATTTTATATCCTCCACAGAAAATTTGTGGAAAGAGAGCTGTTCAAACCTGATGAGGTACCTGAAAGACATAATTTGTCCTTTTTTCCAACTGTAAATGATATAAAAAATCATATCCATGAGGTACGGAAATCCTTGAGGACGGGAGATATGGTATCTAATCCAGAGATTATTCCAGCAACGGTACGATCACACCCACTTCTTTGTTTCATTAGAGTCTTTTTCAGCTCCCATTAATGCATTAGCAAGTCTCTAGTTCTGGTAATACTTAATAGAAAAGGCTACTGTTACACCATCTCAATTGCTATGATTTAAGGAAATACATTAGGTAATTTTCTAAAATATGAATTCCACAAGCTCTCAGATAATGACTTAACTGCATATTTCTTACTACCCTCACAAGGAACAGAAACAACAGTAGATTTCCAAATCTAAGTATAACAGAGAAGAATCAATATTTTTTCTTTATGAGAACTACTTCTTTTTCAGTTTACAGACATTTATTGAGCACATACTGAGTATATCCCTTGCTCATTTTAAAAAATAGATGGTCAAGGTCAAGTAGTTCAGTTTCAGGTGCACAAAGTGAGCTCTCCATGCCATATATGGATATCAGTGTTTACCTCATATTTTATGTCATCATTTCTCTGTCAATATTAGTAATTTCTGAGATATTTTTACCATAGTTATCCAGAAATTAGTTATTACAGTAGAAGTAGTGACTACTAATTTAGGAATTAAAATCTGAGTAGCTTTAACTTTTGCCTTCTTGACTTTTTACTTTCCAAGTTTTACTATCTGAACATTTTTGAATTGTACTTATTTCTTATGTATGTGGATGTTTTGCTTGCATGCCTGGGTCCCATGGAGGCCAGAAGAGGGTGTCGGATTCCCTGAACGTGTGGTAATAGGTGGTTGTGAGTCATCATGATGGGCTCTGGGAATCAAACCTAGGTCTTCTGGAAGATCAGCTGGTGCTTCACTGCCGGGCATCTCTTCAGTCCTAGTACTTGGATATTTCAAATGCTAGACCTGCTGGGATGGTTTCTCTTTGTTTATTGTGTATCTAAACTTATTATTATTCTACCAAATTCAAGAAATAAAATATTTTCTTTCTACACTTCCTATCCAAATTGCTGATATCTGAGTTCATAGACCCTAACATATGGGACATACTTGCACTTTGAGAATGTAAACAAGTAGAGAGTGATTACAGGAAAAAAACACCAGTGTAGTGAAAATAAAACAGGGAGCTGGGGGAGAGCTCATTCTGTAAAGTGCTTGCTGCACAAACATGCTGGTCTAAGTGGGATCCCCTAGGACTCACATAAAAATGCTGAGCGTGGTAGACGTGAACTCCCAGTCCCAAGTGCTGGGGTTGGGGGCAGGATGGGACTAGCTGTGTAATTGGTGAGCTCCAGGCCAATAAAAGACAGACTTAGTGCTGTCCTCTGGATCCACAGTGAGAGAGAGGGAGGAACGGAGGGAGGGAGAGTAAAAAAAGAAAATAGAGGGCTGTAGAGTTGGCTCAGAGGTTAGGAGTGCTGGCTGTTCTTCCAGAGGTCCTGAGTTCAATTCCCAACAACCACATGGTGGCTCACAACCATCTAAAATGAGATCTGGTTCCTTCTTCTGAAGGCAGAACATTGTATGCATAATAAATAAATACATCCTAAAAAGAAAGAAAGAAAAGAAAGAAAGCAGACTGAGAAAGCCATAAAGAGCAAGCCAGTAAGTATCACTCTTCTGTGGCCTCTACATCAGCTCCTGCTTAAAAGAAAAAGGAAAATAGAGTTGGCTAGATAATTCAGTAGGTAACAGTGCTTGCCATTTCCAGAAGTTGTCCTCTGCTTTCCACATGTGTGTACACGAGACACAAAATAAGTAAAAGAGGCCGGGCGGTGGTGGTGCATGCCTTTAATCCCAGCACTCGGGAGGCAGAGGCAGGTGGATCTCTGTGAGTTTGAGGCCAGCCTGGTCTACAAGAGCTAGTTCCAGGACAGGCTCCAAAACCACAGAGAAACCCTGTCTCGAAAAACAAAAAAACAAACAAAAAAAAAAGTAAAAGAGTGTATATGATGGTTGTATTAATGTCTTAAGATTATTTTCAGTATAACTCCGTTGCTTTTGCTGAAACAAATGTTCTCACTTCAGCTCCAGTGGACTACAGATAGCGGGAATATTCTCAGAGAGACTGTAACAGTTACATTTGCAGAAGGTAGGTTGTTTCTGGATATTTTTTATAACATAGAAATCAATTGGTGTTATATCTGGAAAGAAGTTAACTATCTCATATAATCATTAAAAAAAAAATCTCTGCATGCTCCTGTGTCCCGGTGTGTGTGTGTGTGCTGCCGGTCCTCCTCCGTGCACTGCCAGAGTTCAGGGATATATGTGTTTGCTACCTTGCCTAGCTTACTGATGATTTTTTGAAGTCCTCGATTCTGATAGTAATGATTGTTATAAAATTCAAGAGAAATAACTGTACATCTCCTGTTGAACTCAGGAAATTCACTGGGAGAACCAGTTACCAGCAAAGTGGGGGCGAGTAGGTCCCCAGAGCCGTTCCGCTTGCTCTCCCCACTTCCTTCATTTCAGCCCAAAATCTCTTCACACTTACAGGTAGGCACCCATTAAATGCTAAGTTTAATCTTATTCTTCTTTCATGATTCCTCTTTTAAGGACTTCAGAGAATTGCTGTAAAATTACAATAATGGCCATATATTTCTTTATTATTAATCTCGAATCCTTTATGCCTTGATTGAAGGTGATAATTCGGGTATTATGTTCTGAAAAGTTTGAGGGAGACTCTGACTGCAGTACAGTTTGCTGTATTGCTTTTCCTTGGTCCTTGTTTCTGTCTTCATGCAGTGTTTGTTATTAACTACATACCTATTATCTTGTGTTCCAATTATTTTTTTTGTTGTCAAAGAATATCCATGAGTATGTCATATTCAGTAAATCCAAACATTGTGATATAACTCTTTTCTCTTTGGAAGGGTTTGAAGTTACAGCCAAGACTCTCCTCTCTTGATGGATCCCAAGCTCTGGTATCAGAAAATGGTCACCCTTCCTCCGGTCCTTCAGGACTTCTGGATACAGCAGGAAATGCTGTAGTGAATAATCATTCTCTACTGCTTGGTCAGAGTCAGAACCTTCGAACAGACACATGCCTAACGCAAAACAGCAGCGCTGCCTCTGCTGTGGGAAACCTCCCAGAGTCAGTTCAAAATCTTGAAATGGGTCCGCTGGTGGAAGCTGAAGATGTTGAGGATACAGGGAATCTGGACGGAAGTGTAAATAGGATTCTGTTGGGAGATGTGCAGACCGTTCCAGCTCTGAGTAAGTGACCGTCAGTTTACAGTTGCCTGGTATCACCCCACCAAACAACGGAAAAAGCATTCATTTCTACCCAGTGGGCTTATAATATTGTAAAGTTCAAATAAAATTATGAGAGGAAGATATTTCATTAACCTAATATTTTTTCTTATTATGTCTAATTATTTAATCCCAGTGAAATTATTCATTGTCTATCCCAGCACTTTAAAGGCTTAGGCAGAAAGATTGCAAGTTCAAGGCCAGCCTGGTCTACAAAACAAGTTCTATATCAGCCTGAGCAACTTATCAAGACCCTGTCTCAAAATAAAAAGAGAGCTGGGTGGCAGAGTAATTTATTGCTTAGCAGGTCCTAAGAACTGGGTTCAGTCGCCAGTGCAGACAGGAAAAGAAGGAAAGAGGAAACTATTCATTTTGAATAATTTTTTTAAATTTTTATTTATTTATTTTTTGAAACAGAGTCTCACTGGCTGTCCTGGAACTCACTATATAGACCAGGCTGGCCTCAAACTCATGTGACCACCATGCTTAGCTGGATTTATTTAATTTATTTTGCATAGAAGGGTTTTGCCTGTGTGTATGGTATGTATGTGCAGAACATGTGTTCCTAGTGCCCAGGGACCTAGGGCAGAAGAAGGCCTTGGTTATCCTGGAACTGGAGCTTCCCGATGATCCTGGTTGTGGATCATCATATGGGTGCTAGGAACCGAGCCCAGGTGCTCTAACCTCTGAGCTATTTCCCTAGCCTCATAGCTCGTTTCTTGATTATCTGCTTTTCCATGGAAAGTCTATGGTGATGTAAAACTAGCAAAATTATTTTAGAATACATAAAATGTGTTAGAATGCATAGAAGGTACTAGAAGCAAGTCATGTAAGGAAAACTACTTTAGGGCAAAGATTATGGAGAGATGACTCAGAGGTTAAGAGCAGTGTCTGTTCTTCCAGAGGTCCTGAGTTCGATTCCCAGCAATCACATGATGGCTCACCACCATCTGTAATGAGATCTGGTACCCCCTCTGGCCTGTAGGCAGGCATGCAGGCAGAACACTGTATATAACATAAATAAATAACATTGATAAATGTACATAGAAAGGATGGGAGTAAGTAGCCAATAAAGAGTTAGTAATAAGAAGTTGGGTTATACACTTAAATATTGAGTTTTGTGGACATTTACAAAAAAATCAGTAAGATTTGAGCACATGAGTTTGTTTGAAGACCTTGTTATCTTTTGTTGTTGCTAACCCAGTTGTCATAGTGATAAAGCGTGTTCGCTCCCACCTGACCTCACCACATTACTTTCACACAGCTTCTATGGGAAGAGATCAGTATGCATTTTACTTTGAAGTATAAGCATCTTCACGGAAATTATCCTTACAACATGTATTTGCTCTATCACCATTCTTTTGGTAAATACAACTGAATAGCTTCTTTTAGAAAGGGTTACAGCCTTTTAAATTTATAGGGAAACACAGTTGTATGAAATTCACAGAAACCTTTTATAACTACAGAGTAACATTACAGATGAGGAGAAAAATGAGTATATGAAAATATATTGTCATAACACCATGCGAAAGTTAGCTGTATTCTCATTCTACAGATAGAGAAACCAAGGCTCAGGGAAGTTAATTGCCTAGTGCTCACATTTAGTCAGTGATAGAGGAGAGGACTAAGCCCAACTATTTTAATCCTTACCTCTAAGGTTTGCTTTCTCCCTCTGTGTTGTCACATAGGATTTCAGGGAGCATTAATCCAAACTGCTTTCAAAGAAACCCCTTTTAATCCAAATTTGTATGATTTATCTAGTGAGGTCGTAATCTGGGGGGTTATTTCACCAGGATTGTGGGGTCCTCTTTCCTTCTTGGCTCGTTGGCTGTCAGGCTGAGAGGGGAAAGAGGTAAAGGGTGTGACAGGAAGGTTTGTAGGCAGTCCATGAAAAGTGGATGGAAGGAAGGGAGCATCCATGACACAGACATCGGTGAGAGAGTACAAGGAATATGTAGGACTGGGGAGCCTGGGGACAAACCCTATCAGAAGGCTTATCCTGGGGCAGAATAGCACATCTCTCCTATAGCAGAGCCCCTAGCACGAGTCTTCTGAGCAGATAAGGTCAGTCCCCCAGACCAGGGACATTCCCCAGACAAAGGCAGGTAGAGAGCTGGAAGCTCTGCTGGTGGGAGGGAGCTCCATGCTGCCCAGCTAATGAGAAGCTGCCAGGCCATGGCAGACTGCGACCTCTAACTAGCCAGCAATGTATTCCTCCAGGATGTGAGCCGTTGGGGTCCCCATGTTGCTGACTGAACTGCAGTATAAAGTCCAGTATACCTCTAACAATATGCATGTGGCCAGCATATCAGTAAGCAGGTCGCAGTCTAAGAGCAACTGAGCAGAGGTTCTTGATAGAGAATGATGATCCGAGGCCAGGTGTGGTGGTGCCTGCCTTTAATCCCAGCACTTGGTCTCTAGGTTCAAGGCCAGCATGGTCTACATAATGAGAACCTGTCCCCAAAACAAAAGAACAAGTGAAGATGCATTGTATTGGCCAGTTGACAGTGTTCCAACTGGTGTGCCGGCTCTCCATTCATGTCGTTGTAAGCACGGCGGAGGGTGCTCAGGTGTTCTGAAGTGCTCACACAGCTGAGACAGGGCCATCATTTTAAGATGTGCTGCTGTGTTTTCTAATATGCCAAATATTTTTTTTCAATTTTACCATGACCCTTTTCTAAACTGTGGTTTATTTGAGTTTATTCTAGGTTCAGATTGTTTTTATTTTTTAAAGATAAAGTCTCATGTATACCTGGTCAACCTTAAACTGGCTGTGTTACTAAGGATGATCTTGAATTCCTGATCCTCTGCTTTCAACACTCCAGTGCTGGCATTACAGGCGTACACCATCATGTCTGGCTTTAATTTGTATACTTTTTAAAGAGACCACAGTGTAATAAAATATACTAACCCTTTGTGTCTTTTGTTTGGTTTTAAAGTTAAAGAAAGTCTAGAAGATACTCTGTCTGTGAACCAAGTTAAACAAGAATCCAAAGAGTCGACACTGTCTATAGGATCACAAACTTTTCTGGACTGTAAAAAATCATCTGCTACATAAAATGCTTAAAGCTTTTCAAATTCTACAGCTCTGGTTCTGATGTCTTAAAAGGTGAAGATTGACGGGCATGGCATGTCAATCATTGGACCAGAACACAGTGATGAGCAGCTTTGACTTAAAACTTGAATATTTGTTGTCAATTCCATATTTGTATTTCTCTCAAAAAGTATCTTGCTTTATTTTGTATTCATATTTTTTTTTAATTATCCAGTAAGACAAGTGTTAAAAGATCATCTGAACTTCACAGTAATTTAGTGTGAACACAAATAGTTATCTCACTCCTGGAAATACCTAGTATTGGTTCTTATAAGACAAAAAAGGCCAACAGTCAGAGTGTGTGAGTGTGTGGGGCATGTGTTGTGTGCTCAGAAATTTAAAATTGTGTGGAGAGTTTCGATTAGCTAACAGGTAAGAGAATTTGTTATGTGTCTTATTTGAAAAGATAGAGCAATAGACTTATATGAAAGCACAGAGCTGCCAGTCACATTCCTATAGATTTGCAAAGTGGCCCCCAGCCACCAATCACATTCCTATACATTTGCATAGTAGCTGACAGACACCAGTCACATCCCTGTAGATTTGCATAGTAGCACACAGCCACCAATCACATCCCTGTAGATTAGCATAGTAGCACACAGCCACCAATCACACTTCTGTAGATTTGCATAGTAGCACACAGCCACCAATCACATTCCTAGAGATTGTGTAAAAAATCATTTGCCTTCTAAACGCCTGTATAGTCGCAGCATGCCAGTGCTGGCCAGTTCCCATGTTCAAGTGTTTAATTCTCTCTAAATGTACCAGATCTTAAAAACAAGTATAAAAATTTCAGTATCTGTATTTGGCATTCCCTTAACAACTCCACAGCAGAGTTTGGCAAGCGTTCCTTGGATCATGTGTTACAAGGTGTGGCATCTGCAGTAGTAGGCTGGACATTTAAAATAAGCAGTTAGAAACTCACAATCACAGGCTGGCTTGTTTGAAACCTGCAAGCAGACTTGTATATACAGCAGTAAATTACTGATAAACAGCCACAACACACTTCCTCAGTATTCATTTTCTGTTAGCAGCTAGTGTGCTTAAATCTTAACATCTTACGCAAACTGAATGTTTCCTAGCCACCACAGAAGTGCTAGGAACATAAGCTTTGGGGCCCACCAGTGTGTGCTTCCTCTTCTTTATATCCTGTCAGACTATGACTTCATCAGTGAGTATGAGACTGTTTTCTTTATAACAGGTTTGTAAAGAGATTTCAAAATGTGTGTATATATTGTAACCTAATGTACAGTGCTCTTGTAATAATGTAATTTTTCATTAAAAATTCTGTTTTTTTCTTATGTGTTAGTTTTTGAAAATATTCTTCTCCTAGAGATAATGAAAATTTTGTTCATCTTAAATAAGATGCTGATAAGTGCTTTAGTACCTGAGAATTTTAAAGAGAGATTTATGTCAGTTTGAAGCCTGATAGTTTTTAAGGATTAACTGCCATCAGCATATATGTATATGCTACATATGTATATATATGTATATGCTAGTAGATATATCTGTATCTATGAATATGTATATCTATGTATATACTAGTAGATATATCTGTACCTATCTATGAATGTGTATATCTACATATATGCTAGTAGATATATCTATATCTATTTATGAATATGTATATCTACGTATATACTAGTAGATATATCTGTATCTATCTATGGATATGTATATCTACATATAGACTAGTAGATATATCTATCTATTTATGAATGTGTATATCTACGTATATGCTAGTAGGTATATCTATATCTGTCTATTTATGAAATGACTTGGTGGGTAAAGGTTCAACTGTGATGTCCTGAGTTCAATCCCCCCAAATAGATGTAAAAGTGGAAGAAAGCAAGCCAACTCCACAGTGTTGTCCTATGACCTCCACACATACATCCCACACAATAATAATTTACAAACAAAAATTTAAAGGCTAGCTGTGGACTCAGCAGGTAACTCCACTTGCCATTAAGCCTGATCACACTGATTTAGATTCTTTGACCCAGGAGGGAGAGTACTGACTGCTTCTGGTTGTTCTCTGAGCACCTCTAGCCATGCAGGAGGGGTCAGGGGTCTAGGCCCTGGTATGGAGGGCCTAGAGAGTGGGGTGTCCTGCCTAGTGGGTAGTCACTTATCTCTTGGTACTCTGTGTAGTAACAGGCTGTGTTTCAGAGTTCCACTGAGGTTGCCCAAATTTTTATATTGTGGTGTGAGAAAAGATTGATGGCAAAACGGCACTGAGCAGAGATAAAAAAGAAGAGGGAAAATGAACTTGTAAAATGTATTGGAAGAAGCAGAAGGGTCATTATATTTAACCTAGTTTTCCATCATATTCTGATAGCTAAAATGGGAGCAGGTAGATGCTGTAGAATCTGTCTTTGATCCTGTGGTAGGGTTGAGGGGCATTCATGCTGTATGCTAAGTGCAGTGGTGTGTAGGTACAGGTTGGCCCAGCTTGTGAGAAATTATTTTCGTTGTCCATCCAGAGTTTAAAATTCTGTTTACTTGAGACTGACCTTGATGTGAGTCATCACATGATGGAATGTCACAAGCACTACAAATCAACCCTTTCTCCTCTTTTCAGAGACATATTTTAAATATTTCTCATCTTAAAGGTAGTCATACTTATTTTAAACTCATCATTGTGTGTAGGTAAGTGAATAAAGAAAAAGAAAAATGACTCATACTCTGAAATTTCACAGCATTTGTACCATAAACAGTAGGGATAAGAAAAAAGGTGACTCTGTCTAAACTTTTTCTCATTAATTGATATACTATCCATTTCATTCCTAGAATTCTCCCTACCCAGTGTAGTTCCTGCATGCTTGTTGAGTTTCAGTTGTGTCTGTCTATCTCAGGGTGGCCAGATCAGACTTTTCCTTTTTTCTGTCTCTTTCATTTGGATTTTGGACACTGGACAAATCTAAGTATAACTTTTCTGATACTTTAGGCTCCTTTACTTTTTCTAGAAATGCTCCATTTTTTCATGTGTCAGTTTGTTTATCATATGTCTGACCTCCATACCTGCTTAAACAGCATGATTGTATTTTTGCCTTTACCCCTCCATTGTCCGGTTTAATCCGGTACGAACCAGTTTGATCCAGTTTTAAAACAGTCTACACTGGTATGATCCAGTTTGAACCAGTTTGATCTGGTCTTATCAAATTTCATGCGGTTTGATCCTGGCTAAGCTGATTTGATGCGTTTTGAGCTGGCCAAAACCGGTTTAAACCGGTCTAAACTGGTTTGATCTGGTTTGGCGGACCTGTAAAAATCTAATCCAGATTATCTGCTTTGAACCAGTTTGATCCAGTTCTGAACCAGTCTACACCGGTTTCATTCAGTTTGGTCTGGTGTGATCCAAATTGAAACAGTTTTGAACCGGTCGACACTGGTGTGATCCATTTTGATCTGGTCTGATTCAGTTTGTTCCTGTTTTAACTGAGCTCAGCTGGTTTGATCCAGTTTGAGCCGGCCTAAATCGGTTTGATTTGGTTCAAACCAGCTTGATCTTGTCTGGAACCGTTGGAAACTGAGTGGACCAGGTTTGATCCTGATTGAGATGATCTAAACCAGTATTGTCTAGAATGAACCAGTTTGATCCGATTTTGGACTGATGTGAACCTGTTTGATCGGATATGAAAGAGTTTGATCCAGTATGATCTACTTGATACGGTTTTAACCGCTCTAAACTTGTTTGATCTGGTTTGAGTCTGTCTAAACCGGTTTGAACCGGTCAAAACCGGTTTTATCTGAATTGAACCAGTTTCATCCTAGTTTACACTGGTCTAAAACAGTTTAATACGGTATGAACCTGTTTGGTCCAGTCTGATCCAGTTGGATCCAGTTTTGAACCAGTCTACACTGATATGATCCAGTTTGAACCAGTTTGATCTGGTCTTATCCAGTTTGATCCGGTTTGATCCTGGCTAAGCTGGATTGATGCGTTTTGAGCTGGCCAAAACCGGATTAAACTGGTCTAAACTGGTTTGATTCGGTATGGCAGACCTGTAACAATCTAATCCAGATTATACAGGTTCAATCCGCTATGAACCAGTTTGATCCAGTTCTGAACCAGTCTCACTGGTTTGATCCAGTTTGGTCTGGTGTGATCCAAATTGATACAGTTTTGAACCAGTCGAAATGGGTGTGATCTAGTTTGATCCGGTCTGATCCAGTTTGGTTTTGTTTTAACTGAACTAAGCTGGTTTGATCCAGTTTGAGCCGGTCTAAATCTGTTTGTTTTGGTTCAAACCAGGTTGATCTTGCTTGGAACAGTTGTAAACCGCTTTGAACCAGGTTTGATCTGGTTTGAGACTGTCTAAACCAGTATTGTCTAGATTAAACCAGTTTGATCTGGTTTTGGACTGGTCTTACCTGGTTTGATGCGGTATGAATCAGTTTGATCCAGTATGATCTCCTTCATCCGGTTGGAACTGGTGTAAACCAGTTTTGTGTGGATTGAACCAGTCTCATCCTATCCAAAGACTGGTCTAAACCGGATTAATCCGGTATGAACCCGATTTATCCGGTCTGATCCAGTTGGATCCAGTTAGAACCAGTCTACACTGGTATGATCAAATTTGAACCAGTTTGATCTGGTTTTATCCAGTTTGATGCAGTTTTATCCTGGCTACGCAGGTTTGATGCGTTTTGCGCTGTCCAAAACCGGTTAAAACCCATTAAAACTGGCTTGATTTGGTTTGGCAGACCTGCAAAAATCTAAACCAGATTATGCAGGTTCAATCCGCTTTGAACCAATTTGATCCAGTTCTGAACCAGTCTACACTGGTTTGATCCAGTTTGATCTGGTGTGATCCAAATTGATACACATTTGAACCAGTCGACACTGGTTTGATCCAATTTGATCCGGTCTGATCCAGTTTGATCCTGTTTTAACTAAACTGAATTGGTTTGATCCAGTTTGAACTAGGTTTGATCCGGTTTGAGATGGTCTAAACCAGTATTGTCTAGATTGAACCAGTTTGATCCGATTTTGGACTGGTCTAAACCGGTTTGATCCGGTATGAATCAGTTTGGTCCAGTATGATCTACTTGATCCGGTTTGAACTGGTCTAAACTGGTTTAATCTGGTTTGAGACGGTCTAAATGGGTTTGAAACGGACTAAAAATGTTTTATCTGGATTGAATCAGTTTCATCCTGTTTTACACCGGTTGGTTTAATTAGGTATGAACCTGTTTGATCCGGTCTGATCCAGTTTGATCCAATTTGATCTGGTCTTATCGAATTTCATGCGGTTTGATTCTGGCTAAGCTGGTTTGATGCGTTTTGAGCTGGCCAAAACTGGTTTAAACTGGTCTAAACTGGGTTGATTCGGTTTGGCGGACCTGTAACAATCTAATCCAGATTATGCATGATCAATCTGCTTTGAACCAGTTTGATCCAGTTCTGAACCATTCTCACTGGTTTGATCCAGTTTGATAGGGTGTGATCCAAATTGATACAGTTTTGAACCAGTCGACATGGGTGTGATCTAATTTGATCCGGTCTGATCCAGTTTGGTTTTGTTTTAACTGAACTAAGCTGGTTTGATCCAGTTTGAGCCGGTCTAAATCTGTTTGTTTTGGTTCAAACCAGGATGATCTTGTCTGGAACCGTTATAAATCGCGTTGAACCAGGTTTGATCCGCTTTGAGACTGTCTAAACCAGTATTGTCTAGATTGAACCAGTTTGATCCGATTTTGCACTGGTCTAAATTGGTTTGATCCGGTATTATCTACTTGCACCGGTTTTAACCGGTCTAATCTGGTTTAATCTGGTTTGAGACGGTCTAAACGGGTTTGAAGGCGAATAAAAAGGAGTTATAAGAACTTCACCTTTTAACCTGCCCATATTTTTAACACACTGTAAATCATTTTAAAATTGTTCTTGGTGCTGGAGAGATGGCTCAGACGTTAAGAGCACAGCCTGCTCTCCCCGAGGTCCCGGGTTCGAGTCCCGGCCACCCCATGGTGGCTCACAACCATCTGTGATGGGGTCTGGTGCCCTCTGCTGGCGTGAGGGCATACACGCAGACAGAATACTGTATACATAATAAGTAAATGTAAAAATTAGAATATTGTATACATAATAAAAAATGTAAAAATTAGAATATTTTATGATTATTAATAAACATAAAATTAGAATATTGTATACATATTAAATAAATAAACATAAAATTAGAATATTGTATACATATTAAATAAATAAATATAAAATTTGGAATATTGTATACGTATTAAATAAATAAATATAAAGATTAGAATATAGTATACATAATAAATATAAAAATTAGAATATTGTGTGCATAACAAATATATAAATTAGAATATTGTATGCATAATAAATATAAAAAGTAGAATATTGTATGCATAATAAAAATTATAAAAATTAGAATCTTGTGTACATTCTAAATCAATATCAAAATTAGAATATTGTATACATATTAAATAAATAAATATAAAAATTAGAATAGTGTATACATAATAAATATAAAAATTAGAATATTGTGTGCATAATAAATATAAAAATTAGAATATTGTATACTTAATAAATAAATATGAAAATTAGAATATTGTGTACATTCTAAATAAATATAAAAATTAGAATATTGTATACATAATAGATAAATATAAAAAGTAGAATATTGTATGCATAATAAATAAATTTAAAAATTAGAATATTGTATACATAATAAATAAATATACAATTAGGATATTGTGTGCATAATAAATAAATATAAAATTAGAATATTGTGACCATAATAAATAAATAAATAATTAAAATATTGTGTTCAAATAAATAAATATTTTAAAAAAGAAAAGGATGGAGAAAAATTTACCTTCCCAGTGCCTACACATATTAACGCTCAGCAAACTGGGAGATAAAAGTCGACTGCACTCCCACTGGGAACGCTCAACCGCACGAGCATGAGTTGATACGTTGTAAATGAACCCTTGGAAATCACACGGAAGCGATTCCATAAATCTATAAAATACCATTCCACTGATTGCATTTTGCTATTTGACTCAAAAAAATGTTTTAATATTTATTTCATAATAAAAATTATAATAATCATGACGGTAAAAAATACGCCAAACATGTTTTCTTTATTTCTCACAAAACTTTATTGCCACGTGAACCCGAGTGCTAGAGTTTTAGAAAGATTGTTTGAGTCAGCAAAGATATTTTTTGCCTAGATGGGGATCCCAAACGGCTCCTGAAATTAATTAATGAAATTAATTAATCCATTCACTACCCGGGTGACAGAATGGGTTTAAAGAAAATTAGGGGAACAGAAGGGAAAAAATTAAGAGAGACAGGGTAGGGACGCTTAACGATTTGCAAAAAAAGTCATTTAAACAAAAATTCAAATCGTGACAAAGATTTGCAGAGTCCCAGAGAGTTAACAGCAGAAGCGGAAAGGGAAATGAAGATGGTTTAGGAAAAAATTACAGGAAAAACATGTAAATAGGGTGGATCCAAATCTTCGTGGTCTTCTATTCGTATTGCTTTCCTGAATTTCTCCTACAGGTTTTAAATTTAATAATTTTCAATTTTAATTTTAAATTTAAATTTAATTTAATCCAGAGGGAAGATGCTATTTTAGAATGAATCTTCTTAAGACACAAACCAAGTAAAAAAAAAAACTGGATCAGACCGGATCAAACTGGATCAAACTGGATCAAACCAGTGTAGACAGGTTCAAAACCGGATCAAGCCTGATCAGACTGGATCAAACTGGTTCAAACTGGACCAAAGAAATGAAAACTCATGAAGAAAAAATCTCTGTATTAATTATGAAAGGTAAACGGAGACTTTGTCAACGAGCAGGTAGAGGCCCAGCAGGGATTATTATATTTCTATTTCAATATCGATGAAATAAAAGACTGCTAGGAGTGGGCGTGGCTGGGGTTTGTGGTCCGGACCAGAAGAGGGAGTGGCTTGGTTCGGGTGGGGCCAGGGGTGGGCGGTCCTAGGAATGGGCGTGGCTGGGTTTTGGGGCGTGGCCAGGGGTACAGCATTGCTAGGGTTGGGCGTGGCTATGGTTGGGGCGTGGCCAGGGGTGCGGTAGTGCTATGGGGTGGGCGGTGCTAGGAGTGGACATGGCTGGGGTTGGGGGCGGGGCCAGGGGTGCGGCATTGCTATGGGGTGGGCGGTGCTGTGATTGTGGCGTGTTTAGGTATTGGGTTAGTCCTAGAGTTAGGGCTTGGCTAGGGGTGGGGCGGGGTGTGGTGAGCAACTCCACTGCTCCGCGGGACTACATCTCCCATGATTCCCCGTGACGACCATGTTGCCTGTAGTCAGCGATGGACTCGGTCCAGCAGGATGTCCCTGGCCTCAAAGGCCAAGCTTCTCCCTTCCTGCCTGCCCGCTGCTGTGCGGGACTACGTCTCCCATGATTCCCCATGACGACCATGTTGCCTGTAGTCAGCGATGGACTCGGTCCAGCAGGATGTCCCTGGCCTCAAAGGCCGGGCTCCTTCCTTCCTGCCTGCCCCGTGCTCCGCGGGACTACATCTCCCATGATTCCCTGTGCCTGCCAATTTCCCCCCCTTACAGCCCCCCCAACTGCTCTGCATCTATATTCAATCATCCGCCTATTTCATCGATGTTAATTAGATTCATATTTAATACTAGTTAATATCATGGACGATTAATTATGTTGAATAATAAATAGATCGTTTGTATTCAATCAGTGCAGGGCAGGGGGGAGGGGGCGGAGCTCTGTGTCCCCGCGGCGCCGCAGCTGCTTCCCACCAGGAAAATTAGAATATTGTACACATAATAAATAAATAAATATAAAAATCAGGATATTGTGTACATCATAAATAAATAAATATTTTTTAAAAATAAATAAAAATAAAAAATAAACACCTCTTCTATACACAAAGGATAGAGAAGCAGAGGGAGAAACAAGAGAAACTTTGTATTTCACAACAGCGACAAACAGCATAAAGTAACTTGGGGTCACCATAACCGATAATGAAAAATCCATTTGATAAGACTTTAAGGCTTTGTAGAAAACCTGAAAAGGACCCAAAAATATTGAAAAATCTCCCAAGGTCTTGTAGGAGTAGGATCAACAAATATGGGAGCTACAGCAATGGCGATCTATAAATTTGATACATTACCCGTGAAAACGTAAAATAAATTTTTACAGACCTTGAGGAAACAACAATATTCAACTTTATAAAAAAAAAAAAAACCAAAAAATTTCTTTTTTTTTTTTTGAAAAACAGGGGAAAATACGCACAGTGAATTTTTTTGGGGGGAAATGTGTGCGTGGTATTCCTGGATAATTCCTACTGGTTTGGGGCACGGATCATCTTATAGGGACCCGAAGAAAATTTAGGATTATTTCCTTTGAAAAACAGGATGAACCCACAGCCTCTCGTTTTCAGAAGCAAATTCTCTACTCCAGAGTAACATTGCTTTTGAATTTCATTCGAGGTTTTTCAAAAATATTTATCTTGAATTAAGTAATTCATTAATAAACAAATATCCTTTCTCGCCGCGGTTGCCACTCCTCACGACTCAAACCATGAAAAGATAACATGATAGCATAGAGTGTCACGATTCTCCGTGTATCTGGATTTTTGTACTTGATTTTAATTTAATTTTAATTGACTCACGGAGATCTGTCTGTCTCTGCCCTCCAGGCACTGGGATTAAAGGCGTGTGCTACCACACCCAGCAACTCTCTTTATTCCTTATATTTCGATTTTTACTTTAAGAACTTCAACTTTTAGCCTGCCCATATTTTTAACACATTGTAAATCATTTAAAAAATTTTCTTGGTGCTGAAGAGATGGCTCAGAGGTTAAGAGCACAGCCTGCTCTCCCAGAGGTCCCAGGTTCGAGTCCCTGCCACCCCATGGTGGCTCACAACCATCTGTGATGGGGTCTGGTGCCCTCTGCTGGCGTGAGGGCATACACGCAGACATAATACTGTATACATAATAAGTAAATATAAAATTAGAATATTGTATACATAATAAATAAATGTAAAAATTAGAATATTGTATACATAATAAATAAATGTAAAAATTAGAATATTTTATACATAATAAATAAATGTAAAAATTAGAATATTTTATACATAATTAATAAACATAAAATTAGAATATTGTATACATATTAAATAAATAAACATAAAAATTAAAATATTGTATACATATTAAATAAATAAATATAAAGATTGCAATATTGTATACATAATAAATATAAAAATTAGAATATTGTGTGCATAACAAATATATAAATTAGAATATTGTGTGCATAATAAATATAAAAAGTAGAATATTGTATGCATAATAAATAAATATGAAAATTAGAATCTTGTGTACATTCTAAATCAATATCAAAATTAGAATACTGTATACATATTAAATAAATAAATATAAAAATTAGAAAATTGTGTGCATAATAAATATAACATAAGAATATTGTATACTTAATAAATATAAAAATTAGAATATTGTATACTTAATAAATAAATATGAAAATTAGAATATTGTGTACATTCTAAATAAATATAAAAATTAGAATATTGTATACATAATAGATACATATAAATAGTAGAATATTGTATGCATAATAAATGTAAAAATTAGAATATTGTATAGATAATAAATAAATATACAATTATAATATTGTGTGTATAATAAATAAATATAAAATTAGAATATTGTGACCATAATAAATAAATACAAAATTAGAATATTGTGTACAAATAGATAAATATTTTAAAAAAGAAAAGGATGGAGAAAAATTTGCCTTCCCAGTGCCTACATATATTAACGCTCAGCAAACTGGGAGATAAAAGTCGACTGCACTCCCACTGGGAACGCTCAACCGCACGAGCATAGGGCGATACGTTGTAAATGAACCCTTGGAAATCACACGCAAGCGATTCCATAAATTTATAAAATACCATTCTACGGATTGCATTTTGCTCTTTGACTCAAAAAAAAACGTTTTAATATTTATTTCATAATAAAAAAATAATAATGATGACGGAAAAAAAATACGCCAAACAGGTTTTCTTTATTTCTCACAAAACTTTATTGCCACGTGAACCCGAGTGCTAGAGTTTGTAGATTTTACTTTAGAAAGATTGTTTGAGTCAGCAAAGATATTTTTTGCCTAGATGGGGATCCCAAACGGCTCCTGAAATTAATTAATGAAATTAATTAATCCATTCACTACCCGGGTGACAGAATGGGTTTAAAGAAAATTAGGGGCACAGAAGGGAAAAAATTAAGAGAGACAGGGTAGGGACGCTTAACGATTTCCAAAAAAATTCATTTAATCAAAAATTCAAATAGCGACAAAGATTTGCAGAGTCCCAGAGAGTTAACAGCAGAAGCGGAAAGGGAAATGAAGACGGTTTAGGAAAAAATTACAGGAAAAACATGTAAATAGGGTGGATCCAAATCTTCGTGGTCTTCTATTCGTATTGCTTTCCTGAATTTCTCCTACAGGAATTTTAATTTTAATAATTTTCATTTTTAATTTTAAATTTAAATTTAATTTAATCCAGAGGGAAGATGCTATTTTAGAATGACTCTTCTTAAGACAAAAACCAAGTAAAAAAACTGGATCAGACCGGATCCACCTGGATCAAACTGGATCAAACCAGTGTAGACAGGTTCAAAACCGGATCAAGCCTGATCAGACCGGATCAAACTGGTTCAAACTGGAACAAAGAAATGAAAACTCATGGAGAAAAGATCTCTGTATTAATTATGAAAGGTAAACGGAGACTTTGTCAACGAGCAGGTAGAGGCCCAGCAGGGATTATTATATTTCTATTTCAATATCGATGAAATAAAAGACTGCTAGGAGCGGGCGGGGCTAGGAGTGGGCGTGGCTGGGGTTTGTGGTCCAGACCACAAGAGGGCGTGGCTTGCTTCGGGTGGTGCCAGGGGTGGGCGGTGCTAAAAGTGGGCGTGGCTAGGGGTTGGGGCGGAGCCGAGGGTGTGGCATGGCCATGGGGTGGGCGGATACTAGGAGTGGGGCGTGGCTAGGGCTGAAGCGGAGCCAGAGGGGAGGCATTGCTAGGGGTAGGCAGTTTTAGGAGTGGGCATGGCTAGGGTTGGGGCGGGGCCAGGGGTGCGGCATTTCTATGGGGTTGGCGGTGCTGTGATTGGGGCTTGGTTAGGGTTTGGGTTAGTCCTAGGGCTAGGGCCTGGCTAGGGGTGGGGCGAGGTGTGGGGTGCAACTCCACTGCTCCGCGGGACTACATATCCCATGATTCCTTGTGACAACCATTTTGCCTGTAGTCAGCAATGGACTCGGACCAGCAGGATGTCCCTGGCCTCAAAAGCCAGGCTCCTCCCTTCCTGCCTGCCCGCTGCTATCTCCCATGATTCCCCGGGGCGTCCATTTTGACTGTAGTCAGGGATGGACTCAGTACAGCAGGATGTCCCTGGCCTCAAAGGCCGGGCTCCTCCCTTCCTGCCTGCCCGCTGCTGTGCGGGACTACATCTCCCATGATTCCCCTTGACGACCATGTTTCCTGTAGTCAGCGATCGACTCGGTCCAGCAGGATGTCCCTGGCCTCAAAGGCCGGGCTCCTTCTGATTCCCCGTGACAACCATGTTGCCTGTAGTCAGCGATCGACTCGGTCCAGCAGGATGTCCCTGGCCTCAAAGGCCAGGCTCCTTCCTCCTGCCTGCCCGCTGCTGTGCGGGACTACGTCTCCCATGATTCCCCGTGACAACCATGTTGCCTGTAGTCAGCGAAGGACTCGGTCCAGCAGGATGTCCCTGGCCTCAAAGGCCGGGCGCCTTCCTTCCTGCCTGCCCGCTGCTGTCTCCCATGATTCCCCGGGGCATCTATTTTGACTGTAGTCAGGGATGGACTCGGTCCAGCAGGATGTCCCTGGCCTCAAAGGCCGGGCTCCTTCCTTCCTGCCTGCCCGCTGCTATCTCCCATGATTCCCCGGGGCATCTATTTTGACTGTAGTCAGGGATGGACTCGGTCCGGCAGGATGTCCCTGCTGGGCAGGTAGAGGCCCAGCAGGGATTATTATATTTCTATTTCAATATCGATGAAATAAAAGACTGCCTGGAGTGGGCGTGGCTAGGGGTGGTGGCGGGGCCATGGGTGGGCGGTGCTAGGGGTGGGCGTGGCTGGGGTTGGGAGCTGGCCAGGGGTGCGCAGTGCTAGGAGTTGGTCTGGCTTGGGTTTGGGGCGGGCCAGGGGTGCAGCATTGCTAGGGGTGGACGCGGCCAGGGTTTGGGGCAGGGCCAGGGGTGCCCTAGAGCTATGGGGTGGGCGGTGCTAAAAGTGGGCGTGGCTGGGGGTTGGGGCGGAGCCGGTGGTGTGGCATGGCTAGGGGGTGGGCGGTGCTTGGAGTAGGGCGTGGCTAGGGCTGAAGCAGGGGCCAGGTGTGAGGCATTGCTAGGGGTGGGCGGTGCTAGGAGTGGGCATGGCTAGGGCTGAAGCGGGGCCAGGGGTGCGGCATTGCTACGGGGTGGGCAGTGCTGTGATTGGGGCTTGGTTAGTGTTTGGGTTAGGCCTAAGTTTAGGGCGTGGCTAGGGGTGGGGCAGGGTGTGGGGAGCAACTCCACTACTCCGCAGGACTACATCTCCCATGATTCCCCGTGACGACCATGTTGCCTGTAGTCAGCGATGGACTCGGTCCAGCAGGATGTCCCTGGCCTCAAAGGCCGGGCTCCTTCCTTCCTGCCTGCCCGCTGCTATCTCCCATGATTCCCCGGGGCGTCCATTTTGACAGTAGTCAGGGATGGACTCAGTACAGCAGGATGTCCCTGGCCTCAAAGGCCGGGCTCCTTCCTTTGCCTGCCCGGTGCTCTGCGAGACTACATCTCCCATGACTCCCTGTGACGACCATGTTGCCTGTAGTCAGGGATGGACTCGGTCCAGCAGGATGTCCCTGGCCTCAAAGGCCAGGCTCCTCCCTCCTGCCTGCCCGCTGCTGTGCGGGACTACGTCTCCCATGATTCCCTGTGACGACCATGTTGCCTGTAGTCAGCGATGGACTAGGTCCAGCAGGATGTCCCTGGCCTCAAAGGCCGGGCGCCTTCCTTCCTGCCTGCCCGCTGCTGTCTCCCATGATTCTCCGGGGCATCCATTTTGACTGTAGTCAGGGATGGACTCGGTCCAGCAGGATGTCCCTGGCCTCAAAGGCCGGGCTCCTTCCTTCCTGCCTGCCCGCTGCTATCTCCCATGATTCCCTGGGGCGTCTATTTTGACTGTAGTCAGGGATGGACTCGGTCCGGCAGGATGTCCCTGCTGGGCAGGTAGAGGCCCAGCAGGGATTATTATATTTCTATTTCAATATCGATGAAATAAAAGACTGCTAGGAGTGGGCGTGGCTAGGGGTGGTGGCGGGGCCATGGGTTTGCGGTGCTAGGGGTGGGCGTGGCTGGGGTTGGGAGCTGGCCAGGGGTGCGCAGTGCTAGGAGTTGGCCTGGCTTGGGTTTGGGGCGGGCCAGGGGTGCAGCATTGCTAGGGGTGGACGTGGCCAGGGTTTGGGGCAGGGCCAGGGGTGCGGTAGAGCTATGGGGTGGGCGGTGCTAAAAGTGGGCGTGGCTGGGGGTTGGGGCGGAGCCGGGTGTGCGGCATGGCTAGGGGGTGGGCGGTGCTTGTAGTGGGGCGTTGCTAGGGCTGAAGCGGGGCCAGGTGTGAGGCATTGCTAGGTGTGGGCGGTGCTAGGGGTGGGCATTGCTAGGGTTCCTGGCGGGGCCAGGGGTGCGGCATTGCTACGGGGTGGGCGGTGCTGTGATTGGGGCCTGGTTAGGGTTTGGGTTAGGCAAAGGTTAGGGTGTGGCTAGGGGTGGGACGGGGTGTGGGGAGCAACTCCACTACTCCGCAGGACTACATCTCCCATGATTCCCCGTGACGACCATGTTGCCTGTAGTCAGCGATGGACTCGGTCCAGCAAGATGTCCCTGGCCTCAAAGGCCGGGCTCCTCCCTTCCTGCCTGCCCGCTGCTATGTCTTATGATTCCCTGGGGCGTCCACTTTGACTGTAGTCAGGGATGGACTCGGTCCAGCAGGATGTCCCTGGCCTCAAAGGCCGGGCTCCTTCCTTCCTGCCTGCCCCGTGCTCCGCGGGACTACATCTCCCATGATTCCCTGTGCCTGCCAATTTCCCCCCCTTACAGCCCCCCCAACTGCTCTGCATCTATATTCAATCATCCGCCTATTTCATCGATGTTAATTAGATTCATATTTAATACTAGTTAATATCATGGACGATTAATTATGTTGAATAATAAATAGATCGTTTGTATTCAATCAGTGCAGGGCAGGGGGGAGGGGGCGGAGCTCTGTGTCCCCGCGGCGCCGCAGCTGCTTCCCACCAGGAAAATTAGAATATTGTACACATAATAAATAAATAAATATAAAAATCAGGATATTGTGTACATCATAAATAAATAAATATTTTTTAAAAATAAATAAAAATAAAAAATAAACACCTCTTCTATACACAAAGGATAGAGAAGCAGAGGGAGAAACAAGAGAAACTTTGTATTTCACAACAGCGACAAACAGCATAAAGTAACTTGGGGTCACCATAACCGATAATGAAAAATCCATTTGATAAGACTTTAAGGCTTTGTAGAAAACCTGAAAAGGACCCAAAAATATTGAAAAATCTCCCAAGGTCTTGTAGGAGTAGGATCAACAAATATGGGAGCTACAGCAATGGCGATCTATAAATTTGATACATTACCCGTGAAAACGTAAAATAAATTTTTACAGACCTTGAGGAAACAACAATATTCAACTTTATAAAAAAAAAAAAACCAAAAAATTTCTTTTTTTTTTTTTTGAAAAACAGGGGAAAATACGCACAGTGAATTTTTTGGGGGGGAATGTGTGCGTGGTATTCCTGGATAATTCCTACTGGTTTGGGGCACGGATCATCTTATAGGGACCCGAAGAAAATTTAGGATTATTTCCTTTGAAAAACAGGATGAACCCACAGCCTCTCGTTTTCAGAAGCAAATTCTCTACTCCAGAGTAACATTGCTTTTGAATTTCATTCGAGGTTTTTCAAAAATATTTATCTTGAATTAAGTAATTCATTAATAAACAAATATCCTTTCTCGCCGCGGTTGCCACTCCTCACGACTCAAACCATGAAAAGATAACATGATAGCATAGAGTGTCACGATTCTCCGTGTATCTGGATTTTTGTACTTGATTTTAATTTAATTTTAATTGACTCACGGAGATCTGTCTGTCTCTGCCCTCCAGGCACTGGGATTAAAGGCGTGTGCTACCACACCCAGCAACTCTCTTTATTCCTTATTTTTCGATTTTTACTTTAAGAACTTCAACTTTTAGCCTGCCCATATTTTTAACACATTGTAAATCATTTAAAAAATTTTCTTGGTGCTGAAGAGATGGCTCAGAGGTTAAGAGCACAGCCTGCTCTCCCAGAGGTCCCAGGTTCGAGTCCCTGCCACCCCATGGTGGCTCACAACCATCTGTGATGGGGTCTGGTGCCCTCTGCTGGCGTGAGGGCATACACGCAGACATAATACTGTATACATAATAAGTAAATATAAAATTAGAATATTGTATACATAATAAATAAATGTAAAAATTAGAATATTGTATACATAATAAATAAATGTAAAAATTAGAATATTTTATACATAATAAATAAATGTAAAAATTAGAATATTTTATACATAATTAATAAACATAAAATTAGAATATTGTATACATATTAAATAAATAAACATAAAAATTAAAATATTGTATACATATTAAATAAATAAATATAAAGATTGCAATATTGTATACATAATAAATATAAAAATTAGAATATTGTGTGCATAACAAATATATAAATTAGAATATTGTGTGCATAATAAATATAAAAAGTAGAATATTGTATGCATAATAAATAAATATGAAAATTAGAATCTTGTGTACATTCTAAATCAATATCAAAATTAGAATACTGTATACATATTAAATAAATAAATATAAAAATTAGAAAATTGTGTGCATAATAAATATAACATAAGAATATTGTATACTTAATAAATATAAAAATTAGAATATTGTATACTTAATAAATAAATATGAAAATTAGAATATTGTGTACATTCTAAATAAATATAAAAATTAGAATATTGTATACATAATAGATACATATAAATAGTAGAATATTGTATGCATAATAAATGTAAAAATTAGAATATTGTATAGATAATAAATAAATATACAATTATAATATTGTGTGTATAATAAATAAATATAAAATTAGAATATTGTGACCATAATAAATAAATACAAAATTAGAATATTGTGTACAAATAGATAAATATTTTAAAAAAGAAAAGGATGGAGAAAAATTTGCCTTCCCAGTGCCTACATATATTAACGCTCAGCAAACTGGGAGATAAAAGTCGACTGCACTCCCACTGGGAACGCTCAACCGCACGAGCATAGGGCGATACGTTGTAAATGAACCCTTGGAAATCACACGCAAGCGATTCCATAAATTTATAAAATACCATTCTACGGATTGCATTTTGCTCTTTGACTCAAAAAAAAACGTTTTAATATTTATTTCATAATAAAAAAATAATAATGATGACGGAAAAAAAATACACCAAACAGGTTTTCTTTATTTCTCACAAAACTTTATTGCCACGTGAACCCGAGTGCTAGAGTTTGTAGATTTTACTTTAGAAAGATTGTTTGAGTCAGCAAAGATATTTTTTGCCTAGATGGGGATCCCAAACGGCTCCTGAAATTAATTAATGAAATTAATTAATCCATTCACTACCCGGGTGACAGAATGGGTTTAAAGAAAATTAGGGGCACAGAAGGGAAAAAATTAAGAGAGACAGGGTAGGGACGCTTAACGATTTCCAAAAATATGCATTTAAACAAAAATTGAAATAGCGACAAAGATTTGCAGAGTCCCAGAGAGTTAACAGCGGAAGCAGAAAGGGAAATGAAGACGGTTTAGGAAAAAATTACAGGAAAAACATGTAAATAGGGTGGATCCAAATCTTCGTGGTCTTCTATTCGTATTGCTTTCCTGAATTTCTCCTACAGGAATTTTAATTTTAATAATTTTCATTTTTAATTTTAAATTTAAATTTAATTTAATCCAGAGGGAAGATGCTATTTTAGAATGACTCTTCTTAAGACAAAAACCAAGTAAAAAAACTGGATCAGACCGGATCCACCTGGATCAAACTGGATCAAACCAGTGTAGACAGGTTCAAAACCGGATCAAGCCTGATCAGACCGGATCAAACTGGTTCAAACTGGATCAAAGAAATGAAAACTAATGGAGAAAAGATCTCTGTATTAATTATGAAAGGTAAACGGAGACTTTGTCAACGAGCAGGTAGAGGCCCAGCAGGGATTATTATATTTCTATTTCAATATCGATGAAATAAAAGACTGCTAGGAGCGGGCGGGGCTAGGAGTGGGCGTGGCTGGGGTTTGTGGTCCAGACCACAAGAGGGCGTGGCTTGGTTCGGGTGGTGCCAGGGGTGGGCGGATACTAGGAGTGGGGCGTGGCTAGGGTTGGGAGCGGGGCCAGGTGTGAGGCATTGCTAGGTGTGGGCGGTGCTAGGAGTGGGCATGGCTAGGGCTGAAGCGGGGCCAGGGGTGCGGAATTGATACGGGGTGGGCGGTGCTGTGATTGGGGCTTGGTTACGGTTTGGGTTAGGCCTAAGGTTAGGGTGTGGCTAGGGGTGGGGCGGGGTGTGGTGAGCAAATCCACTGCTCCGCGGGACTACATCTCCCATGATTCCCCGTGACGACCATTTTGCCTGTAGTCAGCGATGGACTCGGTCCAGCAAGATGTCCCTGGCCTCAAAGGCCAAGCTTCTCCCTTCCTGCCTGCCCGCTGCTGTGCGAGACTACGTCTCCCATGATTCCCCGTGACGACCATGTTGCCTGTAGTCAGCGATGGACTCGGTCCAGCAGGATGTCCCTGGCCTCAAAGGCCGGGCTCCTTCCTTCCTGTCTGCCCCGTGCTCCGCGGGACTACGTCTCCCATGATTCCCTGTGCCTGCCAATTTCCACCCCTTACCAACCCCCCCCCTCTGCATCCATATTCAGTCATCCGCCTATTTCATCGATGTTAATTAGATTCATATTTAATACTAGTTAATATCATGGACGATTAATTATGTTGAATAATAAATAGATCGTTTCTATTCAATCAGTTCGGGGCAGGGGTGAGGGGGCGGAGCTTTGTGTCCCCGCAGCGCCGCAGCTGCTTCTTGCCAGGAAAATTAGAATATTGTACACATAATAAATAAATAAATAAATATAAAAATTAGGATATTGTGTACATCATAAATAAATAAATATTTTTTAAAAATAAATAAAAATAAAAAATAAACACCTCTTCTATACACAAAGGATAGAGAAGCAGAGGGAGAAACAAGAGAAACTTTGTATTTCACAACAGCGACAAACAGCATAAAGTAACTTGGGGTCACCATAACCGATAATGAAAAATCCATTTGATAAGACTTTAAGGCTTTGTAGAAAACCTGAAAAGGACCCAAAAATATTGAAAAATCTCCCAAGGTCTTGTAGGAGTAGGATCAACAAATATGGGAGCTACAGCAATGGCGATCTATAAATTTGATACATTACCCGTGAAAACGTAAAATAAATTTTTACAGACCTTGAGGAAACAACAATATTCAACTTTATAAAAAAAAAAAAACCAAAAAATTTCTTTTTTTTTTTTTTGAAAAACAGGGGAAAATACGCACAGTGAATTTTTTGGGGGGGAATGTGTGCGTGGTATTCCTGGATAATTCCTACTGGTTTGGGGCACGGATCATCTTATAGGGACCCGAAGAAAATTTAGGATTATTTCCTTTGAAAAACAGGATGAACCCACAGCCTCTCGTTTTCAGAAGCAAATTCTCTACTCCAGAGTAACATTGCTTTTGAATTTCATTCGAGGTTTTTCAAAAATATTTATCTTGAATTAAGTAATTCATTAATAAACAAATATCCTTTCTCGCCGCGGTTGCCACTCCTCACGACTCAAACCATGAAAAGATAACATGATAGCATAGAGTGTCACGATTCTCCGTGTATCTGGATTTTTGTACTTGATTTTAATTTAATTTTAATTGACTCACGGAGATCTGTCTGTCTCTGCCCTCCAGGCACTGGGATTAAAGGCGTGTGCTACCACACCCAGCAACTCTCTTTATTCCTTATTTTTCGATTTTTACTTTAAGAACTTCAACTTTTAGCCTGCCCATATTTTTAACACATTGTAAATCATTTAAAAAATTTTCTTGGTGCTGAAGAGATGGCTCAGAGGTTAAGAGCACAGCCTGCTCTCCCAGAGGTCCCAGGTTCGAGTCCCTGCCACCCCATGGTGGCTCACAACCATCTGTGATGGGGTCTGGTGCCCTCTGCTGGCGTGAGGGCATACACGCAGACATAATACTGTATACATAATAAGTAAATATAAAATTAGAATATTGTATACATAATAAATAAATGTAAAAATTAGAATATTGTATACATAATAAATAAATGTAAAAATTAGAATATTTTATACATAATAAATAAATGTAAAAATTAGAATATTTTATACATAATTAATAAACATAAAATTAGAATATTGTATACATATTAAATAAATAAACATAAAAATTAAAATATTGTATACATATTAAATAAATAAATATAAAGATTGCAATATTGTATACATAATAAATATAAAAATTAGAATATTGTGTGCATAACAAATATATAAATTAGAATATTGTGTGCATAATAAATATAAAAAGTAGAATATTGTATGCATAATAAATAAATATGAAAATTAGAATCTTGTGTACATTCTAAATCAATATCAAAATTAGAATACTGTATACATATTAAATAAATAAATATAAAAATTAGAAAATTGTGTGCATAATAAATATAACATAAGAATATTGTATACTTAATAAATATAAAAATTAGAATATTGTATACTTAATAAATAAATATGAAAATTAGAATATTGTGTACATTCTAAATAAATATAAAAATTAGAATATTGTATACATAATAGATACATATAAATAGTAGAATATTGTATGCATAATAAATGTAAAAATTAGAATATTGTATAGATAATAAATAAATATACAATTATAATATTGTGTGTATAATAAATAAATATAAAATTAGAATATTGTGACCATAATAAATAAATACAAAATTAGAATATTGTGTACAAATAGATAAATATTTTAAAAAAGAAAAGGATGGAGAAAAATTTGCCTTCCCAGTGCCTACATATATTAACGCTCAGCAAACTGGGAGATAAAAGTCGACTGCACTCCCACTGGGAACGCTCAACCGCACGAGCATAGGGCGATACGTTGTAAATGAACCCTTGGAAATCACACGCAAGCGATTCCATAAATTTATAAAATACCATTCTACGGATTGCATTTTGCTCTTTGACTCAAAAAAAAACGTTTTAATATTTATTTCATAATAAAAAAATAATAATGATGACGGAAAAAAAATACACCAAACAGGTTTTCTTTATTTCTCACAAAACTTTATTGCCACGTGAACCCGAGTGCTAGAGTTTGTAGATTTTACTTTAGAAAGATTGTTTGAGTCAGCAAAGATATTTTTTGCCTAGATGGGGATCCCAAACGGCTCCTGAAATTAATTAATGAAATTAATTAATCCATTCACTACCCGGGTGACAGAATGGGTTTAAAGAAAATTAGGGGCACAGAAGGGAAAAAATTAAGAGAGACAGGGTAGGGACGCTTAACGATTTCCAAAAATATGCATTTAAACAAAAATTGAAATAGCGACAAAGATTTGCAGAGTCCCAGAGAGTTA
Source organism: Microtus pennsylvanicus (assembly GCF_037038515.1). Classification (NCBI taxonomy): domain Eukaryota; kingdom Metazoa; phylum Chordata; class Mammalia; order Rodentia; family Cricetidae; genus Microtus; species Microtus pennsylvanicus. Next base: position 127,822 of record NC_134600.1, on the reverse strand, counting down.
ACAGCGGAAGCAGAAAGGGAAATGAAGACGGTTTAGGAAAAAATTACAGGAAAAACATGTAAATAGGGTGGATCCAAATCTTCGTGGTCTTCTATTCGTATTGCTTTCCTGAATTTCTCCTACAGGAATTTTAATTTTAATAATTTTCATTTTTAATTTTAAATTTAAATTTAATTTAATCCAGAGGGAAGATGCTATTTTAGAATGACTCTTCTTAAGACAAAAACCAAGTAAAAAAACTGGATCAGACCGGATCCACCTGGATCAAACTGGATCAAACCAGTGTAGACAGGTTCAAAACCGGATCAAGCCTGATCAGACCGGATCAAACTGGTTCAAACTGGATCAAAGAAATGAAAACTAATGGAGAAAAGATCTCTGTATTAATTATGAAAGGTAAACGGAGACTTTGTCAACGAGCAGGTAGAGGCCCAGCAGGGATTATTATATTTCTATTTCAATATCGATGAAATAAAAGACTGCTAGGAGCGGGCGGGGCTAGGAGTGGGCGTGGCTGGGGTTTGTGGTCCAGACCACAAGAGGGCGTGGCTTGGTTCGGGTGGTGCCAGGGGTGGGCGGATACTAGGAGTGGGGCGTGGCTAGGGTTGGGAGCGGGGCCAGGTGTGAGGCATTGCTAGGTGTGGGCGGTGCTAGGAGTGGGCATGGCTAGGGCTGAAGCGGGGCCAGGGGTGCGGAATTGATACGGGGTGGGCGGTGCTGTGATTGGGGCTTGGTTACGGTTTGGGTTAGGCCTAAGGTTAGGGTGTGGCTAGGGGTGGGGCGGGGTGTGGTGAGCAAATCCACTGCTCCGCGGGACTACATCTCCCATGATTCCCCGTGACGACCATTTTGCCTGTAGTCAGCGATGGACTCGGTCCAGCAAGATGTCCCTGGCCTCAAAGGCCAAGCTTCTCCCTTCCTGCCTGCCCGCTGCTGTGCGAGACTACGTCTCCCATGATTCCCCGTGACGACCATGTTGCCTGTAGTCAGCGATGGACTCGGTCCAGCAGGATGTCCCTGGCCTCAAAGGCCGGGCTCCTTCCTTCCTGTCTGCCCCGTGCTCCGCGGGACTACGTCTCCCATGATTCCCTGTGCCTGCCAATTTCCACCCCTTACCAACCCCCCCCCTCTGCATCCATATTCAGTCATCCGCCTATTTCATCGATGTTAATTAGATTCATATTTAATACTAGTTAATATCATGGACGATTAATTATGTTGAATAATAAATAGATCGTTTCTATTCAATCAGTTCGGGGCAGGGGTGAGGGGGCGGAGCTTTGTGTCCCCGCAGCGCCGCAGCTGCTTCTTGCCAGGAAAATTAGAATATTGTACACATAATAAATAAATAAATAAATAAATAAATAAATAAATAAATAAATATAAAAATTAGGATATTGTGTACATCATAAATAAATAAATATTTTTAAAAATAAATAAAAATAAAAAATAAACACCTCTTCTATACACAAAGGATAGAGAAGCAGAGGGAGAAACAAGAGAAACTTTGTATTTCACAACAGCGACAAACAGCATAAAGTAACTTGGGGTCACCATAACTGATAATGAAAAATCCATTTGATAAGACTTTAAGGCTTTGAAGCAAACCTGAAAAGGACCCAAAAATATTGAAAAATCTCCCAAGGTCTTGTAGGAGTAGGATCAACAAATATGGGAGCTACAGCAATGGCGATCTATAAATTTGATACATTACCCATGAAAACGTAAAATAAATTTTTACAGACCTTGAGGAAACAACAATATTCAACTTTATAAAAAAAAAACCAAAAAATTTCTTTTTTTTTTTGAAAAACAGGGGAAAATACGCACAGTGAATTTTTTGGGAGGGGGGAATGTGTGCGTGGTATTCCTGGATAATTCCTACTGGTTTGGGGCACGGATCATCTTATAGGGACCCGAAGAAAATTTAGGATTATTTCCTTTGAAACTCAGGATGAACCCACAGCCTCTCGTTTTCAGAAGCAAATTCTCTTCTCCAGAGTAACATTGCTTTTGAATTTCATTCGAGGTATTTCAAAAATATTTACCTTGAATTAAGTAATTCATTAATAAACAAATATCCTTTCTCGCTGCGGTTGCCACTCCTCACGACTCAAACCATGAAAAGATAACATGATAGCATAGAGTGTCACGATTCTCCGTGTATCTGGATTTTTGTACTTGATTTTAATTTAATTTTAATTGACTCACGGAGATCTGTCTGTCTCTGCCCTCCAGGCACTGGGATTAAAGGCGTGTGCTACCACACCCAGCAACTCTCTTTATTCCTTATTTTTCGATTTTTACTTTAAGAACTTCAACTTTTAGCCTGCCCATATTTTTAACACATTGTAAATCATTTAAAAAATTTTCTTGGTGCTGAAGAGATGGCTCAGAGGTTAAGAGCACGGCCTGCTCTCCCCGAGGTCCTGGGTTCGAGTCCCTGCCACCCCATGGTGGCTCACAACCATCTGTGATGGGGTCTGGCGCCCTCAGCTGGCATTTGGACATACATGCAGACAGAATACTGTATACATAATAAGTAAATATAAAATTAGAATATTGTATACATAATAAATAAATGTAAAAATTAGAATATTGTATACATAATAAATAATGTAAAAATTAGAATATTTTATACATAATTAATAAACATAAAATTAGAATATTGTATACATATTAAATAAATAAATATAAAAATTGGAATATTGTATACATATTAAATAAATATATATAAAGATTACAATATTGTATACATAATAAATATAAAAATTAGAATATTGTGTGCATAACAAATATATAAATTAGAATATTGTATGCATAATTGTCAGGAGCCAATTTCCCCCTAAAATCATTACAGGAACCATCACCCTGGGGACTCTGCAGAGAACCCCACACCTCTAATTGTGTTAGGAATCGTTCTATTGACAGAGCCTACCCCATACCCAAATTGGCTGTTAATGAGAGCTATCTGTTAGCGGAACCCACCCCGCATTCCAAACTATCTAGGGAGCTAGGTGTGTCAACTTCCAGGCCTACAGTGACCTGACTGAAGATAACCTCCTGCCTACGTGACCAACTCGGACCATGTGACCAACGTGAACCACGCAGCAAGAGCCCAGACCCCTGTGCCCATCCCCCAACTCTTTACCATATATAAAGCTGTACCCCATCTGTAATAAACGGAGGCTCTGACAAACTTTGCATGGCCTTCTTCCTGTCTCCTAGCCCATATCTTCCAGGTAGTGCCTCTCCGTGACCCTGGAATAACTGAACTGCCAGGCGGGCTACTAACCCTAGACTAAGTAGCCCGCCAAGGTAATCAACAGGTTTTCAGAATAATCTTAGAGCCAGTTCACATCAAGCATTGTTTCTATTAAATTTCCTAAGCATGCCGCATGCGCATATTTTAACCCGCAAAGAAACGTTTTATAAACACCACAAATGCCGAATGGCACAATTCTCTCTGTGGAAGAAGCGACCTTGATGACACCAGTCCTCGTCCTAACCGTCATGGGGTCAGATGAAACCTCTTTTTTTTTTTTTTTAAAAAAAGTATATATTTATTTATTTATTTATTATGTGCACAATATTCTAATTTTTATATTTATTTATTTAATATGTATACAATATTCTAATTCTTATATTTATTTATTATGTATAAAATATTCTAATTTTTTTTTTTTTTTTGGTTTTTCGAGACAGGGTTTCTCTGTGGTTTTGGAGCCTGTCCTGGAACTAGCTCTTGTAGACCAGGCTGGTCTCGAACTCACAGAGATCCGCCTGCCTCTGCCTCCCGAGTGCTGGGATTAAAGGCGTGCGCCACCACCGCCCGGCCAAATATTCTAATTCTTATATTTATCTATTATGCATACAATATTCTAATTTTTATATTTATTATGCATGCAATATTCTAATTTTATATTTATTTATACAATATTCTAATTTTTATATTTATTTAATATGTATACAAGATTCTAATTTTTATATTTATTATGCATACAATATTCTGCCTGCGTGTACGCCTGCAGGCCAGCAGAGGGAGCCAGATCTCATGACAGATGGTTGTGAGCCACCATGGGGTGGCCAGGACTCGAACTCAGGACCTCAGGAAGAGCAGGCGGTGCTCTAACCACAGAGCCACCTCTCCAGCCCCAGGTGAAATCTCTTGCAGCTTAGGTTGAGATTATTGTCCAGACCGCCCAGGATACCTGTGATGGCAGAACATCATTTTCTGGCCCTGAGCGCTCTGCTCTCCGTCTCTTCACCTCGGGGATCAGATGTAACTTAATTTGATTTATCTGAATAATTTTGATGGGACTCCATACAATTTCACTTATATGGATAACAGGGAGCCAACACGATTTGGAAATGGTCCTGGATCAACCTGGTATTAATAATAGGAAATTCTGGCGCTTATCTTCAAATGCTCTGAGCACAGTCCATCACTGAGACCTGGGATGATAATACTGAAAATTATGAATTTAAATATCCTCTATGTCCAGACTTTGAATATAATATTTTAAAATATCAGCCATTTATTTGGAATATTTTCAGCAAAATTTATATAAAGGCTTTAAATATTATAGTTTAAAATATCAGCCATTTATTTGGAAATTTTTTTTCGGCAAATTTGGAAAATAATTCAAAATAAATGGATCAACTGTCATCCATGTGGCGAATGTATATCACCACTGGTGATTTGACTAATGGCACCAGGATGAATCGAGCCAGGAATAAAATGATAAATGGAAGCTGTTGTCTGGCATGGGGAGATGGAGGAATCCATGATGATCTTATTTCCTTATTCACAGCGCAAACTGCAATGCAGACGCAGAATTGGCAAATCGCAGCCACCGTAAAACCTGATCAGGTTTCTAATGGATTATTAGTCGGAACACAAGTATCCGCTTCTACTTATATATTTTATATTTATTTATTTATATATTTACCTTACTTAGAAGTAATAATGTTACCGCTTCTGTGCCGCTACCACATGTATTTTTATTTGAAAGAATCAATTGTCCTACTGGAATTATTTTTAATGATTAACAATTATAGTCACACATTAATTCCTCTATTCAGTTTAATCCTCATCACCACTTATGATACTAGAACAAAACACACAAATTTAGCTGCCTGTAAACTGAGGTAATTCTTGAGCTCAAAATTGTATAGATCATTTTTGTTGAATTGTTTATTTAATAAGATATGGAAAAGCACAAAGTTCGTGTTAGGGTTAGCAATCGCTGTAATTCCTGACCTTGTTGCTGTTGTGGACACTGCACATGTGGCTGGTGTTGCTTTACATACATCCTTGCAGACAAAAAAATTGTAGAGCAATAGCAGATTCTCATAAACTGGCTTCAGCCAGTTAAATTATAGGCTTGACTTTGGACAGAGATTGATGCACCAAACAAACTTGGGTTCGCTGAGAAAAAAAAATTGTATCGTTGCAGGAAAAAATTAAATTACTTTGTGTTGTGATTGGAACTCAACCACTATTTGCATTACTGATTTGGGTTATACTGATTTTTTACAGGTATGGAATGATATTCCAGCTTATATTTTGAGCAATGGCTAAGCTCAATCTTTCAATGATCACTTACATGATCACTTCAATTACACACTTATATAGGACTTTTGTTAAATCATAACCCTCAAACATTGAATAAATTTTTGATGACAAATTGGCAGGATTAAATAATAAGGGATTCTTACAAAGCATTCTTCATACCTCCAGTGGTATGGTTATCGTAATCGTGCTCATACTTTTTTATGTCTGATTATGTTACCAGTTTTATATTGGACCAAAGATGATAATTACATACTTTATGGTTAAAACGCCTTTTTAATTCAAATAAAAATAAAAAACGATGAAATTGTGGAGACACAGAACCGGCTCAGAGTGCAGGCTCCTCCTGGGGCAGAGGCGATGAAGCCGGGAAAATGTTGTTTTGCAAACCAAGCACAGATGAAAGCAAACTTTCTCTGCCCATTTTTCATATGTTATCTCTGAATAAAAACCCTGGATTAAGGAATGGACTTTGAGCTCAGTTCTTCACACGCCACCAGTTATAAAAGAGTGCTTTGCTTCTGTATTTTTTGCCTTATTTGTATGTATTTATTTCCATTATTATTTGATTATTATTATTAATTGATCTTTTCATTTTTATTAGTGTTATTAAATGAGGTCTTGTTGCTGGCATGGAGAAGCGAGAGTTTCTCATGATCGTGTATGTGATGGGGGGGGGAGTTTAGAGTTAAGGTACTGCTTTTTACTCAGTATAAAAGGCCATACTAAAATAAAAAAAAATAAAGTGTGTTACTTTAAAAAAATAAAATAAAATGAAATAAAATGCCATACTAAATGAATCTTATCACACTTTGGTTCACACTCTTCATCCCGCGGACTGATTTGCATGAGACACAAACCCAGGGACTGCGAAGCGATAGATGACTACAGGGTAACACCATCCAAAGTTAAAGACATCGACGAAATTAACTTTTAGCTTTTGGTGAGAGAAATTGAGGAAGACACCAGGAAACGGAAAGATCTCCCCATGTGCTTAGATAGAGAGGATAAACATAATAAAAATGGCATCTGTCCAAAAGCAATCTTAAATATTAAATATTAAGTGGAATCCATACCAAAACACCAACAAATCCTTAATGTCATTTTAAAGAACAATAATCAATATTAAAAAACCAAAAAAAAAATCCTGTACAGGAAAGTGAATTCCAGAGGCGTGACAATCCATCCACCTCCATTACAGAGACATAGTCATGGAAACAGCTTGGTATCGGCCTAGAAACAGAGATCCGACCACTGGAATCAAATCAAAGACCCCGATAGTCATCCACACAGAACTTCAGCTGGAATAAATAAATAAATAATAAAGAACTTCAGCTGAAAAATCAATAAATAAATAAAAATAAAAAATAAATAAAAAAGAACTTCAGGCAAAAAAATAAATAAATAAATAAAAAGAACTTCAGCTGACTTTTGACCAAGAAGCTAAAATTATACAATGAAATAAAGAAAGCATCTTCCACAAATGGTGCCGGCATATCCATGTCAACATGGAGAGGAACGAAACCAGATCCATATCCATCAACATGCACAAAACTAATGTCCAACGGAATCTCCAAAATATATAAAGAGCTCGAGAAATTAGACATCAGGTCTGGAGAGATGGCTCAGTGGTTAGAGCACGGCCTGCTCTTTCAAAGGTCCTGAGTTCGAGTCCCGGCCACCCTATGGTGGCTCACAACCATCTGTAGTGAGGTCTGGCGCACTCTTCTGGCCTGCAGGCATACACACACACACACAGAATATTGTGTACATAATAAATAAATAATTATTTAAAAAAAAAGAAATTAGACATCAAAAGATGAAAATGCCTTCCCTCCTCCGAGGACCGGATGGATGTGGTAGGGAGGCTGCTGGTTTGTTCCCGGATGCTCAGAACTAAATAATAAAACAGAAACCGTTTTACTTGGAATAGTCCCAGATGCTCAGAACTAAATAATAAAACAGAAACCACATTACCTGGAATATTCCCGGATGCTCAGACCTAAATAACTAAATAATAAAACAGAAACCACATTACTTGAAATATTCCCGGATGCTCAGACCTAAATAATTAAATAATAAATCAGAAACCACATTACTTGGAATATTCCCAGATGCTCAGACCTAAATAATTAAATAATAAAACAGAAACCACATTACTTGGAATATTCCCGGATGCTCAGATCTAAATAATTAAATAATAACACAGAAACCACATTACCTGGAATACTCATTGGACAACAGCTTAAGCGTATTTATGGCTAAATCATATATTAACGCATCTCCATTAATCTGAATATTGTCTTCCCTTGTAAAGTTCCAGCATCTGTCTAACAGTCCGCTCTCATTCTCCTATGGTTAAAATCATATTTTTCTTTAATTCTACGTTTCCATTTCTGGAACTTACATTTTTATATTCTCATTCTTATGATTTGGGATTGCCAACAAGTCTGCCTCAAAGTGAGGAAATAAAAACTCCATTAATACAAAATGAAAGGGGAGGGGGCTGGAGAGATAGCTCAGTGGTTAGAGCACGGCCTGCTCTTCTAAGAGGCCCTGAGTTCGAGTCCCGGCCACCCCATGGTGGTTCACAACCATCTGTAATGAGGTCTGGTGCCCTCTGCTGGCCTGCAGACATACACACAGGCAGAATATTGTATACATAATAAATAAATATAAAATTAAAATATTGTATACATAATAAATGTAAAAATTAGAATATTGTATACATAATAAATATAAAAAGAATTAGAATATTATATACATAATAAATAAATATTTTATTTAAAAAAGGAAGAAATGGGTTAAGAGGCTGAAACTAACGGGCCAGGCAGTGTTTTTTAAAAGAATGCAGTTTCTGTGTAATTATTTCGGGTGGAAAGCTAGCCGGGTGGGCAGGAGGCGGCCCCGCCGCTCCTATGACAACACACTGAGGGCTCCTATCCCTCTGTGGGGTGTTGAGGTAAAATTCGTTTTTTTTTTTTTAATTTTAAAATTTTACCACCACCACAGCCTACTCCAGGGTGGAGTGGATAAAGGAGACTCCAGAGCTAAGAGAAATAAAAGAAGGCAGAAAAAGAAAAAATCCACAAACACCTCCAAAAATGTGAAAGACAGCGTGATAGCATGAGAACCCAGGGAATATACAACAGGAGAATTTGAACACCCTAATCCGGAGGAAGTAGAAGAAATAGACTTTAAACGTAAAATTATAAAGAAGACAGGGACCAAAAGACACAATGTGAAAAACAACTTTAAATAAATGCATGAGAAGAATAACAACAACTCTGAAGAGATGAGAAATCCATCAAAGATACCCTGGGAAAGGAAGCCAAGAAATAGCAATCAAACCGGTAATGGAAAGAGTTGAAGACTTGAAAAATGAAATGGAGGAAATGGATTAAACAAAATTATAGAATAAATGTTTCCCAACATAAAAAAATAATATTACTATTAAGGTAAAAGAAAAATACAGAACACCAAATAGACTGAAAAAAAGCCTCACCACATAATAATCAAAACAAAAAAGATACAGTATTAAGAAAAAATAATAAGAGCAGCTAAGGAAAAAGGTTTAATACTAATTAGTAATATATAACAAAAATGACTTCAAACTTAATTTGTTTAAAGCAATCAAAAGAGAATAAGATGGAAACTTTGTACTCATGGCAGGAATATTTCATCAGGATGAAGTATGAATTCCAAATATAAATTTCAGTAATATAAAAGCACCCACATCACTAGAAATCAATGTATGCCTCAAACCAAACAGGAATAATGGAGATAATGAAATAAATGGACTTAACAGACATCTGTAGAACATTCAACCCAAATAGTAAAGAATATACCCGCTCAGCATCTCGAGAAAATTCTCCAAAATTGACCACATACCTGGCAACAAAGTGCATTTAATATGCCACAAAAAAATTTTTGCAGAGGCAGGTGGATCTCTGTGAGTTCGAGGCCAGCCTGGTCTACAAGAGCTAGTTCCAGGACAGGCACCAAAGCTACAGAGAAACCCTGTCTCAAAAAATGAAAAAATAAATAAAAAGGGGGGAGAGGCTGGAGAGGTGGCTCAGTGGTTAGAGCACAGCCTGCTCTTCCAAAGGTCCTGAGTTCGAGTCCCGGCAACCCCATGGTGGCTCACAACCGTCTGTCATGAGGTCTGGTGCCCTCTGCTGGCCTGCAGGCATACACACAGGCAGAATATTGTATGCATAATAAATAAATAAATATAAAAATTAGAATATTGTATACATAATAAATAAATATAAAAATTAGATTATATACATGATAAATAAATATAAAAATTAGAATATTGCATACATGATAAATAAATATAAAATTAGAATATTGTATACATAATAAATAAATATAAAATTAGAATATTGTATACATAATAAATAAATATAAAAATAGAAAGAGAAGCAAAATATTGTATACATAATGAATAAATAAATAAATATAAAAATTAGAATATTGTATACATAATAAATTAATTTTTTAAAACAAATAAAAAAAATAAAAAATAAATACCTCTTCTATACACAAAGGATAGAGAAGCAGAGGGGGAAATAAGAGAAACCTCATATTTCACAACAGTGACAAATAGCATAAAGTATCTTGATTTTAGAATAACCAATAATGAAAGGTCCATGTGCCAATACTTTAAGGCTTTGAAGAAAAACTGAAAAGGACCCAAAAATATTGAAAGATCTCCCATGCTCTTGGATGAATTGGATCCACAAAGTAAATATGGGAGCGATAGAAACGGCAATCTATAAATTCGATACATCACCCATTAAAACGAAAGAGAATTTTTTTACAGACCTTGAGAAAACAATATTTAACTTTATATAAAAAAACCAAAAAATTTCTTTTCTTTCTTTTTTTTTTGATAAACAGGGGAAAATACCCATACTGCATTTTTTTGGGAATATGTGCGTAGTATTCCTGGATTAATTCCCACTGGTTGGGGGCACTGAGAATCTTTTAAGGACCCAAAGAAAATTCAGAGTTATTTCTTTGAAACTCAGGATGAACCCACAGCCTCTCGTTTTCAGAAGCAAAATCTCTTCTCCAGAGCAACATTCCTTTTGAATTTCATTCAAGGTCTTTTAAAAATATTTATCTTGAATTAATTTAGCAGCACCGATAAACAAATATCCTTTCGCCGTGGTTGCTACTTATCACAACTCAAACAATGAAAACATAGCATGATAGCATAGAGTATCCAGATTCTCTGTGTATCTTGTGTACACGCAGACAGAATAGTGTATACATAATAAATAAATATTTAAAATAAATACTGGAAATAAATAACTCAATAAATAGCTAAAATAAAGAAATAAAATAAAATAAATATTTTAAATAAATAAATAAATAAATAAATAAAATTGTGTGCCACCACCCCTAGAACTCAGAGATCTGCCAGGCTATGCGTCCCAGGCATGGGGATTAAAGGCGTGCGCTGCCAAACCTTGAAATCACAGACCTACCTCTGACCCTTGAAGGCCGAAGTCTCCTATCTTTGTGATTCCCAGAGGAGATATTATTCCTAGAAATTCCTGGCAAGAAAAGCTGCGGCATGATAATTTCAAACAAACTGCTGGCTCCACGCACAAGGCACAGGCCACGACTGAGGGAGGGAGGGAGGCCAGGCTGCCTTGTCTATTGGCCACTAGAAACTCTCTGACTTCCTGTGCTCAGTGCCCGGCCTATGGATTTTCTCTCTGTGACCTCTCAATTGACTCGTTTTTTTTACCAGTATTCCATCAAATAACAGAGCATATTTATTTTAAAACAGGATTTGTCAGGGTTCCAGTGGCAACTCAGAAACAGCGCCCTCTGCTGGCTGACAGGGAAACGGCAGGTTTCTTTTTCATTGTGGAAGTATGTGGCATCAATAGATAGCACAGATTCCATGATAGCCCAAGTTGACTTTTTAAGATAATGGTACTAGGAATTTACCTGAAAGGTCGCACGCTGTTGAATATGACTTTGAGAAGTTATTGCCGAGTTTTGACAAGGAAACGGACAGGATAGACTTCCAGGATGGTAACTTACATGGTATCCAGGGGCAATTCAAGGAGGCTGTATTATCTTTATTTTGTTAATATTTATTTATTTATTAAGTATACAATATTCTACTTTTTATGTTTATTTATTTATTATGTATACAATATTCTAATTTTTATATTCATTTATCATGTATACAATATTCTAATTTTTATATTTATTCATTCATTATGTATACAATATTCTAATTTTTATATTCATTTATTATGTAAACAATATTCTAATTTTTATATTTATTTATTATATATACAATATTCTAATTCTTTTTATATTTATTCATTATGTATGCAATATTCTAATTTTTATATTTATTTATTATGTATACAATATTCTGTGTGTATGCCTGCAGGCCAGAAGAGGGCACCAGACCTCACTACAGATGGTTGTGAATGGGGTGGCCGGGACTCAAACTCAGGACCTTTGGAAGAGCAGGCAATGCTCTTAACTTCTGAGCCATCTCTCCAGCCCCGATATATTCTCTTTCAAAGGAAACATGGAGACCTTGGACTCACAGGTGCAGAATGGGGAACAAAAAATTGATACCTTACTGGAATCCCTAGAGACACATTGCAGGTAAGGAGATTCAGGATTTAAGAAAGGCAATGATACAAAACTTTGAAATGATTGAGGAAATTATTTTTAATTTTTAGGACCTCAAATTACGATGATGAATCTTGGATAGGATTAGCAATTTCTAAAGCAATGAGGGGACATAAACCTACCAAATGTTTTAATCGTGGTAAATTTGGACACCTAAAAAGGAATCAAAGCCAAGGTATTTCTAGAAATAACACTTCATCTGTGAATGGCAGAAATCGGAAACCTCAGCATTCAGGTGTAAAATTGGGAGGATAAGTCAGAAATTGAATTAGGAAATAAGAAGCCTATATTTTGGCAGACCTCAACACAATACTCAGAGACCATTTGCAATTTTAAAGGACATTGATGCTGAAATTTAACCATGATTTTTTTACTATCACGGGATCCTTAGGGGTTGCTTATAATTAATATACAGTTGAGGGTTGCGAGAGGAATTTTATAAGCTCAGGGATCTTTTTGAAAAAAAAAAGATGGAAATTTGGATAGGTAATAACGGTATTGGTGAGTTATTGTTTATAGATAATTACATTGGTATAGATTTTTGAATATGGATACAAAGTTAAATTATGTTGAATATTGTATGCATGCATGCTAATACCTATGTTTAAAACATCTTTGTGCACTGATATATATTGTGTTGATATATGGATATCATATTACAGTGTACATTTCTACCTATGACTAAGATACTTATATATTATTTATGTATTGATATCCATTGGTTACATTTGTAGGTAATTGTTCGCATTGATGGCACAGTTGTATATTCTTTAATATAATACTGTAATATATATATTTACTATTTATTTATTTATTTATTCTTAGATAGGGATTAAGAGTTATAGATCAACAGTCATCCATGTCGGTCATATTTATAGTTAGACGAATGAGGTTCTTTAGATACATAGTTTATATTTTGTATAAATAGTCTTCAAGCTCTTCGAAGAGCTGTAGAAAATGCCATTCAATTTATTTCTAGAGTTCTGTGGTAGTGAGACACAATTATTCGAACCAGTTTGAACCTTTTTGATTCGGTCTGATCTAGTTTGATCCGGTTTTGAACCAGTCTACACTGGTTCGATCCAGTTTGATCCGGTCTGATCCATTTTGATCCACTTTTGAACTAGTCTACACTGGTTTGACCCAGATTGAACCCGTTTGATCCGGTCTGATCCAGTTTGATCCGGTTTTGAAGCAGTCTATACTGGTCTGATCCAGTTTGATCCACTTTGATCAGGTCTGATCCAGTTTGATCTTGTCTTCTTATTGACAAAACCAGCCTATGGGAAACAAACTGCCCATACCTCAGTCACTGACAAAACACACAGGATCCAGAAATGGATACACAGAATTGACAGTTTTGTAAAATCTGTGTCCCCACCCTCCCTCCTGTCAATCACCTCTGTGTCCCCGCCCCTCACCCACGAGGGCCCCAGTGTCCTCTCTGTCACCACTTCCTGTCACGGGTGCCAGGAGTGCTGGGAAATGGAGTCTTGGTTGGCCACTTCCTGCCGCTGACACAGGGCACCATGGGAAATGTAGTCCCATAGCCACTTCCAGCCCAAGGGGAGTGGTGTAAAAACTATTAAAAAAGAGCTGAAAGCCTGGGCACCCTATCTTGGTTAAGGCAATTGGTTCATGTTCTGGCGACTAGGCTCCTTACCTGACAGTTGGTGTTTCCTGTGTTCTACCCAGCAAAAAAAAAAAATATCCATGGGGCTGGAGAGATGTCTCAGTGGTTAGAGCACTGCCTGCTCTTCCAAAGGTCCTAAGTTCAATTCCCAGCAACCACATGGTGGCTCACAACCATCTGTAATGAGGTCTTGTGCCCTCTTCTGGCCTGCAGACATACACACAGACAGAATATTGTATACATAATAAATAAATAAATATTTAGAATTCACCAATATCCTAGGTGAAGAAACCCAGAATCACATAGAAAAATACGATATTTACTCACTTATAGGTGGATATTAGGTAAAACACACATCAGAGGGAGCCTATGTGGCCTGTCCATCTTGATGTTTGATCTAAAAGATAACTGTACCAATGCCACAATTCTCACAGATACAAAAGATAGAGAACATAAATAAAAAAAAAAATCAAGGAAAGGTCACTTAACGGCACTGTATACTCTGTTCTCGGATGGATGGCTATGATGAACTCTATTCACCTAAATAGTTGTAAGGGTGTTTTCCCAGCATCTGTCTGTGCACAGTACCTACAGAGGCCAGAAGAAGGCAGAAGATGCCTGGGACTGAAGTTACAGCAAATGGTTAGCTACCATGTAGATTCTGGGAATGGAACCTTGAGATCTGTAACAACACCCAGTGTTCTTTTTTTAAAAAAATATTTATTTATTTATTATGTATACAATATTCTGTCTGTGTGTATGCCAGAAAAGGGCACCAGACCTCATTCCAGATGGCTGTGAGCCACCATGTGGTTGCTGGGAATTGAACTCAGGACCTTTGGAAGAGCAGGCAGTGCTCTTAACCTGTGAGCCATCTCTCCAGCCCTCACCCAGTGTTCTTAATTGTTGAACCATCTCTTTAGTCCCTCTTTTTATTTAAAACTTATTTCCATACTGGTGAGGAAGGTCCTTCTGTCTATGTGTTAATTTTATTGGTTAATGGATGAAGAAAACTGGCGTGGTCTATAGCATGGTTGGAATCTAGCTGGTAAGCCAGTCATGTGGCAATACACAGATTAATAGAAATGGGTTAAATTAATATGTAAGAACTAGCCAATAAGAAGCTAGAGCTAATGGGCCAAGCAGTTATTTAATCAATACAGTTTTTTTGTGATTATTTTGGGTCTAAGCAAGCCAGACAGCCAGAAACCACTATAAAATGATAATTAAAAAATATTGCATCATTTTCCCTTTTTATCTCTTCATTCCCTCCATTCCCAAATCCCTTCCAATTTCTTCCTTGTTAAGTTTGGGTGAATCCATATGCTCAAACACATGAAGACAAACGGATGCATCCATTTTTGTTGATTGTGTATAGATGGATAATTGGCTGATCATGTTGTATTGGATAAACAGTTAGGGAGCTCATCCCTTCCTGAGATTTATTTTCTCAAATAGAGGACATTTTTTACTTTTTAACCAGCATCGGTTGTTTGAGCCTGACTGGGCTGCCTTGGACAGTAAAATCAAGAATAGAAAACTTAGTCTAGAAAATATCTTACCAGTTAAGAGCACTGAAGATTCTGTCAGAGCATCCAGATTCTATTCCTGGTACATATAGAAGTTCACTACTATCTGTAACTCTAGTACCAGGGCTTCTGACACCATCTTCTGGCCTCCTTGGCCATGATAAGAACAGGAGATGTAGACCATAAAAATTATTTTCAAGCTATATGTGGTAATGCAGTCTTTTCATACCTGCAATCTGGACACAAGAGCTAGAATTGCCCAGCTGAGCCTCAAGACAGTCGCAGTTGTCCTACTAGATGAGCAGAAATCAAATGACAAAGCCAGCACAGCCCTTCCCAGCTCTGCCATTCCACCCTAGGGGAACACAGGGCTCCAGTCTGGAAAATTGGTATTTTAGTAGAAACTCTTCCA
This sequence comes from Microtus pennsylvanicus, assembly GCF_037038515.1. Lineage (NCBI taxonomy): Eukaryota > Metazoa > Chordata > Mammalia > Rodentia > Cricetidae > Microtus > Microtus pennsylvanicus. The sequence goes on along the minus strand of NC_134600.1, from coordinate 111,995 downwards.
GGCTCTCAGAGCACTTCCTGTTCCCTTTCCAAAATACGGTGTCCATGGCATGTGTGTTCCATTACAGAGTCACTGACCACTGTAATCAACCCTTTCCCTCATAGCTCAGATGTTCTGAAGCCAAACCTAAGTCACATTCAAACAGCAACTCTTGATAAAGCAAAATTCATGATTTTTCTCATTTCTGGAAAGTCTTAGAAGAAAGTGATGATGTAAATGATGTAATTATAATCCACAAAAATTAATATAAAAGGTGAAACAGGTTTATGGTGTGATGTGCTCCAAAGTTTAGTGATTTATATATTAGAGCACACCAAGGATTAGTAACACATTTTATCTAAGACTGTGCATCTTAAATATGTAAAATAACAGTTCTTTTAGGCAGGGGAACACCATTTTATCCAGTTCTATTTTTGTCACAGTAGTTCAACTATTGTAATTTGGTTCTTTATCCTGATTCTTGATTCATTAATTGGTGGATGCAAGAAATGGTGAGAAAGAACATTTAGCGATCATCTAAAATTGATTGATTCATTGCCTATTTTATTTGATCAACGGACCAAGTTACCCTAGGGATAACAGCGCAATCCTATTCAAGAGCCCATATCGACAATTAGGGTTTACGACCTCAATGTTGGATCAGGACATCACAATGGTGCAGCAGCTATTCATGGTTCGTTTGTTCAACGATTAAAGTCCTACGTGATCTGAGTTCAGACCGGAGTAATCCAGGTCGGTTTCTATCTATTAACTGTTTCTCCCTGTACGAATGGAAAAGAGAAATGAGGCCTCCTTAACCTAAGCGCCTTAAAACTAATATATGAAATTATCTTAATTTAGTAAGTTTGTTTAACAACACCCTAGACAAGGGTTTTATTAGGGTGGCAGAGCCAGGAAATTGCGTAAAAATAAAATAATAAATTTAAAAAAAAATAAAAAAATAAAACCGTGTCCCCAGGGGTTCAAATCCTCTCCCTAATAGTGTATTTCATCAATATCCTAATACTCTTAGTACCAGTACTAGTTGATATAGCATTTCTTACCTTATTGAAAGAAAAATCCTAGGTTACATACAACTACGAAAAGGCCCAAACATCGTAGGACCCTTACGAAATTCTTCAACCATTTGCAGACACTATAAAATTATTCATTACAGAACCCCTACGCCCCATAGCTACCTCTACAACCCTACTTATTATTGCCACAACATTATCACTAGCCCTAAGCCTATGAATTCCACTCCCCGTACCACATCCCCTAGTGAACCTAAAACTGGGGATCCTATTTATTTTAGCCACATCAAGCCTTTCAGTATACTCCATCCTAGGATGAGGCTGAGCATCCAACTCCAAATACTCAATGTTCGGGGCCCTGCGAGCAGTGGCATAAACAATTTCATATGAAGTGACAATAGCAATCATTCTCTTATCCGTCCGTTTAATAAATGGGTCTAATCCCAGCACTCAGGAGGCAGAGGCAGGCGGATCTCTGTGAGTTCAAGACCAGCCTGGTCTACAGAGCTAGTTGCAGGACAGGCTCCAAAGCCACAAGGAAACCCTGTCTCGAGAAACCAAAAATAAATAAATAAATAAAAATAAAAAATAAAAAAAATAAAATAAATGAGTCTACCTCAATCCAATCTCTTATCTATACACAAGAACCATTGTGACTCCAAATCCCAGCCTGACCGTTGTGTGTATGCTGCAGGGCAGAAAAGGGCACCAGACCCCATTACAGATGGCTGTGAGCCACCATGGGGTTGCCGGGACTCGAACTCAGGACCTTTGGAAGAGCAGGCAATGCTCTTAACCTCTGAGCCATCTCTCCAGCCCCTAATCTAATGATTTTATCAGCCATTATTTCAGTATTAATTGGAGCATGAAACAGACTTAACCAAACACAAACATGAAAAATCCTAGCCTACTCATCCATTGCCCATAGGCTGAATAGTCTCTATTTTACCCTACAACCCATCACTAACAACCCTAAACCTCCTAATCTACATCATTATACCTATCCCCATATTTTTTATCTTCCACGCCCACTCATTTACGTCAATCACATCCATTTCACTTATGTGAAATAAAAGACCAATAGCCCTACCTATAATTTCATTAATTTTATTATCAACAGGAGGACTGCCACCACTCACATGGTTTCTACCTAAATGAGCTATTATCACTGAACTCATAAAAAACAACCTATCTTTAGATACATTAATAGCAATGGCCGCCCTAATCAATCTATTCTTTTATACACGACTAATTTATTCAACCTCACCAACCACCTTCCCAAGCAATAACAACTCCAAAATATACATTCACCAAAACCATACAAAAAGCAACAACATGTTATCATCAATAATCGTCATTAGCACACTAATACTTCCCCTATCTCCCTTACTTCTATAGCAGAAGTTTAGGATAGTTAGTCCAAGAGCCTTCAAAGCCCTAAGCAAATCCACAAAGTTTAACTTCTGATAAGGACTGCAAGACTACATCTTACATCTAATGAGTGCAAATCAATTGCTTTAATTAAGCTAAATCCTCTACTAGATAGAAAGGACTCAAACCTACAAACTTTTAATTAACAGCTAATTAACACCCTAATATGGCTTCAATCTACTTCTCCCGCCTATCAGAAAGGGGGCCGGAGAAGCCTCAGTAGAGTCATTGCTCTACACCTTCGAAATTTGCAATTCGATGTGATTATCACCTTAAGGCCTGGTCAAAAGAGGCTTTCTCCTCTGTGCTTAGATTTACAGTCTAATGCTTTACTCAACCATTTTACCTATGTTCATGAACCGCTGATTATTCTCTACCAGTCGCCCTATTAGGCGATGACCAAATCTATAACGTAATTGTCACAGCCCACACATTCGTAATAATTTCCTTCATAGTTATGCCAATGACAATCAGTGGCTTCGGCAACTGACTTGTCCCACGTACAATCGGAGCCCCAGATATAGCATGCCCACGAATAAACGATATAAGTTTCTGACTTTTACCCCCATCGTTTCTCCTCTTACTGGCATCAGCAATAGTAGAAGCCAGGGCAGGAACAGGCTGAACTGTTTTTACATTCCATTAGCACATGCTGGGGCATCAGTTGACCTAACCATTTTTTTCACTACAAATAGCAGGTGTGCCCTTGTTGATTGCCTTGGCGGGCTACTTAGTCTAGGGTTAGTAGCCCGCCTGGCAGTTCAGTTATTCCAGGGTCACGGAGAGGCACTACCTGGAAGATATGGGCTAGGAGACAGGAAGAAGGCCATGCAAAGTTTGTCAGAGCCTCCGTTTATTAGAGATGGGGGACAACTTATATAGAGTAAAAGGTTGGGGGATGGGCACAGGGGTCTGGGCTCTTGCCGCATGGTTCACGTTGGTCACGTGGTTCTCGTTGGTCACGTAGGCAGGAGGTTACCTTCGGTCAGGTCACTGTAGGCCAAGGAGTCGCAACTAGGAGATGACACACCTAGTTCTCAAGATAGTTTGGAATGTGGGATGGGTTCCGCTAACAGATAGTGCTCATTAACAGCCAATTTGGGTGTGGGGTAGGCTTTGATTCCTAACACAATTAGGGGTGTGGGGTTCTCTGCAGACTCCCCAGGGTGATGGTTCCTGTAATGATTTTAGGAGGAAATTGGCTCCTGACATGCCCTCAATTCTTGGGGCAATTAACTTCATTACTACACAATCATCAATATGAAACCACCAGCTATGACACAATAAGCGGTCTACACTGGTTTGATCCAGTTTGAAACAGTTTGAACAGGTCTGATCCAGTTTGATCCCGTTTTTAACCCGTCTACACTGGTTTTATCCAGTTTGAACCAGTTTGATCCTTATTCATCTGATCCGTCCTAATCACTGTTGTCCTTCTACTCCTTTCCCTCCCTATTCTAGCAGCAGGAATTACAATACTTCTTACAGACCGTAATCTAAATACCACTCTCTGCGACCCAGATGGAGGGGGCGACCCCATCCTCTATCAACCCCTGTTCTGATTCTTTGGGCACCCAGAGGTACATATTCTTATTCTCCCTGGCTTTGGCATCATCTCCCATATCGTAACCTACTACTCAGGCAAAAAAGAACCATTCGGATACATAGGAATAGTCTGAGCTATAATATCTATGGGATTCCTAGGATTTATTGTTAACAGTAGGACCTGACGTAGACACACGAGATTACTTTACATTGGCCACAATAAGAGCCAACCTTCGTTAAGGTAAAATAAGAAAGGAAGGATTCGAACCCCCTAAAACTGGTTTCAAGCCAGCACCATAGCCTCTATGTCTTTCTCAATGAGATATTAGTAAATAAATCACATAACTTTGTCAAAGTTAAATTATAGACTAAACTCTATCTATCTTATATGGCTTACCCATTCCAACTAGGCTTACAAGATGCTTCCTCCTCATTGGGGCTGAAGAGATGGCTCAGAGGTTAAGAGCATTGCCTGCTCTTTCAAAGGTCCTGAGTTCAATTCCCGGCAACCCCATGGTGGCTCACAAACCATCTGTAATGAGGTCTGGTGCCCGCTTCTGGGGTGCAGACATACACACAGACAGAATACTTTATACATAATAAATAAATAAAATAAATAAATAAATATTTTAAAAAGATGCGTCTTCACCTATTGTAGAAGAATTAATAAATTTTCATGACCAGACACTTAGAATGGTGTTTTTAGTACTAGATATCAGTAATCTCATAAAGACAACAGAACTAACTCATACTACCAGTATGACACCCAAGAAGTAGAGACGATCTGAACCCTCTTAGACCCGCCATAATCCTGATTCTAATTGCCCTGCCTTCCTTACAAATCTTGTACATAATAGACGAAATTAACAACCTAGCCCTCACAGTAAAAACAATGGGCCACACATGATATTGAAGATTGATCTTTATCAATAATCTAATTACATTACGAAGCTTAGAGCGTTCACCTTTTAAGTTAAAGTTAGAGATAGTTAGTCTCCATAGTGAATGCCACAACTGGATACATCCACATGATTTATTACGGTCCTGTCAACGACAATCACACTGTTCATTTGTATACAGCTAAAAATCTCACTTCACAATGTCCCACAAACTCCATCAAGTCAAGTCAATTAGACTTATAAAAGCAAGCAAAAAATAAATAAAAAAATAAAAAAAAGGGCTGGAGAGATGGCTCAGAGGTTAAGAGCATTGCCTGCTCTTCCAAAGGTCCTGAGTTCGAGTTCCGGCACCCACACGGTGGCTCACAACCATCAGTAATGGGGTCTGGTGCCCTCTTCTGGCCTGCAGGCATACATACACACAGGCAGAATATTGTGTGCATAATAAATAAATAAATAAATGTTAAAAAAACCCCTGAGAATCAAAATGAATGAAAATTTATTCGCCTTTTTCATTACCCCTACAATAATTGTCGTACTTATTATTATACTCCCATCAATACTTTATAACTTCTTCCAAACGACTGGTCTCAAACCGCTTCTACTCATTTCAACAATTACTCAAACTCATTATTAAATAATGCTAATCCACTCACCCAAAGGACGCACATGATCACTCCTACTAGTATCCTTAATTATATTTATTGGCTCAACTAACCTTCTAGGACTCTTACCACACACATTCACCCCAACAACACAATTATCAACAAATTTAGGAATAGCAATCCCAATATGAGATGGAGCCGTAATCCTCAGCTTCCGCCATAAACCGAAAGCCTCGTTAGCCCACTTCCTACCCCAGGGTACCACTATCTCCCTCATTCCTATATTAATCATTATTGAAACCACCAGCTTATTCATCTAACCCATAGCCCTAGCTAACATCACCGCAGGTCACTTATTAATTCACTTAATCAATGGTGCTACAATAGTTCTCACAGCATTAGCCCACCAACAGCTACAATCACATTCATCATTTTAGCCCTTCTTACTATCCTAGAGTTTGCCGTAGCCCTAATTCAAGCTTACGTATTTGCCTTACTAGTAAGCCTCTACCTACATGATAACACCTAATGACCCACCAAACTCGTCCTTTCCATATAGTAAACCCAAGCCCTTCTCTGCCCTACTGCTAACCTCAGGTTTAGTTATATGATTCCACTACAGTTCAGCTATCCTTCTATCACTAGGACTCCTAGGTAATTCACTCACTATATATCAGTGATGACGTGATGTAATCCGAGGAGGCACTTATCAAGGACATCACACACCTATTGTACAAAAAGGCCTACGCTACGGAACAATCCTATTTATCATCTCCGGAAGTTTCTCTTTGCAGGTTTCTTCTGAGCATTCCATCACTCAAGCCTAGCCCCAACCCATGACCTCGGGGGCTGCTGGCCACCAACAGGAATTACACCCCTTAACCCTCTAGAAGTTCCACTCCTAAACACATCAGTCTTATGAGCATCAGGAGTATCTATCACATGAGCCCACCACAGCCTAATAGAAGGCAAACGAAATAACACACACCAAGCCCTATTTTATCACAATCATACTGGGAGTCTATGTCACCATTCTACAAGCCTCAGAATATTTTGAAACACCATTCTCTATGTCAGATGGAATTTACGGATCCACATTCTTCACGGCAACCGGATTCCATGGCCTCCACATCATCATTGGCTCCACCTTCCTAATTATTTGTCTCCCACGACAATTAAAATACCACTTCACATCTAAACACCACTCTGGCTTCGAAGCAGCAGCACGATATTGACACTTCGTAGACGTAGCATGATTATTCCTATATGTATCTGATTATTGATGAGGATCATACTTTCTTAGTATAATCAGTACATCTGACTTCAATCAGTTAGTTCTAGTGCAACCTAAAAGAAAGTAATTAACATATTACTTATCTTACTAGTAAACATCACCCTAGCCATAACCCTAGTTCCCATAGCCTTCTGACTTACTCACTTTAACATCTATACTGAAAAAGTCAACCCATAGGAATGCGGATTTGACCCTATAAGCTCAGCTCGACTACCCTTCTCAATGAAATTCTTTCTAGTAGCGATCACCTTCCTACTCTTCGATCTTGAAATCGCATTAACTCCTTCCATTACCCTGAGCGATACAATTCCCCAACAGAAACATACCAACAATCATCGCATTTATCCTCATCACAATCCTAGCCCTCGGCCTAGCTTATGAGTGGACACAAAAAGGCTTAGAATGAACAGAATAACTGGTAATTAGTTTCATTGACATTAATGATATCGACTCATTAGATTATGATGATATCATAATTACCAAAAATGACACCTGCCGTACTTAACATTACCCTGTCCTTTACTTTTTCTTTCCTAGGAACCCTTATATTCCAATTGCACCTACTATCTACCCTCCTCTGCCTAGAAGGTATAATATTATCCTTATTTATCACACCCTTAAACACACACTCCATAATTATATTCCCAATCCCCATTGTTATCTTATCTTAGTATTTGCTGCCTGTGAGGCAGCTGTAGGGCTAGCCCTATTAGCAAAAATTTCAAACACCTATGGCTCTTATTTCGTACATAACCTAAACCTTCTACAATGCTAAAAATTATTTTCCTATCATTCATACTATTACCCCTAACCTGACTTTCAAGTGACAAAAAAGTATGGATCAATGGTGACAACCTATAGCCTTCTAATTAACCTTGTCTCTATTAACCTTTTATGACAAAACAACGAAAACAGCCTGAGCTTCTCTACCATATTCTCCGCAGACCCCTTATCTGTCCCACTTCTAGTCCTAACAACTTCCACGAATACTCCTGGCCAGCTAAAATCATATCAAAAAACTAAACATTTCCCTACTAGTGTACCTCCAAACTCTACTTATCATGACATTCTCTGCCAATGAACTCATCATATTCTATGTCCTATTTGAAGCCACCCTCATTCCAACCCTTATTATTATGACACGATGAGGGAACCAAACAGAACGACTTAACGCAGGGATTTACTTCTTATTTTACACCTTAGTAGGATCCATCACCCTAGTAATTGCCTTAATCTGCATTCAAAACTCAACAGGAACATTAAACCTTACCCTAATAACACTAAAAAACTCCTCACCAATCAACCAAACATGGTCTAATATCATCCTATGACTAGCTTGTATTATTATATAATTATAGTTAAACTACCCCTATATGGAGTCCACCTAGGACTCCCTAAAGCCCATGTCGAGGCCCCCATTGCAGGATCTATGATCCTCGCAGCAATTCTACTAAAGCTAGGGGGATATGGCATACGAATCTCTACAATTCTAGACCCAGTAACTAGATATATAGCCTGTCCTTTTATCCTATTGTCACTATGAGGAATAATTATAACCAGCTCCATCTGCCTCCGACAAATGGACCTAAAATCGCTCATCCCTTATTCTTCAGTCAGCCATATGGCCCTAGTCATGGCCGCCATCATAATCCAAACCCCATGAAGTTTTATGGGAGCTACAGCATTAATAATTGCCCATGGTTTAACATCCTCCCTATTGTTCTGTCTAGCAAACACAAACTATGAACGCATCCATAGTCCAACAATAATCATAGCCCGAGGTCTACAAATAGGATTCCCTCTAATGGCCACATGATGAATCATAGCAAGCTTAGCTAATCTTGCCCTACCACCAACAACAATCAATTGAATTGGAGAACTAATAATTACAATCTCCTTATTCTCTTGATCAAATCCATCCATTATTCTACTAGGAACAAACATCCCTGTTACCTCCCTTTACTCAATCTACATAATTGTCACCACACAACGGGGTAAACTAACCAACCATATAAATAACTTACAACCTTCACACACACGAGAATCGACACTCATAGCTATCCATATTTTACCTCTCGTCCTAAGCTAATTATGGGCTCCACACTATATTAATATAGTTTAAAAAAATACCAGACTGTGAATCTGAAGATAGGATATAAATATCCTTATTTACCCAGAAAGCATGCAAGAGCTGTTAAACTCTCACTAAGCCTAAAATTTGACCTTTTCTCAATCGTTTTCTTACCTGTAGCCCTATTTGTCACATGATCAATTATAGAATTTTCTATATGATATATACACTCAGACCCAAACCTAGATCGATTATAGAATTTTCTATATGATATATACACTCAGACCCAAACCTAGATCGGTTTATCAAATACCTATTAACATTCTTAATCACTATAGTCATCTTAACTACCACTAACAACCTGTTCAGAAGTTAAATGGTCAACCTTCTTTTAAAGTATTTTATTGTCAGTTTCCCTCTTTATTTTTTTTAAAGATTAATTTATTATGTATACAACTTTCTGCCTCCATTTATACTAACATGCCAGAGGAGGGCGCCAGATCTCTTTTCAGATGGTTGTGAGCCACCATGTGTTTGCTGGGAATTGAACTCAGGACCTCTGGAAGAGCAGAACAAGCTGTGAGAGCAACCCAGGAGAACAGAGCAAGAGAGCATGAGACACAGAGCAGACCAAGAACAGTTCCCAGAGACTCAGACAGCTACTGTAAGAATTGCATCAACAGAATAGAAAAGATGGAAGAGAGAATCTCAGGGGTTGAACATAGCTATATGAAATAAATTCATCAGCCAAAGAAAACATTAAATCTAACAAATACTTAACACAAAACATCCAGGAAATCTGGGAAAACATCAAAACTCAAAACCTAAGAATGATAGGGATAGAAGGAGAACTCCAGCTCAAAGAAAACACATTAAACAAAATGATACAAACTTAAGGAAAGATAGCCCTACAAAGATCGAAGAAGCTTACAGAACACAAGATAGACTGGATAAAAATAAAGTCCACTCACCATATAATAATTAAAACACAAAACATATAGACTGAAGACAGAATATTATGAGCAGCAAAGGGAAAAGGTCAAGTAACATATAAAGGTAGACCTATCAGAATGACACCTGACTTCTCAATGGAAACCAAGAAAGCAAGAAGGCCCTGGTCAGATATGCTGCAGACACTAAGAGACCACAGATGCAAGCACAGATATCTATACCCAGCAAACGTTTCCATCACCATCGATGGAGGAAACAAGATAATCCATGACAAAACCAGATTTGCACAATATATATCACAAACCCAGCATTACAGAAAGTACTAGAAGGAAAACCCCAACCCAAGGAAGCTCACCTTACACACAAAATAATCAAGCAACAGATAACCTCACATCAGCAAAACCAAAGGAAGGGAAACACACAACCACTCTCAATGAAACAGAACAGGTATTAACAACCACTGGACATTAATAGCACTTAATATCAATGGTCCCAACTCACCTATAAAAGGACCCAGGCTAAGAAAATGGATAGGAAAACAAGAGCCAGCTTTCTGCTGTATACAAGAAACACACCTCAACCTCAAAGACAGACATTTCCTCAGAGTAAAGGATTAGGAAAAGGTTTTCCGATTAATTGCACCTAAAAAAAGGTGTAGCTATCCTAATATCTAACATTAGATTTCAAAATGAAATAAATAAGAAGAGATGAAGAAAGACAGTTTATACTCATAACAAGATAAATCTATCAAACTGAAGTCTCAATCCTTAACATTTATGCCCCTAATACAAGAGCACTCACATATGTAAAAGAAACATTACTAGCCGGGCGGTGGTGGCGCACGCCTTTAATCCTAGCACTCGGGAGGCAGAGGCAGGCAGATCTCTGTGAGTTCGAGACCAACCTGGTCTACAAGAGCTAGTTCCAGGACAGGCTCCAAAACCACAGAGAAACCCTGTCTCGAAAAACCAAAAAAAAAAAAAAAAAAAAAAGAAAGAAAGAAACATTACTAAAGCTTAAAACATACATCAAAATCCGCACACTGCTAGTAGGAGACTTCTACATTCCACTAACCACAATGTTAGTTTGGTCTACCAGACAAAAAATTCACAGAGAAATGAGGAAACTAACAGATGGCATAGATGAAAAGGAATTAACAGACATGTACAGAACATTTCACCTAAACGCAAAATTATACCTTCTTCTCAGCACCTCAGAACCTTCTCTAAGAATGACCACATACTCCATAGCAAATCAAACATCTGCAGATATGAAAAAATTGGAGTAACCCTATGTGTCTTATTGGATCACCAGGTTTAAAGTTAGAAATTAACAACAATACTATGAGAAATCATACAAATTCATGGAAATTGAAAAGTAAACTATTGAACCACCCCTGGGTCAAAAAAGAAATAAGAAAGAAATTAAAGACTTCCTAAAATTAAACAAAAATGAAGCCACAAAGTACACAAACCTATGGGACACTATGAATTCAGTGCTAAGAATTAATTATTAATTGCGTTGGGAGGCTAGAATTTTTGGGTTTTCGTGAGTGGGCAGACATATGAAAGAAAGGAAGAAAGGAAGGAAGGAAGTAAGGAAGGAAGGAAGGAAGGAAGGAAGGAGAGAAGGATCAGAGCAGTGAATATACAGGTGCACAGACCTTACACCAATGTTGACTGCAGATAGAAAAATAAGAGGAAGAAAAAAAAATAGAACGTCACCAAAAGGACAGCCTGGTCTATAAAAATGAGTTCCGGGACAGCCAGGGCTATTCCATGAAATTGGCTGAGTTCAAATCAGCAATTTCCCAACTCCAACAAGAATGTTGACAGGAAAGGCAACAGCTGTACACCTCGAGGAAGGCCAGTGGAGCTGTAGGCACACCCTTCACACCCTTTGAAACTTCTCTGTTGCAAGGTCACAGAGTTAGGAAAGGAAAATAACGCGTCACTGAAGTCATTCCTAGACTAGGGCTCCCTTCACAACCATTTGAAAGGATCACAGCACTGAATATACAGACGCACGGTAATTACACCAATATTGACTGGAAAGACACCTAAACTAACAGAGACACACACATACACAATCCATAGCATTTGCTGCCTAGCAGATCAAATGAATTCCAGTGTCAGTAGGCACACCCTTCACACCCCTTGAAACTTCTCTGTTGCAAGGTCACAGAGTTAGGAAAGGATCTTGATCTTGAACTTTCCTTAATAGTAAGTCTGTGTGTGGATCACACTCAAGCCAAGTGCCCCTCAGAGCTCATGGAAGACAAAACAGATCTCTAGAATAAGAGAGACGGGGGGGGGGGGAGATTCACTCAAGAAAATGAAAGCAAAACCCTACACAAACCCTGGCACACAGTAAAATCAGTCCTATGAGGAAATTTGTAGCTCTGATTGCCTACTTTTTAAAAAGACTTCTAACCGGGTAATGGTGGTACACGCCTTTAATTCCAACACTCGTTCTGGTCTCCAAGAGCTAGTTCCAGGACTGACTCAATTAGAGAGAACTAGAGAGAAACCCTGTCACAAAACAAACAAAAAAGGAATAAATACTTTATGGAAGAATAGATGGACAGATAGACAGACAGACAGACCCACACCCCATCTTCTGTCTTCTGAAGGTACCAGGCTCTCTCACAGGGGTCAGGCAGAAACGCAGGCAGTGTATGTGTGTGATATCAAGCAAGCCTATATGTGATATATAGGGTATGATAGGATAATGTCAGTATTAAATTGGGGTAGGTCTCAGGAGCACAAGAACCCAAATCTGTGCTGTACTCCCTGTCACCAGAAGAGGGCACTAGATCCCGACCATGTGGTTTCTGGACATTCCAGAAATTCCATCTCTCCAGTTCTCATTCTTTCATTGTTCCTCCTGCATGCCTGCATCTAGTGAGAGAGTGGGCACCATTCCTCCCTGCTTCTGTGTGTCTGTGTCTGTCACGTCCCGGATAGCCAGAGTGCCCGCCTGAGATAGATGTGGCCGGCAGCCCTGGGGCTGGGGGAAAGGGAGAGAGTGGGTTCCCTGGAGAGCCTTGGGCAGAGGCTCTGTGGATTCCCTGCAGGAGGCCTCACAGACTCTGAGGAGCCCATGGGGGAGGGGGAAAAGGAAGGTCAACCATACAGTCCTGCCTGGCTTTTGCTTTGCTTTGCTTTGTTTTTGTTTTGGTTTGTTTCCAGGTACAGCTGTGACCAGGTCTGAATCCAGGACAGACTCCAAAGCTAGAGAGAAATCCTGTCTCAGAAAACAAAAAAAAAAATAAATGAATGGATAGATAGCTAGATAGCCAGACAGAGAGATGATAAAAACACCTCCAAGATCAGGGAGACCAAGGCAGGCAGATCACTGTGAGTTTAAGGCTCCCTTGTTCTGCAGATTGAGATTCAGGACAGGCAAAGTGACACAGAGAAACCCCGTTTTCAAAAAAAAAAAGGTGAGGGCTGGAGAGAGATGGCTCTGTGGTTAAGAGTTCTGACTGCTCTTCCAGAGGACCCAGGTTCAATTCCTTACCACCCACATGGCAGTCAACAGCTGTCGGTAACTCCAAGATCTGACACCCTTAGATAGACATACATGCAGGCAAAACACCAATGCCAGTAAAATGAAAATAAATAAATTATTAGGAAAATAAATATATAAAAAAGGTGTTTAGTGCATGCCTTTAATCTCAGCACTAGGAGGCAGAGGCAGATGACTCTCTGTGAGTCTGAGGCCAGTCTTGTCTACAAAGTGAGTCCCAGGGCATACAAGGGTACACAACGAAACCTTATGTTGAACAACCACAAATAAGCAAACAAATAGAGAGATAATAACAATAAAAATATTTGAGAGTTCAAATAATTGACTTCATCCACAATAAAAGAATATAAAAATAAAAATATCAAATGCACTTGAACACATTGGCACAGGAGAATGCTTGCTAAATAGAACCCCAGTAGCACAGACACTGAGAGAAACAATAAGTGAGACCTCCTGAAACTGAAAAGCTTCTGTAAAGCAAAGAACATGGCCAACAAGACAAAACGACGGCCTTACAGAATGGGAAAAGATCTTCACTAATCTCCAAAATACACAAAGAAGTCGAGAAATTGGTCATCCAAAGAACAAATAATCCAATTTTAAAAAATGGAGTACAGACCTAAACAGAGAACTCTCAACAGAGGGATCTAAAATGGTTGAAAGACACTTAAATGTTGGGTCGAGGGGGGGGGTCATGCAAAGATGAGAACACCACCAAGTCTAATAAACCAAAAACAAACTTAAAAATAAAAACACACCGTGAGTCACAGAAGCTTATCAGCTAGCTGAGACCACAGGCAGAGTTTGGGCTTCTGACACTGTGGCAAAAGGCCGGTTTCTGAAACCCATTTTTATAGTAGGGGCATCGCAGGGCGGTGGTGGCGCAAGCCTTTAATCCCAGGACTCGGGAAGCAGAGGCAGGCGGATCTCTGTGAGTTCGAGACCAGCCTGGTCTACAGAGCTAGTTCCAGGACAGGCTCCAAAGCCACAGAGAAACCCTGTCTCGAAAAACCAAAAAAAAAAAAAAATATATATATATATATATTTCGCTGGATGTGCCTCTGTGTGTGTGTGTGTGTGTGTGTGTGTTGTGTGTGTGTGTTTATGGGGTGGCTTTTGAACTAACCAAGATGACTGGTTCCATATCTGGCAGAGAGGCAGGTGGATCTCTGGGAGTTTGAGGCCAGCCAGCCTGGTTGACAAGAGCTAGTTCCAAAGACAGGCTCCAAAGCAACAGAGAAACCCTTCCTTGAAAATCAAAACAAGAACACAAACCAAAAATAAAATAAAACATAAATTAAATGAGTGAGAGAGAGAGAGAGAGAGAGAGAGAGAGAGAGAGAGAGAGAGAGAGAAAGAAATGTTGATTTGTTGATTTACAGACAAGAAATAAGAAAAAACAAAACCATAATACAAAACCATAATGTTACCAAGATGACAGCCTGGTTTATATAGTGAGTTAAAGGTATTATACAGAGAAACCCTGCACCATAAATAATAATAATAATAATAATAAAAGAAGAAAACAGAAAAAAAAACAAGTAAGGAAAAAGAAAGGAAGGAAGGAAAAACAGGTGTTTTTCCTTTTTTTCTTTGTTTATCTCAGGTTATTTTATTTTAATTTATTTTTTTAATTGCAGCAGCAGCAGCAGCAGTATATTTTGGGCAGCACATTTCTTTATTCTCAGTTCTTAGCCCTCAGAAATCAGGAGAGGCAGAAACAGGCAAATCACTGTGAGTTTGAGGCCACCTTGTTCTGCAGTGTGAGTTTTAGGACAGGCAAAGCGACAGACACAGAGAAACCCTGTCTTAGGGGGGAAAAGTGTGTTTAGTACAGGCCTTTAATTCCGGCACTAGGAAGCAGAGGTAGAGGCAGGGGCAGCTAGATCTCTGTGAGTCTGAGGCCAGCCTTGTCTACAAAGTGAGTTCCAGGGACACAGGGAACCTCTATGTAAAAAACACACACACACACAAATAAACTAATAATAATAATAATCTAAGAGCTCAATTAATTGACTTCACCCACAATTCAAAAATAAAAAAAGAGTGTGTCTGACTGATCAGTGAAAGGACTATGTGGGCCAAGGGGCTGCCACAATTATGGCTTGGTGAGAGGGAGGAACTGAGGGAGGGAGGAAGGGAGGGAGGGGGGAGGAAGGCAGGCCTGCTTTCTTAGGGTTCTTTTTCAGTGGTTGTGTTTGTACAACCCCACACCCCACTTCTCATACTAAAAACCGAGTCTGAGAAAATTAAAACAGCCGTGGAAAAATTCCCACTTGAATGTCTGTTCCTGCCCTGTAAAACAAGAACCACAACAAAAATATCCATATCTAAGCAGGCCAATTAAGTTGTAGCCTCACCCTTTAAAGGTTCTAGCTGTTGGGAAGGGCTGGTGACCTTGAACTTTACTAGTCTCTGAAATCTGCCTTCTCACTTTTACCAGGTGCCCTCAGGGGCCAGGAGTGGAGGCCAGGGCCCCTGCTACAGGAGATTTCCTAGATCACCTACAGGCGCTTAGGATTCCTGGGCCTGCTTAGAGAAAGACACATGACAAGTGAGACGCAGAGAAAAAAAATTTTTCTGAGACAAGAATTCTCTTAGCTTTGGCACCTGTCCTGGAACTGTAGACGACCAGGCTGGCCTCAAACTCACAGAGATCTGCATGCCTCTTTCTGCCACAGAGAAAATTACAACAGCCATGGAATAATATGAAAAATTCTGATTTACGCCAGGCAGTGGTGGCGCACGCCTTTAATCCCAGCACTTGGGAGGCAGAGGCAGGCGGATCTCTGTGATTTCGAGACCAGCCTGGTCTACAAGAGCTAGTTCCAGGACAGGCTCCAAAACCACAGAGAAACCCTGTCTCGAAAAACCAAAAAAAAAAGCCTTTAGAATCATTTACTGCTAGTTGCTGGGAATAGCTGCTGCCCTCAGTTCAGTTTAGTCTACTTAGATTGTTGGTGGAGTTTGCAAGTCTGCTGCTTGAGCACTTAGCTCCCAGCAGGTCGCACTGTTGGAGGAGTGTGGGGAGCATCCCAGGCCTGTAGCACGAGGGCAGGGCCTTTGAAGGCTGTTACACTTACCACTCGCTGAATCTGATCTGTAAGCTTTGCATCCTGTCCATTGCCACATGAGGAGTCTCCACCATGTGCCGTGGTCCCCATTAACAGCACCGTGATGGCATTGGTGACACTTTTCCTGGGCAGGGAACCCATGTCAGACCAAATTGTGGGTGAGGATTTTACATGAACAGGGGTGATTCTAAAGCACTTGCACCACTAAAAGCCCACTCTCTCATGGGTGAAGACTCATGGAATCTGCATCTATCTGAATCTCCGGAGGAGGTGGATGACTCCAAAGCAACATTGTTCTCCAGACCCAACAGAGCTGATGCACATAGGACCTCACAGAGACTGTGATATCACTAAAGAGATCTGCAGGAGCTCAAGCCAGATAAAATCTCAGCATGGAGGAGGGGAACTGGTCACAAAGCCCTACACCTAGCCAAGTGGCTATTTGTGATTGATAGCTGCTTGGAGAATGAAAACAATTTTCTCAATGGAGTTACACTGGGTATGGCAAACACAGCCCAGGACAGGCCCCATGCCCAGTAGTTTCTAGTATAAATAGGACTTCATGATTTTGTTTTTGACTTATAAACAGACTGTTTTGTTTGTTTTAAGCAAGAGAAAGAGCATGATGTCAAGTTGGGAGGAGTTGGGGAAGGGGGAAAATATGATAGAAATAAAGGTAAAATTTAAAAATAAGGAAAAATTAAAAGTAAAATATATATGATGACGAGGTGCTGAGGAGATGGCTCTTGCAGAGGACCTGACTTCAGTCCCAAGACCCCAAATGGTGGCTCACAACTGCCTGTTATTCCAGTTCCATGGCATATGACAGCATATTGTGTCCTCAGTGGGCATATTCACAGACACACACGCAGGGAAAATATCTGCACACTTAAAATTTAAAAAAAAAACAAAATCTGAAATAATAATAAGATATATCTGTTGATCTGGATAGTGCCATTAGCTAGAGACCTGAGTTCAGTTTGAAGAACCTACTAACAGCCATCTGTCACTCTGAGGCCACCCTGGGCTATTCAACCCGTGTTACATAGTAAGACATATATACGCACAAACACAAACACACACACACGTTCTCCACATAGTCTGTACATTTATATACTTACTTCACCATTATAGTGATTCCATATCACAGGTATTGTTACCATCCACATTGTACACAAGAAATGAAACGTCCAGAGAGACTGAATAAGTAGCTCCCAAGTTATAGAGCAACTAAGATGTTACCCATGATTAAGTCATGCCTCCTAGTCATCCTGATCATTGTGAGGTCAGGAGGCAACCTGGGCCCTCAGTGTTTAACCATATGAAGGAGGCAGTAGATACAGGAAACTGAGAAACACCCAAGATGGCACATTCACGGCTCATGTCCTAGACTCTGACAACTGCTTGCTCTCAGCTCTATGATTTGGAAAAGGATCAGAAAGTCGAGGCAGGGGATCCCAGGTGTGCCAGGTAGTGGTTCTCAGACTTTATTCACTGGAAGGGGTATATGAAAGAGATTATATGAGTGTGTGAGGGGAAAATGCACGGAAAATTGTTTGTCTGCCTCCCTAATTTCCTGCAGTGGACCAGTACACAGTCTACCTGTGCTTGGAAATCTTGACCCAGCCTGAAAAGAACAGAAAAGCTTCTCGCCAGGATCTCTATTTTCATCAGGTGCTCGAGGATGTGAATGACACACGGAATGTGCATGTGGGGCCCGGCAGTGAGGACAGTAAGGACCATGAGCAGAAGAGGAGAAGAGCCAGGAATGTGAGAACAAGACACCCAGTCACTGTGAGGAGCTGCTCAGATACGTTTCCTGGCAATTGTTGTCACGTTATCCACAGTGGGCGCTATGATGCATAAAACTGATGTCACAAAGCTCCTGAAGACCAGTGCTGGATCCATGAAATCATGTGTTCCGGGTTGAGACCAAGTCTCCACCCATCTAGCCATAGTCTTGAGGAGATAGGAACCACAGGAAGGGCCTTAGCCCTGTGCTTCCTGCTTCCTATTCTGGAGGGTTTCCTGGCAAGAGATTGGCACCCCTGGGAGTCAGAGAACCTGACAGGATCTGCTCTGTAGGGACCATCTCCTTTCCTTGGCCAGAAGGGACTGGCAATACACCCTGCTGCTCTCCCCTCTGTTCAGCATCCCTGGGGCCCTTCTCAGCCTGAATAACCCCTCATTCTTACCTTCCAGGTTTAAGGTCTGAGGATTCTGCCTCCTCCCCAGGCTGAAGCCATCCATCTACTACTGCAGTCGGCTTCAGTGCCCTTCACGTCACGACCAAATCAACTCGCTCTGTCTCCACGGTCCCAGGTAGGCTGAATTGCCCATTCTTGCTTAAAGGGCATTATTGTTGGTCAGGCCTGAAACATGAGCAAGAAAGAAACTTCCAGATGGCTAGACTCACACTGACTGGTGTACTTGTTTCATCATCTCTTTCCACTCAGCATGATTCTGGGTAGCCTGTGCTGGTTGTCACTGGCTGCTTTCTTCTCGGAGAGCTGGTGCACTGCCCCAAATGAGCTGAGGAATAACGAAGATCTGAGCCAGATGTCCGGACACCAACCTGTCACAATTGTGCTGAACTAAAGAGACTAAAAGACCTAGGATTTGGAGTATGATGGCAGTTGCCAGTGAAGCTGTTAGGCATAAGGTGAGCTCTAGCAGAGAACAACAGACCACAAAAGACAGGCCATAGAACAATGGGTAGGCAGGGTATAAAGATAATGGTGTTGGCCTCCCTGAGATCAAGAGAGAAGGAGATGGCAGTGGGAGACTCTGTAAGGCCCAGCTCAGGACCTTCCAAACAGGAAGTGACCAACAATGGGGGACGGTGGTCCATATTAGCTGGATCAGATTAAAACAGCCTCAAGACTTCCTCTGCAAGGTGGCATGTAGAGAGCTCTAACCCTTTCCCCAGTAAACTTTCAAGTTAGCTTTGTCTTTTCTTTCTTTTTTTCTTCCTTTCTTCCTTTCTTTCTTTCTTTCTTTCTTTCTTTCTTTCATCTTCCTTCCTTCCTTTCTTTCTTCCTTCCTTCCTTCATTCTTGTTTATCTGAGTTTTTCTGTGTATCCCTGGCTGATCTGGAACTTTCTCTATAAACCAGATTGGCCAAGAACTCAGAGATTCATCTCCCTCTGCCTCCAGAGTTCTGGGATTAAAGGAATGCACCACCATGCCTAACAAACTTCAGCTGTTTCTTAAACTTCTTTACATATTCTTGCATCTTATACACCTACTTACTTATAACAGATTGAATTATAGGTAACCTGGGCTTCTGAGGAAGCACAGCCTTTTCCTAAAAGTATCCATTCTAGGGAGAGCACAAAGGAGAGATGGACAGTGAGAAGAGAAATTTAGGGCCTGTGCCTACCAGGATCTAGGTTGCTGCATGTCGAATTGGCTATATTACTTGCCTCTTTGATTGCTCTGCTTACACTCTTGAGTACTTGACCAACTACTGCATCCTATTGGAATTCTTCCCTTTCGAAAAGAAGAAGGATCAAATGAAGAAATGCATGAAGGAAAGACAGACAAAAAGAAGAAAGGAAGAAAGAGTGCTGCTAAGGTCAAGACCAGAGAAAAACAGAGATCCTCTCTGCTTCATAAGAAAAACCAGTGAGGTAACTGGAAGTAGGGTCAGGAGACAGGAATTAAATAGGGTAGTATCACCTGATTTCTTAGCACTGATACCTGAATTAGATAGGGTAGTATCACCTGATTTCTTAGCACTGATACCTGAACCTCCTTTCAGGCAAATCAAATTAGCATTTGAGCATAAGATCCAAAATTCACTCACTCTCTCTCCCTCGCTCTGTGTGTTTGTGTGTGTGTGTGTGGGTGGGGGGGTATTGTGAGGTTGTAGTGGTGTGTGTGGTATGTAAGCTCCTAGTATGATTTCCTGATGTGTCCAGGAAGGAGAACCTCCACACCAGATGATCAAATGTGTGTGTGTACGTGTGTCTGTGCACAGTCACGCGTGTCTCTGCACATTTGAGGTTGATGCCTATATACAGGTTTGAGTGTGTTTTCTCGTGTCTTGTCCACTTTTTTTCTGAGACAGAGTCTTTCATTGGCCTGAAGCTCACAAAATAGGGTAAGCTGTCTGAGCAGTAAACCCCAGGAACATTACGTATCCACAGTTTTGTGCTGGGATTCCACAACTGGAGTTTTATGTAGATTCTGGGGATTGCAAATCAAGCACCTTGTTAATTGAGCTTTCCCCTCAAATCCTAGGATGAAGTTTTAATTGGGATACAAAATAATCAGTTAGAAATGTGGTTTTTAAAAAGTGGATTTATATTTTTTAAAAAAGGTGGGGGCGGGGGTGTATTCTGAAAACTTTGACTTTGATCCTGAGTTCTAAGTGTTTTCCAAATCAGCTAGGGCTCCAAAAGACCAAGGTATTATTCCACCAAAACCCAAGTTGGTGAGCCAAAGAGTTTAAAACTTACAGCTAACAGATGAGGAGTTACTTACAGGAGCAAAGCAGCGACACCACAGAAAGTCTGACTGCAGCAAGGAAAGATTCCTTCTCTGTAGCCAGATAGATGGAAGTGCCTGCCCGTCAGTCGACCGTTCACACTCTCAGTACTCCAGTGTCTCCAGAGGCTACAGAAACACAAGTAACTGGGTCAGAATCACACACAGATGACAAGGAAATACTTCGGTGAGAGTCTAATAACTCCCACTCCAGGTTAAATGCCCTTGTATAAAGAACCATCAGCAGGCCGGTGGTGGTAGGGTGTGTAACAAGGAAGCTCAGTAAGTCGTGGAAAGCAAGCCTGTAAGCAGCATTCCTGCCATGGCCTCTGTATACTGGTATATTTGTGTTAAAATGAATAAAGCTTGCCTGAAAATAAGCGGGCAAAGCAGCCACACTCCTCAGCTATACAGGACCGCGGTGGGGTGGGGGGAGCAAAACTTTAATCCCAGTGCTCAGGAGGCAGAGGCAGGCAAGTCTCTGAGTTCAAGGCTATTCTGGGCTATACAAGATTGATCCAGAAACAGATATCAGTGTTTGGGAATCACACATGTTTAATCCCAGTACTGGAGAAGGGGAGACAGGAGCAATATGAAGAGCAGAGAGAGGAATATAAAGGGGGAGAGACAGGAACTCAGGAGTGTGGAGTCTGATAATTTGTGGAGACAGGATCATCACCTTGAGTCTGAAGACTTGGTAGAGGTGGGTGGCTGCTTTGTATTTCTGATCTTCAGCTTGGACCCCAATACCTGCCTCTGGGTTTTTATGATTCTGCTACACCTCTGCTTTGATTTCTGCTTCGAGATTCCTTCCTTGATTTCCTTACATGATGGACTAAAACTGGAAACTTAAATAAAGCCTTTCAATTTGATTTTGACCATAGTGATTACAATTTAAAACTAATACAGCATATTCCCAAGTGGGGGATAAACCAGACACCCTTAAATCTCATATATGGGCCATCCATAATCTTCAGCGTGACACATACCCTGCATTAAGAGCCCCAAACCACCATTAAGGCCACTTGCTTTGAAGAATTTTTTTTTTAATTTTAGAGATTTATTTTACGAAAAAGTTGCAAAAATAAGACAGAATATTCCCAAATGCCCTGAACCTGGTTGATTCTTTTGTTACGATTTTGAGTGGATGTGTCACAATTGTTGAGCCAATCAAGGCATTCCTAATTACTAAATCCATGGTTTATTCAGATATCCTTATCTTTTACCATTACTCTTTACCATTGTCCATTAGTGTCTCCCACGAAGACACTAATTCATACAGCAGTGGTTCCCATGGCTTTTTGTAAGACATATATTTGTGTTGAGGAATCATTTATACTTCTAGGGTAAAATGAAACGTTAGTGTGTTGCATTCTTCCCTACTGTCTTTATCTCAATGGAGTCACCTTTGGGAAGACCATGAGAAGTTCTTTTCTGAAGTACATCACCTCCATCAAGGTTGCAGAGAACATCAAGTTCTTCATGTTGTATATTGTTCATTTTATAAAAGCTCCCTCCAGAAATGGAAGCCTCACAGACATGGTGGCTGTCCTTGTGTTAATGTCGACCTACCACAGTGTCAACTGAGAGGGAAGCCTCTAATGAGAAACTGCCTACATCAGATGAAGAGGTTGGTCTTTGGACACATGTGTGTGTGGTTTCCCTGATTATTAATTCACAAAAGAGGTCCCGGTCCGCTGTAGGCAATACCATTCCTAGGGAGGAGGCTCTAGGTTAGATAAAAGTACCAGCGAAGCACGAGCCTATGGGCAAGCCAGAGAAGGGACTAGCTAATGTAAGACTTTAAGACAATCCTGAAGCCATTTCTGACTATTCTAAATCCTCTCAGCCTCCGTGCCATAGTGCTTCCCCTCCTCCCCTGGGAACTAAGGACCTTATAGCTACACACGCAGGTACTCAGTTCCTGAACAATTACCCATATACGTACGTTTTGATTCAGTCCCCTGGGAAACGGGGTCAAAATGACCTCTGACCTCATCTGATCTGGCAACAGCTCTCTAGTCAATTATTGGTAATAGCCCTTCTGAATGAGCCATTCACAACCCCCCTTGATTCTGTGGCCTTCTCCTTTAAAAGTAGCCTGTCTCTCGGCTTCCTGAATGCTGAGGGACCCTGTCATGACAGAATTAATAAAATCCTCACGCCTTTGCTTCAGCTATGGTGTGAGAGTTGGTCTCTGGCGGCGACTCCTCCTCGGTGTTTGGACGCTGGAGTCCACTCTTCCTTCCAGGCTTCCTTCCTCCAGGTTCTTGCCTTGAGTTCCTGCCCCGATTTCCCCAGTGATGAACTGTGACTTGGAAGCCTGTGCCAAATAAACCCTTTCTTATCTAAGCTGATATTGTGTTGGAGTGTTTTAGAACAACGCCAGAAACTGCTACTGTGGCCCACTCTGTTGGCAGACACAGGCAAAGGAAGGCACATTCCAGACTAGTCTGGGCGACATAACGAAACACTGAATCAAAAACTAAAACCCAAACCGTGGTGATAACCACGAAATGAAAGTGTAAATCCACTCTTAGGAATACAGGTCGCTGACCAACATTATTCTGCTGTGTCATGTTATGCCAATGCCTGTCTGTCTCTGATGTTCATTCTCTCCTCTCAGAGCCATCGAAGTCCTCCCGTCTCTTGGGCTTTCTCTAATACTGCTGCAGGTATGAAGTGAATTGATCTACCATGACTTCCTTTAAAGGAACCATGGAATTGATTTTTCATGTGTGTCGAGTGAGAGAGGAGGAAAGCCTCATTTGTATACATGGATAGCCGGCAATCCCAAGACCACATACTGAAAAGATGGCAACACTTGAGGTGTTCGCATATCAAGCATGACATGTTTTGTTCAAAAACCTGTGACTTTCTAATCAGTGACCTGGAGACTAGAAGGAAGTGGTGTTCTGTTCGACCAGTATGCTAGATTAAGCAAACCAGTTGAAAACAACAGATATAATTTAATAATTGAAAACGGGGAAACTCACACGACTGGGGTAAAGTTTCCCATGTCCAAAACAGGTCTGGAGAACACCATGCAAAGAGAGCCAAAGAGAGCAAACTCACCCAGATTCCCAGGTTTTCTTCCCTGGCCCCAAGCAGCCACACCCTAGATAAAAGTGATTGGCTGAGCTTCCCCATCAAGATATCAACTTCCTCTAAAGGGTGATGACAGAAAAAGTTAAATCAGTCTCTTATCCATTGAAAACATTCTTCATGCCTGAAGGTGACATAGATATTTTAGGAAAGAAAGAAAAGTAAGAGTCCCGAGAAAAAGCAGAAATACACAAATATAAACAATCAGAAATTCTTCAGGCTGAAGGAAAAGAATACCAGAAACAACAACATCCTTTTGTGCAAATAAAGACCATCAGAAGGCTTGAATGTCATCTTAATACCAAGTTCCCTATTTCCACTTTTTTTCCTTTAAAATACACACAGGGCCTGGCAGGATGGCCCAGCGCCTACAGATGTTTGCAGGGACCAAGATGGCCTGAGTTTGCCTCCCTGGTACACTGAAAAGGGAGAACTGACTCCTAAAATTTGCCCGCTACCTCCACGTGTATATTGTGACACACATGCATAAAAACATGTGCACAAAATGTAAAATATATGTGAATGTTTAAAAGAAAATTATGATATTTTAGGAATGTTTAACACATATGCACATGAATTAACTATAGTGTATTGTATAATAAAGAACACTAGAAAATGGCAAATGAATTTCTATTGTTAAAAAGTTTTACTACTGACATATGATCTCACCCTGTATCCCATACTGGACTGAACCTCACTATATGGCACGGCCTGGCCTCAATCTTATATGAAACCATCTTGATCCTGGGATTACAGGTGTGAGGCACCACACCTAACATCAAGATTT
Organism: Microtus pennsylvanicus; assembly: GCF_037038515.1. Classification (NCBI taxonomy): domain Eukaryota; kingdom Metazoa; phylum Chordata; class Mammalia; order Rodentia; family Cricetidae; genus Microtus; species Microtus pennsylvanicus. Next base: position 87,198 of record NC_134600.1, on the reverse strand, counting down.
ACTTTATGGAAAAAGGGGACAAAAAGCAATACTGGGTAGAATATAAAATACTAAGGACATATAATTTATAATCACTAAAACATATCAAGTTAAAAATAAGAATTGGAGAAACAAAATATGAGCAAATCACTTTTCATAAGGGATTTAAAGAATATGATACAGATCAAGACCTCGCTGGCCACAACCTGAAATAATTTAAGTAGAAACAAATAAAAAATACACCAGATCAATGAGACAAAAAGTAGGTTATTTTATATAATAAAGATAGACAAACCCCTATGCAACCTATTAAAGATGAGAATAAACATCCAAAGCAACACAATCAGAAATGAAAAGGGATACAGACACTACGGAAATCCACAGAATTCTTAGATCATACCAAAAAAACCAGTACTGCACAGAATTGTAAAACATAAATGAAATGGACACTTTTCTGGGTGGGTACCATTTACATCAATTAAATAATGCCTAGGTGAACAATTTCAATATGTATATACTCTTAAAGGAAAAAGAAGCTCCCGTAAAAAGCAAACAAAATATCCCAGGACAAATGGTGTTAATGAAGAATTCCATTACAACTTCCCTACTCTTCTAAGTGCTGCACATAATATAAACAGAAGGAACATTGCCAAAACTCTTTTTATGACTATGCAGTAAGATTGTCGCAAAAACAAAAAGAATCAACCGAGGAAGAGAATAAAAAACTAATCTCAATATTGAACATGAATGCAAAAATACTCTATCCCATCCTAGCTTGCCACCAAGGACTCCTATCCATCTGGAATGTGTTGATGTCCATCACCACAGTCTACTCCAGGGTGGAGTAGATATAAGAGACTCCAGAGCTGAGAAAACTAAGAGAAGACAGACCAAGAAAAAACCACAAGCACAGAGATAGCCGCAGCAAAGACCATACCAAGCAGGCAAGACTCTCCTAACAGGATTGGTACAAATGTGCATGCATTTATGTAAGAATACCTCCAACAATTTGAAAGACAGCATGATAGTATGAGAAGCCAGGGAATATACAACAGGAGAATTTGAACACCCTAATCCAGAGGTAGTACAAGAAATAGACTTTAAACATAAAATTATGAAAAATATAGGGACCATCAAAAAGAATGTAAAAAAACAACTTCAAACAAAAGGATGAGAAGAATAACAACAACTCTGAAGAAATGAGAAATCTATCAAAGAATCCCTGGGAAAGGAAACCAAGAAAAAGCAATCAAACTGGTAATGGAAAGATTTCAAGACTTGAAAACTGTAATGGAGGAAAAGGATTCAACAAAATTAGAGAATAAATCTTTCCCAACCTAAAAAATGATATTCCTATTAAGGTAAAAGAAGCATACAGAACACCAAATAGACTGAAACAGAAACCCTCACCGCATAATAATAAAAACACAAAAGATACAGTATTAAGAAAGAATATTAAGAGCAGCAAATACTTTATACTCACAGCAGGAATATATCATCAGGATGAAGTATCAATACCAAATATAAATTTCAGTAATATAAAAGCACCCACATCACTAGAAATAAATTTATGCCCGAAACCACACTAATAGTAGGAGACTGCAGCACTCCTCTCTCAATAATGGACAGGTCAACCAGACAGAAACATAACAGAGAAATAAGAGGAATAATGGAGATGATGAAATAAATGGACTTCAGAAATATCTGTAGAACATTCCGCCCTAATAGTAAAGCATATATCCTCTCACCTACTCATAGAACCTTCTCGAAAATTGACCACAAACATGGATAACAAAGTGAACCTTATATGACACAAAAAAATTTTGCAGAGGCAGGCAGATCTCTATGAGTTCTAGGCAGGACTGGTCTACAAGAGCTACTTACAGGACAGGAACCAAAAGCTATAGAGAAACCCTGTCTTGAAAATCCAAACAAAAAAAATGGTAGGGGGGGTGATTGGGCTGGAGAGATGGATCAATGGTTAAGAGCATTGCCTGCTCTTCCAAAACTCCTGAGTTCAATTCCCGGCAACCACATGGTGGCTCACAACCATCTGTAATGATGTCTGGCGCCATCTTATGGCCTGCTGACACACACACAGACAGAATATCGCATACATGATAAATAAATTACCAAGAAAGTAAATATTTAAAAAAATTTTGCAAGCACATGAGCATTATCAGATGACCATGGATCAAAGTTGAAGTATAACAACTGTTATTACACCAAAGACAGACAAACTCATGGAAAGGGAACAGGCAACCACTAAACTGTACCTGGGTCAGGGAAGAAATAAAGAAATGAAAGTATTCCTTGAATTCAAAGAAAATAAAGACACAACGTAACCAAACTGAAAGTGGCGCTAGGAGGAAAATCCATCTTCTCAGCACCTCATGAAAAGGTCTATAAAGCTGACCACACTGTGGAACAAAGTAAACATACACAGAAAAAAACTGGAGTAATACACTGTGTCCTATCAAATGACCATGATTTAAAATTAGAACTTGACAACAACAGTACTATCAGAAATCCTACAAAACAATGGAAATTGAACAGCAAACTACTTAACCACGCATGGACCAATGAAAAATAAAATAAATACTTCCTAAAACTCAAGAAAAATGAAGGCACGTTGTACCCAAACCTATGTAACACAATGAAAGCAGTGCCAAGAGGAAACTTCCTAGCACAAACAGAAAGCTCACACTAGTGACTTAACAACACATGTGAATGGTCTCGAAAAAAAAAAGCAGACATGACCAGAATAAGTAGAAACAGAAAATAAAAAAATTGAGGGCGGAAATAAATTGAAACAAATAAATAATACAATGAATCAATGAGACAAAAAGCAGGTTATTTGACAAAATAAAGAAGATAAACAAACCCTAATGCAAACTAATAAAAGACAAGAGGGAACATCCAAACTAACACAATCAGAAATGAAAATGGATACATGACAACAGACACTAAGGAAATTCACAGAATCCTTAGATCGAACCACAGAAACCTGTACTCCACAAAATTGTGAAACATAAATGAAATGGACAATTTTCTGGCTAGTCAACATTTACCTAAAATAAAATGAGGCTTGGATGAGCAATTTAAATAGCCATATACTCTTAAAGGAAATCGAAGCTCTCATCAAAAGCAAACCAAATATCCCAGGGCCAAATGGTTTTAATGAAGAATTCCATCAGAACTTCCTGTACTCCTCCAAATGTTGCACAAAATATAACCAGAAGGAACATTGCCAGACTCGTTTTATGAGTATGCAGAGTCAGGGGAAAAATTCCTGGAGATCTGACAGCCAAACTAGCGAAAAAAGCAAACTCCAGATTCAATGACTCACCTTAAGACATACTGTGGAGAGCAACAAAGGAAAACCCCTGATGTCAGCCTCAGGCATCCATACATGCGTGAACGTGTATAACCATGTGCACCCCATTCCACATACACACACACCTAAGAATTTTCTCTGGATGTACTTTGTAGCATTCCTTGGGTAAGAATATGACCTCATACCTATTGCAGGATGATCAAGATCAGAGTTCTATTAACTTTATTATCAAAAAAATCTTAGCCAGGCGATGGTGGCACACGCCTTTAATCCCAGCACTCGGGAGGCAGAGGCAGGCAGATCTCTGTGAGTTCGAGGCCAGCCTGGTCTACAGAGCTAGTTCCAGGACAGGCTCCAAAAACACAGAGAAACCCTGTCTTGAAAAAACAAAAAAAAAAAAAAGAAAGAAAAAAATCTTATAGATGTCATCCCTCGCCACTTAAGTACAAACTCTCCCCTATAGCAGAACTACACCATAGGAAATGAATATATCAAATTGTATTTATACCCCCGGGCTCCATACCACATGATTAGTTTGTTGGGCACAAATTATAATGATCATACTTCCTGTTTCTTGGAAGTTTGAGAAATTACTACATCATCACTGATATTACCTAGGAGAAAATGTTCTGCAAAAAAAATAATAGTCACTTTCAGCTTCTAAAACTTTTAAGACATTTATCTTTGGTCATATATAAAATACTGACCACTATACTAAGTGAAGAAACAAAAAAAACATATATGAAACTTTTCAAGTAAGAGTCTGAAATGCCTATGAAAACGGGAGCATTTCTTCTGGGTAACCGGTGCTGGCTGCTTCAATATGAACAGTCTTTAGACTCTGAACATTAAACCTCCATGGAGGCAATACTAACTGCAGAGCTCACTACACTGAGTCTGGCAGTTCTATCATACTACAATTAAAAGTCCTAAAAATACCAAAAGAGAATAATCATGAAAAACACTACAAAGTTTGAGTGAAGCGTTTCTATATTAACATCAACAAATGCATGAGGTCAATTTTTAAATCTGAAAAATTACATGGGGCTACTGAGAGAGCAAGCGTATTTGCCTTCATGAAGGATTTTTATTTAATTTAGACTCAATTCATTCTTCTTCTTCCCTGAGAATGTGGAGGGCATGGCCAAGCTTAACCTTTGATCTCCGCATAACCAATAAGGAGGAAATAAGCACCTCTACCAGGAAAAGGAAGAGTGAAGAGATGCAGCAGAGCAGGGATCTGCAACTAGCTGACCATGTACTAACGACCCAGGTAAAAACTAAGCTTTATGAAAGTGAGGGTGGAAAGAGTCCTAGGCTCTAAGATGGCTCATATGACAGGCACACCAGTGGATGTCATGCTCCCTGATGAGGACACTGCACATGGGCATCTCAACGCTGGCAGTGGTCCCAAAGTCTAGAAGTGTTTTACCCTAAAAGCATCAACTGCAATCAATTTCTAAGTCTGTTTTGCCTCTGTCCATGACAAGAACCAACTTGTTCCAAAATTCTATAAAATGTTTTTTCATGTTAAACTCTGCTGTTTACAGAAAACATGAAAAAACAAGGACATGAATGCTGCTATCACATGATACTCATAATATTTTCAATCTCAAAGCCTTCGGATCCATGAAAGAAACCAACACCGATAAAAGTCGACTATTTCAGGATGAGATCAGTGATGGCTTACGGCGAGTTGTCTAAAGGACAATTTCTGTCTTTGTGACACACACCCAGTTAATGTTAAACTAAAACAAACTCAGGTAGTAAGTGAACTAGGACAAAATATGCTTAAGACAGTCTAAAATTGTATAAAGACAGTTCACTAATATGTCTAAGTTTCTTTCTCATTTCTCTTCAAAGGAAATCTGTCATAAAAATACACACATTTTATCAAACACACTACACACTACACCAACACATACACACACGATACAAACACACTACACACACCATACTACACCAAACACATATACATACACACATCACACACACACTACACCACACACATACACACACCAAACACATCGCACACACTACACCACACACATACATTTCTACACAATACACATCACACTAAACCACATACATATACACATCACACACTCCACACTATACCACACTACATCACACGTACCACACACATACATATACACACCATCCACACCACACACACTACACCACACACACATACCTACACACATCACAATACACCACACACACATACACACACATGACACACACCATACTACACCACACATACCACACTAAACCACACACACCATACACACACACATCACAATACACCACACACACATACACACACATGCACACACACACTAAACCACACACACATATACACTACACACTACACCACACACACACACATCACACACACACACTACACCACACACACACCACACACACACATCACAATACACCACACACACCACACACACACATCACAATACACCACACACATACACATCACACACACACACTACACCACACACATACACACACCACACACACACACACACATCACAATACACCACACACACACTACACCACACACATACACACACCACACACATTACACACCACACACATACATATATACACAATACACATCACACTAAACCACATACATACACAACATCACACACGCCACACTATACCACACTACATCACACGTACCACACACATACATATACACACCACACACATCACACATACACTACACCACACACACACCTACACACATCACAATACACCACACACATACACATCACACACACACACTACACCACACACACATACACACACCACACACATAACACATACACTACACCACACATATACACGCACCACACACATCACACACACACCACACATACATACACACACCACACACACATTACACACCACACACACATCACACACACACACCACACACACACACCTACACACTACACCAAACACATACACACCACACACATCACACACCACACACACATCACACACACACACCACACACATACACACACCACACACATCACACATACATTACACCACACACATACACACACCACACACATCACACACACCACACATACATACACACACCACACACATACATACACACCATCCACACACACACATACACACCACATACATCACACACACACTACACCACACACATACACACACCACACACATCACACATACACTACACCACACACATACACACACCACACACATCACACACACATCACACACACATCACACACACATCACACACACACCACACATACATACACACACCACACACACATTACACACCACACACACATACACACCATCCACACACACACCTACACACTACACCAAACACATACACACCACACACATCACACACCACACACACATCACACACACACCACACACATACACACACCACACACATCACACATACATTACACCACACACATACACACACCACACACATCACACACACACCACACATACATACACACACCACACACATACATACACACCATCCACACACACACCTACACACTACACCACACACATACGCACCACATACATCACACACCACACACACATCACACATACACTACACCACACACATACACACACCACACACATCACACATACACTACACCACACACATACACACACCACACACATCACACACACCACACATACATACACACACCACACACATACATATATACAACTAAACCACATACATACACACATCACACACTCCACACTATACCACACTACATCACATGTACCACACATACATATACACACCATCCACATCACACACATCTACACACTACACCACACACACATACCTACACACATCACAATACACCACACACACATACATACACATGACACACACCATACTACACCACACGTACCACACTAAACCACACACACATACACACACCACACACACACACACATCACAATACACCACACACACATACATACACATGACACACACCATACTACACCACACATACCACACTAAACCACACACACCATACACACACATGCACACACTATAAAGAATCTTAAAGCAGTTAGACATGGGCATGGGCATAGTGGCACACACCTTTAATCTCAGCACTTGAGAGGCAGAGGCAGGCAGATCTCTTTGAGTTCAAGGCCAGCCTTGTCAACATAGAGAATTTCAGAACAGTCAAGGATACATTGAAATCGTGTCTCAAAAGTACAAAAGAAAAAAAAAACATCAGCAGCAAGTAGTTAGTTTAACCAATCCAGAGAATAAAGAAATTTTATGGAAAAATAAAGTAAAAATGAACACTGCCTAACTAAGGTTTTCATTAATCTTAAACATAGCCCAATTTCTTGCTATTTTTAGAAGAATTATTTACGTGTGTGAGTGCTTCTATTTGCATGTGTGCCTGCACGAAAGAAGAGGGCACCCGTTCCCATTACAGATGGTTGTGAGCCACCATGTGGTGGCCGGGACTCGAACCCAGGACCCCTGGAAGAGCAGCCAGTGCTCTTAACTGCTGACCACTCCTCTAGCCCCAACTCCTTGTCATTTTAAGGCTAGAGATACTGTTCTATTTCTCCTTAAACCATACACCAAACAAAAAATAGCAAGTGAAACCAAAATTTCAAATCACAAAGATAACCACAGCTCCTCAAGAATAGCCTGGGTGCCAAGAATGTAGGATCCAAAAATTGTGTATACAAAAGTCAAATCTATACTTTTTTTTTCAAAAACAATGGATCATGTCAAAGCTTGAAAACATCACTTTCTTTGCACATGAAAAACATGTACGTTAATAAGACCTAACAGGAGATGTAAATATCTGGGTAGGGAAGGTCTACAATCACAGAACTTAGGAGGCGGAGGCAAGTGAATGCATCAAGTCCGAGCCAACGTGGGCCACACAGTAAGACCCTATCTCTGAAGAAAGACCAACTAACCAACAAGTGACCAGAGTAATCCCTGTAGCATTCTATAGCCATCTTCCAAGGTTTCAAAGATCACTTTCAGACTGTTTAACTTCAGCATGATGCAGAATGATAACAACAGCAAACATTTGGTTTCTGATGGTAATGACAACCTCTGAATTACTTTTATTTATTTATTTTACAGCCCGACTGCAGTTTCCCCTCCTTCCTCTCCTCTCATTCCCTCCCCCTCACCTCTGTGCCCCCAGTCTACTGTTTCTGCTGCATTACTTTTTAAGTTGTCTTTCCTATCCTTGTGAGCAAAATAAAAAATACAACACACAGATCTCACTCATTGTTTCTTTCCCTTAGCCTTTTCCTCAACTGTTAGATTTCCCCAAACACAGATGGAAATGTCCAGTATGAAGGAAGAAATGGAATGTTTTCACATTCGGTATTTAACTGGTAGCGATCCATTTTCATGATTCCATGCTGGGCTTAAACTTGCTATGCACAGTTTTTTTTTTGTTAGAATTTATTTATTATGTATACAGTGTTTTTCCTACATATATGCTGCAAACCAGAAGAGGGCACCAGATCTCATTACAGATGGTTGTGAGCCACCATGTGGTTGCTGGGAATTGAACTCAGGACCTCTGGAAGAGCAATCAGTACTCTTAACCTCTGAGCCATCCCTCCAGCCCCTATACACAGTTTCTTATGTTTGTTTTTCTGGCTATTTTAGACAAATTTCTAAAATGAATTTATGAGTTCAAGCACTAAGACCTTTGAGAGAGTTACAAAAAATTGCATACTGCTTTTCAAAGCTAATAAATTGTACACTTTTATCTCTTTTGATCACTGCATCCTCAAAAACATTGGACATTTTTAGTGTTATAGTATTTGTGTTCTAATAAATAAAGTTTTACTGGAGATCAGAAGGCAAAGCAGCCACCCTAGTCAGCCCTACAGGCCAGGGAGTGGTGGCACATACCTTTAATCCCAGGACTCAGAAGACAGAGTTAGATGGATCTCTTTGAGTTCAAGGCTACCCTGGGCTACAGAAAATCAATCCACAAACAGATCCAGGTGGTGATGGTTCACACCTTTAATCCCAGCTTTTGGGAATCACACACCTTTAATGGAGAGAGGTGAAGACAGGAGCAATATGACTGGGCAGAGAGTAGAATATTTTTTGTTCGTCTGAGAGTTGGTAGAGATAAGATCTCTCTAGTTGCTTGACTGCTTTGCTTTTCTGATCTTCAACTTGAACCCAATATCTATCTCTAGGTTTTTATTATTCGTGCAACAGAAATTTCTCTTCCTAAAAGAAAATCAATTTAAGCACCAAAAGGAAGACCGAAGGACTGTTGGGGGATATCAGGAACAAAGCCCGTGTCTCACCCATACTAAACAAATACTCTACACTGAGTCACAGTCTCAGTACTCAAATGTTTCATCACGAGTTTACACATTTTAAAGGTGACTGCATTTGTCTGTGCTTCAACTGTACAAACTTTTAGTCACTTTTCCAGGATCCCCTAATATTAAGTTGCTATACCTCAACATAAAACTGCTGCTTGACATCCAGAAATTTAGTGTTTATACAGTCCAAAAAACCTTACTTACTGTAACTTTCCCACTATTTTTATTATTGGAAAATTCTTTTCCATTTTGACATAGCTATTGATATAGTTTCAGTGCCTTTGTTAAAGATACTACACATTTCAGACATAGACCTCAGGGAAATAGAGTTGGAACTGACCTGCAAGCCTCCTTCCCAAGGACTAGCTCTAGTAGTACCTGAAGATGCTATGCAAACTGCCAAAGGAAAAGAGAAATCAACATTCCTACCCAGCTATAAAACTTAGGAACCTCAGTGATACACGTGCTTGCACAACCGTGTTGAGCCTTTCACTGTGCTGGTGCTCTGACATGGGGATCAGACAAAAACTATCAGGATCAGTTTTCAGGAAACTGGAGACAGGCAGATGTCTGTGAGTTCAAGGCCAGCCTGGTTTACGTAGTGAGTACCAAGACAGCCGAAGCTATGTAATGAGACCTTATCTCTCAACGATGTTTTCTTCATTTTACTGGCACACATACAGGTTTCTTTTAGTCTTTAAAACCAAATCTCACTTCTAAGACAAAGTGTGAGGTAGTCCCTTCTACTGCTAAATTATATAGAAGACAATTTTAATTATGTTGTCCTGTAGACAGAGCAAGGGTACCATTTGCTAAAAGTAATGGAGAAACTCGGGCACTTTGAGGACTCCTCAGAATAGCTACCTTATTTCCTTTGGAGGGAAACTGTAAAAGAGAAAGCATCAACTGAGGCCTGTTAGAAATCAGTAACCCTGGCATGCATGCTGCTTAGGTTTCATCAACTGTGACATCGAGAAAATGACTTTAGAATATAAGTTTATGCTGAAATAAGAAAACCACCTAGTTCAGAGATCAGTTTCCTCCCTCTTGTTGTTATGGCTACATGGAATGCACTTTTGCATTACGAAAGATGTCTGAGAGGTAACATAACTACCAACCACCCGTCCCTTCCTAAAAACTAATAAATATTGCAGAAACTCAAGAATGACCCAACATATTACCAAGTGGTCCTTCTGAGTTGTTGTGCCAGGATTACTAATTTCTAATAGGCCTCTGCTGTCGCTTCCCTCGACCCTAGTTATCCTCTTCAGGGAGAAGGCAGGTGAGATTCATCTTGATTCACCCCGTTGTCGACCAAATGTGGAAAATTCTTTAAGCACGGCTACTTTTCCATTTTGTCTACACACTGAAATCATCTGGGGAACTTTCAAAACCTTAACGCCCAAGTCACACCCCAACCATGCACATCATAATATCTAAGGGGTGGGTGGGGCCAGTCACCTATACTTTAAAAAGTGTCCAGTATGGTCCAAGATGAAGCCAAGGTTGATACCTGCTATGCTGGATCGCCCCTCTTGATTTCGAGTGACTTCTGCCATAAGTGAAATCAGAAAAGCCAACCTGGAGCAAGTCAGAACCACAGCCATGCTCAGAAGGTACAGTGGGATCCCAATCACGGGGACAGCACAAGTGCTGCGCTGAGCTCCACCAAGGGTTACCCCGCGCCTCACTGGAGGACCATGCTTTCAAACAGCTTGCCCTTCCAGCAAAAATAAGTCGGCTAATTTTAAAGGTACCATTTGTCTCTACTCATTAGAATTTTCTTCAAAAAAAAAGGCAAATCTCTTGAGAAGGACAGAAAATGTGTACACCCTGGCCCAACACGAACAAAGGAGCTCTAAACCCCTGGCTGCCTAGAAAGCACCTGCCAACCTCTAGGCGGGGAAGCGCCCAGCCCACAGTCATTGCACCTGCCAAGCCTTGCCCGCCCCTCCTACCTTCCAGCAGCTCGTCCAACCTGGTGATCCTCCGACTGCCGTCTATGGTGTAGATTGTGCGGACGCCCTGAGGCAGGTTCACATTGTCAGACAGCGAGCAGGTCAGCTCTGTGAGAAGCGAATCAAAGGAACTGAAGCTATCATTGGAGGTGGCAAAGACCAGGCCATTGAAGTAGCAGTCCCCATTCCGGTAGAAGCGTGCCTTCTTGGCCTTCTTCTCAAAGCTTTAGGCCTGCAAAGTCCGCGTGCGGTAGAAGCTGCAGTGTGCACTGTGCGCCGGGCTGGGGATGAGCCCATTGCAATTGGAGCCAGAGATGCTGCTGCCCCCGGAGGAGCTCCCAGACCCTCTCCACAACCGTGGCCGCAGCCTTTTGTCCCGTTCTTCAAAATGCTCCAGCTCAATGCTCCTGGTGCTGGCCGTCGCGGCTGCTCAGAGAAAGCTCTCCACAAATAAATAAATTAATGAAGGAACGTCCCCACAGCCCCAGCCGCAGCGTGCCGTGATCTGGGCGCTCTGGCCTTAAAGCATTGGGACACCTGGCTCGAGCACGAGGGCCTTGCTCACAGGTGGGCCCCGTTCAGCCCTAGTGATGCCCCACCTCTAGCCACGCCCTAAGTACACCTTTATGGCACAACAGGACTTAATGGGGTTTTGACACTGGCATGATATGCTCCTCCCTCTGGGCCTCTCCGCTGCCGCCCCGCGCCCTCCCTCAGCACCGTGTGACCCTGTTCACCCTCCGCCCCCTCCGCGCCCCGTACCAGCTCCAGCGGCGGCTGCAGGTCACAGGTGGTGCTTTCTCCGCTGTTCTGAAGTGCACCAACTAGATATTTACTAATGCTAATGGCGTTTGGTTCTTGTTTTGGGTTTGGGGAAGGGGGAACCGAGGGAGCCTTGCCTGTGCATGTGTATTTTAGACATATAGACACCACCATGTCAAAAGACCCAATGCCTCAGTTCCGCGGGAATAGATGAACTTTCCTCCACCCCACCAGCACAGGGAGCTTCAGTGTAGTGATGTTTTGTTTGGTTTTGTGTTTTTTCTTCAGCTTTCACCCCTGATAAGTGACTTCAGCTGTTTCTTATATAGAGCAATTAGAAGCCAGGTGGTAGTGACGCACACTTTAAATCCCAGCATTCGGGAGGCAGAAGCAGGCGGTTCTCAGAGGAGGTCACCAGTTTCAGTCAAGGTAAGGGAATACTGTGGGAGTGTGACACTGTTCGCCCTCCGCCCATAAAAGCAAGAAGAGTTAAGGGACCCTTCCATTTAAGGTCACTGAGTTCAGACTGGCAAAACCAAGAATCCCATCTCATACCCAGATCACAATCCCTGCACAAACTCTCATTCTATTGCCTTCAGCTCCTCAAAAACTCGTTCAGTCCTTAAAATGAGTTCAATGCTTCTGAGTATGAAGCCAAACAGAGAAGAAATGATATGTGTTCAGCCATGCTGTTTCTAATCAACACCCTCGCATTGGTGCACACACCCAACATTAAAATCACTTAAAATGCCAATAAAGTCTTCCACAGTATATCACTCACAGAATGATCCTTCTGAGTCACTGGTCCTCTTTCAACACAAAACATGGTATGATTACTCTACCGAGCTGAACCATATCATAAAGCCTTCAAGTATTAGCCATATACTCATAAAAGGCATTTGTAAGAAGAGTTCGATACAAAGGTAGCTTTTCCATAACTAAATCTCACTGATCTCCCTAGGAAGCACAAATAACTCTAATACCCATTGTCAATATTGAAGTTACCCCAAATTTTAGTGATTAGCCATTAAAGCAAGAAATGTTTAGGGACCCATCCAAGGTCACTGAGTTCGGACTGGCAACACCAAGAATCCCATCTCATACACAGATCACAATCCTGCACAAACTCTCATTCTATTGCCTTCAGCTCCGCAAATACTCGTTCAGTCTTCAGAATGAGTACAATGCCCCTGAGTGTAATACCCAAGGGCCTATATTGCACTGACCGCAAATTTTAGTGATTGGCCATCAAACCTAGAAAAGTTAAGGGACCCTTCCTTTTAAGTTCACTGAATTCGGACTGGCAACACCAAGAATCCCATCTCATACACAGATGACAATCCCTGCACAAACTCTCATTCTATTGCCTTCAGCTCCTCAAAAACTCGTTCAGTCCTCAAAATGAGTTCAATGCTTCTGAGTGTGAAGCCAAACAGAGAACAAACGATATAGAACTCATTCAGTCCTCAGAATGGGTCCAATGCCTCTGAGTGTAATACCCAAGGGCCAATATTGCACTGACCCCAAATTTTAGTGATTGTCCTCAAAATGAGTTCAATGCTTCTGAGTGTGAAGCCAAAAAGAGAACAAACAATATGTGTTCATCCGTGCTGTTTCTACAAAACACCCTGTCTTTGGTGAACAACCAACATTAAAATCACTTAAAAATCCCAATAACTTCTTCCACAATATATAAATTACAGTATGATCTACATTTTATGAGTCATTGGTCCTCTTTCAACACACATGGCATGAATCCTTTACAGAGCTGTACTATATCCTGAAGCCATCATTTATTTGCCACATAATTATAAAAGGCATTTGTGCGAACGGTTCGAGTCAAAAGGAGCTTTCCCATAACTAAATCTCAACGATCTCTCTTGGAAGCCCAAATAAATGTAATACCCCAGTGCCAATACTGCAGTGACCACAAATTTTTAGTGATTCGCCATTAAACCCAGAAGAGTAAAAGGACCCTTCCATTTAAGGTCACTGAGTTCGGACTGGCAACACCAAGAATCCCATCTCATACACAGATGACAATCCCTGCACAAACTCTCATTCTATTGCCTTCAGCTCCTCAAAAACTCGTTCAGTCCTCAAAATGAGTTCAATGCTTCTGAGTGTGAAGCCAAACAGAGAACAAACGATATGTGTTCATCCGTACTGTTTCTAAAAAACACCCTGGCTTTGGAGAACACCCCACATTAAAATCACTTAAAAATGCCAATAACTTCTTCCACAATATATAAATTACAGTATGATCTACATTTTATGGGTCATTGGTCCTCTTTCAACAAACATGGCATGAATCCTTTACCGAGCTGTACTATATCCTGAAGCCATCATGTATTTGCCACATAATTATAGAAGGCATTTGTGTGAAGGGTTCCATTCAAAAGGAGCTTTCCCATAACTAAATCTCAACGATCTCCTTGGAAGCCAAAATAAATGTAATACCCCAGTGCCAATACTGCAATGACCACAAATTTTTAGTGATTCGCCATTAAACCCAGAAGAGTTAAAGGACCCTTCCATTTAAGGTCACTGAGTTCGGACTGGCAACACCAAGAATCCCATCTCATACACAGATCACAATCCTGCACAAACTCTCATTCTATTGCCTTCAGCTCCTCAAATACTCGTTCAATCCTCAGAATGAGTACAATGCCTCTGAGTGTAATACCCAAGGGCCAATATTGCACTGACCCCAAATTTTAGTGATTGGCCATGAAACCTAGAAGAGTTAAGGGACCCTTCCATTTAAGTTCACTGAATTCGGACTGGCAACACCAAGAATCCCATCTCATACACAGATGACAATCCCTGCACAAACTCTCATTCTATTGCCTTCAGCTCCTCAAAAACTCGTTCAGTCCTCAAAATGAGTTCAATGCTTCTGAGTGTGAAGCCAAACAGAGAACAAACAATATGTGTTCATCCGTGCTGTTTCTAAAAAACACCCTGGCTTTGGTGAACAACCAACATTAAAATCACTTAAAAATGCCAATAACTTCTTCCACAATATATAAATTACAGTATGATCTACATCTTATGAGTCATTGGTCCTCTTTCAACACACATGGCATGAATCCTTTACCGAGCTGTACTATATCCTGAAGCCATCATGTATTTGCCACATAATTATAGAAGGCATTTGTGCGAAGGGTTCGAGTCAAAAGGAGCTTTCCCATAACTAAATCTCAACGATCTCTCTTGGAAGCCCAAATAAATGTAATACCCCAGTGCCAATACTGCAGTGACCACAAATTTTTAGTGATTCGCCATTAAACCCAGAAGAGTTAAAGGACCCTTCCATTTAAGGTCACTGAGTTCGGACTGGCAACACCAAAAATCCCATCTCATACACAGATCACCCTCCCTGCACAAACTCTCATTCCATAGTCTTCAGCTCCTCGAATTGGCTATATTACTTGCCTCTTTGATTGCTCTGCTTACACTCTTGAGTACTTGACCAACTACTGCATCCTATTGGAATTCTTCCCTTTCGAAAAGAAGAAGGATCAAATGAAGAAATGCATGAAGGAAAGACAGACAAAAAGAAGAAAGGAAGAAAGAGTGCTGCTAAGGTCAAGACCAGAGAAAAACAGAGATCCTCTCTGCTTCATAAGAAAAACCAGTGAGGTAACTGGAAGTAGGGTCAGGAGACAGGAATTAAATAGGGTAGTATCACCTGATTTCTTAGCACTGATACCTGAATTAGATAGGGTAGTATCACCTGATTTCTTAGCACTGATACCTGAACCTCCTTTCAGGCAAATCAAATTAGCATTTGAGCATAAGATCCAAAATTCACTCACTCTCTCTCCCTCGCTCTGTGTGTTTGTGTGTGTGGGTGTGGGTGGGGGTATTGTGAGGTTGTAGTGGTGTGTGTGGTATGTAAGCTCCTAGTATGATTTCCTGATGTGTCCAGGAAGGAGAACCTCCACACCAGATGATCAAATGTGTGTGTGTACGTGTGTCTGTGCACAGTCACGCGTGTCTCTGCACATTTGAGGTTGATGCCTATATACAGGTTTGAGTGTGTTTTCTTGTGTCTTGTCCACTTTTTTTCTGAGACAGAGTCTTTCATTGGCCTGAAGCTCACAAAATAGGGTAAGCTGTCTGAGCAGTAAACCCCAGGAACATTACGTATCCACAGTTTTGTGCTGGGATTCCACAACTGGAGTTTTATGTAGATTCTGGGGATTGCAAATCAAGCACCTTGTTAATTGAGCTTTCCCCTCAAATCCTAGGATGAAGTTTTAATTGGGATACAAAATAATCAGTTAGAAATGTGGTTTTTAAAAAGTGGATTTATTTTTTTTAAAAAAGGAGGGGGGTGTATTCTGAAAACATTGACTTTGATCCTGAGTTCTAAGTGTTTTCCAAATCAGCTAGGGCTCCAAAAGACCAAGGTATTATTCCACCAAAACCCAAGTTGGTGAGCCAAAGAGTTTAAAACTTACAGCTAACAGATGAGGAGTTACTTACAGGAGCAAAGCAGCGACACCACAGAAAGTCTGACTGCAGCAAGGAAAGATTCCTTCTCTGTAGCCAGATAGATGGAAGTGCCTGCCCGTCAGTCGACCGTTCACACTCTCAGTACTCCAGTGTCTCCAGAGGCTACAGAAACACAAGTAACTGGGTCAGAATCACACACAGATGACAAGGAAATACTTCGAGGAGAGCTGGAATCTCAGGTGAGAGTCTAATAACTCCCACTCCAGGTTAAATGCCCTTGTATAAAGAACCATCAGCAGGCCGGTGGTGGTAGGCTCAGTAAGTCGTGGAAAGCAAGCCTGTAAGCAGCATTCCTGCCATGGCCTCTGTATACTGGTATATTTGTGTTAAAATGAATAAAGCTTGCCTGAAAATAAGCGGGCAAAGCAGCCACACTCCTCAGCTATACAGGACCGTGGTGGTGGTGGGGGGAGCAAAACTTTAATCCCAGTGCTCAGGAGGCAGAGGCAGGCAAGTCTCTGAGTTCAAGGCTATTCTGGGCTATACAAGATTGATCCAGAAACAGATATCAGTGTTTGGGAATCACACATGTTTAATCCCAGTACTGGAGAAGGGGAGACAGGAGCAATATGAAGAGCAGAGAGAGGAATATAAAGGGGGAGAGACAGGAACTCAGGAGTGTGGAGTCTGATAATTTGTGGAGACAGGATCATCACCTTGAGTCTGAAGACTTGGTAGAGGTGGTTGGCTGCTTTGTATTTCTGATCTTCAGCTTGGACCCCAATACCTGCCTCTGGGTTTTTATGATTCTGCTACACCTCTGCTTTGATTTCTGCTTCGAGATTCCTTCCTTGATTTCCTTACATGATGGACTAAAACTGGAAACTTAAATAAAGCCTTTCAATTTGATTTTGACCATAGTGATTACAATTTAAAACTAATACAGCATATTCCCAAGTGGGGGATAAACCAGACACCCTTAAATCTCATATATGGGCCATCCATAATCTTCAGCGTGACACATACCCTGCATTAAGAGCCCCAAACCACCATTAAGGCCACTTCGCTTTGAAGAATTTTTTTTTTAATTTTAGAGATTTATTTTACGAAAAAGTTGCAAAAATAAGACAGAATATTCCCAAATGCCCTGAACCTGGTTGATTCTTTTGTTACGATTTTGAGTGGATGTGTCACAATTGTTGAGCCAATCAAGGCATTCCTAATTACTAAATCCATGGTTTATTCAGATATCCTTATCTTTTACCATTACTCTTTACCATTGTCCATTAGTGTCTCCCACGAAGACACTAATTCATACAGCAGTGGTTCCCATGGCTTTTTGTAAGACATATATTTGTGTTGAGGAATCATTTATACTTCTAGGGTAAAATGAAACGTTAGTGTGTTGCATCCTTCCCTACTGTCTTTATCTCAATGGAGTCACCTTTGGGAAGACCATGAGAAGTTCTTTTCTGAAGTACATCACCTCCATCAAGGTTGCAGAGAACATCAAGTTCTTCATGTTGTATATTGTTCATTTTATAAAAGCTCCCTCCAGAAATGGAAGCCTCACAGACATGGTGGCTGTCCTTGTGTTAATGTCGACCTACCACAGTGTCAACTGAGAGGGAAGCCTCTAATGAGAAACTGCCTACATCAGATGAAGAGGTTGGTCTTTGGACACATGTGTGTGTGGTTTCCCTGATTATTAATTCACAAAAGAGGTCCCGGTCCGCTGTAGGCAATACCATTCCTAGGGAGGAGGCTCTAGGTTAGATAAAAGTACCAGCGAAGCACGAGCCTATGGGCAAGCCAGAGAAGGGACTAGCTAATGTAAGACTTTAAGACAATCCTGAAGCCATTTCTGACTATTCTAAATCCTCTCAGCCTCCATGCCATAGTGCTTCCCCTCCTCCCCTGGGAACTAAGGACCTTATAGCTACACACGCAGGTACTCAGTTCCTGAACAATTACCCATATACGTACGTTTTGATTCAGTCCCCTGGGAAACGGGGTCAAAATGACCTCTGACCTCATCTGATCTGGCAACAGCTCTCTAGTCAATTATTGGTAATAGCCCTTCTGAATGAGCCATTCACAACCCCCCTTGATTCTGCGGCCTTCTCCTTTAAAAGTAGCCTGTGCACACTATTCGAGGTCTCTCGGCTTCCTGAATGCTGAGGGACCCTGTCATGACAGAATTAATAAAATCCTCACGCCTTTGCTTCAGCTATGGTGTGAGAGTTGGTCTCTGGCGGCGACTCCTCCTCGGTGTTTGGACGCTGGAGTCCACTCTTCCTTCCAGGCTTCCTTCCTCCAGGTTCTTGCCTTGAGTTCCTGCCCCGATTTCCCCAGTGATGAACTGTGACTTGGAAGCCTGTGCCAAATAAACCCTTTCTTATCTAAGCTGATTTTGTGTTGGAGTGTTTTAGAACAACGCCAGAAACTGCTACTGTGGCCCACTCTGTTGGCAGACACAGGCAAAGGAAGGCACATTCCAGACTAGTCTGGGCGACATAACGAAACACTGAATCAAAAACTAAAACCCAAACCGTGGTGATAACCACGAAATGAAAGTGTAAATCCACTCTTAGGAATACAGGTCGCTGACCAACATTATTCTGCTGTGTCATGTTATGCCAATGCCTGTCTGTCTCTCCTCTCAGAGCCATCGAAGTCCTCCCGTCTCTTGGGCTTTCTCTAATACTGCTGCAGGTATGAAGTGAATTGATCTACCATGACTTCCTTTAAAGGAACCATGGAATTGATTTTTCATGTGTGTCGAGTGAGAGAGGAGGAAAGCCTCATTTGTATACATGGATAGCCGGCAATCCCAAGACCACATACTGAAAAGATGGCAATCCCTTCCATACACTTGAGGTGTTCGCATATCAAGCATGACATGTTTTATTCAAAAACCTGTGACTTTCTAATCAGTGACCTGGAGACTAGAAGGAAGTGGTGTTCTGTTCGACCAGTATGCTAGAATTAAGCAAACCAGTTGAAAACAACAGATATAACTTAATAATTAAAAACGGGGAAACTCACACGACTGGGGTAAAGTTTCCCATGTCCAAAACAGGTCTGGAGAACACCATGCAAAGAGAGCCAAAGAGAGCAAACTCACCCAGATTCCCAGGTTTTCTTCCCTGGCCCCAAGCAGCCACACCCTAGATAAAAGTGATTGGCTGAGCTTCCCCATCAAGATATCAACTTCCTCTAAAGGGTGATGACAGAAAAAGTTAAATCAGTCTCTTATCCATTGAAAACATTCTTCATGCCTGAAGGTGACATAGATATTTTAGGAAAGAAAGAAAAGTAAGAGTCCCGAGAAAAAGCAGAAATACACAAATATAAACAATCAGAAATTCTTCAGGCTGAAGGAAAAGAATACCAGAAACAACAACATCCTTTTGTGCAAATAAAGACCATCAGAAGGCTTGAATGTCATCTTAATACCAAGTTCCCTATTTCCACTTTTTTTTCCTTTAAAATACACACAGGGCCTGGCAGGATGGCCCAGCGCCTACAGATGTTTGCAGGGACCAAGATGGCCTGAGTTTGCCTCCCTGGTACACTGAAAAGGGAGAACTGACTCCTAAAATTTGCCCGCTACCTCCACGTGTATATTGTGACACACATGCATAAAAACATGTGCACAAAATGTAAAATATATGTGAATGTTTAAAAGAAAATTATGATATTTTAGGAATGTTTAACACATATGCACATGAATTAACTATAGTGTATTGTATAATAAAGAACACTAGAAAATGGCAAATGAATTTCTATTGATAAAAAGTTTTACTACTGACATATGATCTCACCCTGTATCCCATACTGGACTGAACCTCACTATATGGCACGGCCTGGCCTCAATCTTATATGAAACCATCTTGATCCTGGGATTACAGGTGTGAGGCACCACACCTAACATCAAGATTTACTTTCTGGAAAAAGGGGACAAAAAGCAATACTGGGTAGAATATAAAATACTAAGGACATATAATTTATTTTATTTAGTGATTACTAAAATATATTTTATTTAGTGATTACTAAAATATATTTTATTTAGTGATTACTAAAACATATCAAGATAAAAATAAATACTAAAATATATTTTATTTAGTGATTACTAAAATATATTTTATTTAGTGATTACTAAAACATATCAAGATAAAAATAAGAATTGGAGAAACAAAATATGAGCAAATCACTTTTCATAAGGGATTTAATGAATATGATACAGATCAAGACCTCGCTGGCCACAACTTGAAATAATTTAAGTAGAAACAAATAAAAAATACACCAGATCAATGAGACAAAAAGTAGGTTATTTTATATAATAAAGATAGACAAACCCCTATGCAACCTATTAAAGATGAGAATAAACATCCAAAGTAACACAATCAGAAATGAAAAGGGATACAGACACTACGGAAATCCACAGAATTCTTAGATCATACCAAAAAAACCAGTACTGCACAGAATTGTAAAACATAAATGAAATGGACACTTTTCTGGGTGGGTACCATTTACATCAATTAAATAATGCCTAGGTGAACAATTTCAATATGTATATACTCTTAAAGGAAAAAGAAGCTCCCGTAAAAAGCAAACAAAATATCCCAGGACAAATGGTGTTAATGAAGAATTCCATTACAACTTCCATACTCTTCTAAGTGCTGCACATAATATAAACAGAAGGAACATTGCCAAAACTCTTTTTATGACTATGCAGTAAGATTGTCGCAAAAACAAAAAGAATCAACCGAGGAAGAGAATAAAAAACTAATCTCAATATTGAACATGAATGCAAAAATACTCTATCCCATCCTAGCTTGCCACCAAGGACTCCTATCCATCTGGAATGTGTTGATGTCCATCACCACAGTCTACTCCAGGGTGGAGTAGATATAAGAGACTCCAGAGCTGAGAAAACTAAGAGAAGACAGACCAAGAAAAAACCACAAGCACAGAGATAGCCGCAGCAAAGACCATACCAAGCAGGCAAGACTCTCCTAACAGGATTGGTACAAATGTGCATGCATTTATGTAAGAATACCTCCAACAATTTGAAAGACAGCATGATAGTATGAGAAGCCAGGGAATATACAACAGGAGAATTTGAACACCCTAATCCAGAGGTAGTACAAGAAATAGACTTTAAACATAAAATTATGAAAAATATAGGGACCATCAAAAAGAATGTAAAAAAACAACTTCAAACAAAAGGATGAGAAGAATAACAACAACTCTGAAGAAATGAGAAATCTATCAAAGAATCCCTGGGAAAGGAAACCAAGAAAAAGCAATCAAACTGGTAATGGAAAGATTTCAAGACTTGAAAACTGTAATGGAGGAAAAGGATTCAACAAAATTAGAGAATAAATCTTTCCCAACCTAAAAAATGATATTCCTATTAAGGTAAAAGAAGCATACAGAACACCAAATAGACTGAAACAGAAACCCTCACCGCATAATAATAAAAACACAAAAGATACAGTATTAAGAAAGAATATTAAGAGCAGCAAATACTTTATACTCACAGCAGGAATATATCATCAGGATGAAGTATCAATACCAAATATAAATTTCAGTAATATAAAAGCACCCACATCACTAGAAATAAATTTATGCCC
Organism: Microtus pennsylvanicus; assembly: GCF_037038515.1. Classification (NCBI taxonomy): domain Eukaryota; kingdom Metazoa; phylum Chordata; class Mammalia; order Rodentia; family Cricetidae; genus Microtus; species Microtus pennsylvanicus. The sequence goes on along the minus strand of NC_134600.1, from coordinate 64,666 downwards.
GAAACCACACTAATAGTAGGAGACTGCAGCACTCCTCTCTCAATAATGGACAGGTCAACCAGACAGAAACATAACAGAGAAATAAGAGGAATAATGGAGATGATGAAATAAATGGACTTCAGAAATATCTGTAGAACATTCCGCCCTAATAGTAAAGCATATATCCTCTCACCTACTCATAGAACCTTCTCGAAAATTGACCACATACATGGATAACAAAGTGAACCTTATATGACACAAAAAAATTTTGCAGAGGCAGGCAGTTCTCTATGAGTTCTAGGCAGGACTGGTCTACAAGAGCTACTTACAGGACAGGAACCAAAAGCTATAGAGAAACCCTGTCTTGAAAATCCAAACAAAAAAAATGGTAGGGGGGGTGATTGGGCTGGAGAGATGGATCAATGGTTAAGAGCATTGCCTGCTCTTCCAAAACTCCTGAGTTCAATTCCCGGCAACCACATGGTGGCTCACAACCATCTGTAATGATGTCTGGCGCCATCTTATGGCCTGCTGACACACACACAGACAGAATATCGCATACATGATAAATAAATTACCAAGAAAGTAAATATTTAAAAAAATTTTGCAAGCACATGAGCATTATCAGATGACCATGGATCAAAGTTGAAGTATAACAACTGTTATTACACCAAAGACAGACAAACTCATGGAAAGGGAACAGGCAACCACTAAACTGTACCTGGGTCAGGGAAGAAATAAAGAAATGAAAGTATTCCTTGAATTCAAAGAAAATAAAGACACAACGTAACCAAACTGAAAGTGGCGCTAGGAGGAAAATCCATCTTCTCAGCACCTCATGAAAAGGTCTATAAAGCTGACCACACTGTGGAACAAAGTAAACATACACAGAAAAAAACTGGAGTAATACACTGTGTCCTATCAAATGACCATGATTTAAAAGTAGAACTTGACAACAACAGTACTATCAGAAATCCTACAAAACAATGGAAATTGAACAGCAAACTACTTAACCACGCATGGACCAATGAAAAATAAAATAAATACTTCCTAAAACTCAAGAAAAATGAAGGCACGTTGTACCCAAACCTATGTAACACAATGAAAGCAGTGCCAAGAGGAAACTTCCTAGCACAAACAGAAAGCTCACACTAGTGACTTAACAACACATGTGAATGGTCTCGAAAAAAAAAAGCAGACATGACCAGAATAAGTAGAAACAGAAAATAAAAAAATTGAGGGCGGAAATAAATTGAAACAAATAAATAATACAATGAATCAATGAGACAAAAAGCAGGTTATTTGACAAAATAAAGAAGATAAACAAACCCTAATGCAAACTAATAAAAGACAAGAGGGAACATCCAAACTAACACAATCAGAAATGAAAATGGATACATGACAACAGACACTAAGGAAATTCACAGAATCCTTAGATCGAACCACAGAAACCTGTACTCCACAAAATTGTGAAACATAAATGAAATGGACAATTTTCTGGCTAGTCAACATTTACCTAAAATAAAATGAGGCTTGGATGAGCAATTTAAATAGCCATATACTCTTAAAGGAAATCGAAGCTCTCATCAAAAGCAAACCAAATATCCCAGGGCCAAATGGTTTTAATGAAGAATTCCATCAGAACTTCCTGTACTCCTCCAAATGTTGCACAAAATATAACCAGAAGGAACATTGCCAGACTCGTTTTATGAGTATGCAGAGTCAGGGGAAAAATTCCTGGAGATCTGACAGCCAAACTAGCGAAAAAAGCAAACTCCAGATTCAATGACTCACCTTAAGACATACTGTGGAGAGCAACAAAGGAAAACCCCTGATGTCAGCCTCAGGCATCCATACATGCGTGAACGTGTATAACCATGTGCACCCCATTCCACATACACACACACCTAAGAATTTTCTCTGGATGTACTTTGTAGCATTCCTTGGGTAAGAATATGACCTCATACCTATTGCAGGATGATCAAGATCAGAGTTCTATTAACTTTATTATCAAAAAAATCTTAGCCAGGCGATGGTGGCACACGCCTTTAATCCCAGCACTCGGGAGGCAGAGGCAGGCAGATCTCTGTGAGTTCGAGGCCAGCCTGGTCTACAGAGCTAGTTCCAGGACAGGCTCCAAAAACACAGAGAAACCCTGTCTTGAAAAAACAAAAAAAAAAAAAAAGAAAGAAAAAAATCTTATAGATGTCATCCCTCGCCACTTAAGTACAAACTCTCCCCTATAGCAGAACTACACCATAGGAAATGAATATATCAAATTGTATTTATACCCCCGGGCTCCATACCACATGATTAGTTTGTTGGGCACAAATTATAATGATCATACTTCCTGTTTCTTGGAAGTTTGAGAAATTACTACATCATCACTGATATTACCTAGGAGAAAATGTTCTGCAAAAAAAATAATAGTCACTTTCAGCTTCTAAAACTTTTAAGACATTTATCTTTGGTCATATATAAAATACTGACCACTATACTAAGTGAAGAAACAAAAAAAACATATATGAAACTTTTCAAGTAAGAGTCTGAAATGCCTATGAAAACGGGAGCATTTCTTCTGGGTAGGTGCTGGCTGCTTCAATATGAACAGTCTTTAGACTCTGAACATTAAACCTCCATGGAGGCAATACTAACTGCAGAGCTCACTACACTGAGTCTGGCAGTTCTATCATACTACAATTAAAAGTCCTAAAAATACCAAAAGAGAATAATCATGAAAAACACTACAAAGTTTGAGTGAAGCGTTTCTATATTAACATCAACAAATGCATGAGGTCAATTTTTAAATCTGAAAAATTACATGGGGCTACTGAGAGAGCAAGCGTATTTGCCTTCATGAAGGATTTTTATTTAATTTAGACTCAATTCATTCTTCTTCTTCCCTGAGAATGTGGAGGGCATGGCCAAGCTTAACCTTTGATCTCCGCATAACCAATAAGGAGGAAATAAGCACCTCTACCAGGAAAAGGAAGAGTGAAGAGATGCAGCAGAGCAGGGATCTGCAACTAGCTGACCATGTACTAACGACCCAGGTAAAAACTAAGCTTTATGAAAGTGAGGGTGGAAAGAGTCCTAGGCTCTAAGATGGCTCATATGACAGGCACACCAGTGGATGTCATGCTCCCTGATGAGGACACTGCACATGGGCATCTCAACGCTGGCAGTGGTCCCAAAGTCTAGAAGTGTTTTACCCTAAAAGCATCAACTGCAATCAATTTCTAAGTCTGTTTTGCCTCTGTCCATGACAAGAACCAACTTGTTCCAAAATTCTATAAAATGTTTTTTCATGTTAAACTCTGCTGTTTACAGAAAACATGAAAAAACAAGGACATGAATGCTGCTATCACATGATACTCATAATATTTTCAATCTCAAAGCCTTCGGATCCATGAAAGAAACCAACACCGATAAAAGTCGACTATTTCAGGATGAGATCAGTGATGGCTTACGGCGAGTTGTCTAAAGGACAATTTCTGTCTTTGTGACACACACCCAGTTAATGTTAAACTAAAACAAACTCAGGTAGTAAGTGAACTAGGACAAAATATGCTTAAGACAGTCTAAAATTGTATAAAGACAGTTCACTAATATGTCTAAGTTTCTTTCTCATTTCTCTTCAAAGGAAATCTGTCATAAAAATACACACATTTTATCAAACACACTACACACTACACCAACACATACACACACGATACAAACACACTACACACACCATACTACACCAAACACATATACATACACACATCACACACACACTACACCACACACATACACACACCAAACACATCGCACACACTACACCACACACATACATTTCTACACAATACACATCACACTAAACCACATACATATACACATCACACACTCCACACTATACCACACTACATCACACGTACCACACACATACATATACACACCACACACATCACACATACACTACACCACACACACACCTACACACATCACAATACACCACACACATACACATCACACACACACACTACACCACACACACATACACACACCACACACATAACACATACACTACACCACACATATACACGCACCACACACATCACACACACACCACACATACATACACACACCACACACACATTACACACCACACACACATCACACACACACACCACACACACACACCTACACACTACACCAAACACATACACACCACACACATCACACACCACACACACATCACACACACACACCACACACATACACACACCACACACATCACACATACATTACACCACACACATACACACACCACACACATCACACACACCACACATACATACACACACCACACACATACATACACACTATCCACACACACACATACACACCACATACATCACACACACACTACACCACACACATACACACACCACACACATCACACATACACTACACCACACACATACACACACCACACACATCACACACACATCACACACACATCACACACACATCACACACACACCACACATACATACACACACCACACACACATTACACACCACACACACATACACACCATCCACACACACACCTACACACTACACCAAACACATACACACCACACACATCACACACCACACACACATCACACACACACCACACACATACACACACCACACACATCACACATACATTACACCACACACATACACACACCACACACATCACACACACACCACACATACATACACACACCACACACATACATACACACCATCCACACACACACCTACACACTACACCACACACATACGCACCACATACATCACACACCACACACACATCACACATACACTACACCACACACATACACACACCACACACATCACACATACACTACACCACACACATACACACACCACACACATCACACACACACCACACATACATACACACACCACACACATACATATATACAACTAAACCACATACATACACACATCACACACTCCACACTATACCACACTACATCACATGTACCACACATACATATACACACCATCCACATCACACACATCTACACACTACACCACACACACATACCTACACACATCACAATACACCACACACACATACATACACATGACACACACCATACTACACCACACGTACCACACTAAACCACACACACATACACACACCACACACACACACACATCACAATACACCACACACACATACATACACATGACACACACCATACTACACCACACATACCACACTAAACCACACACACCATACACACACATGCACACACTATAAAGAATCTTAAAGCAGTTAGACATGGGCATGGGCATAGTGGCACACACCTTTAATCTCAGCACTTGAGAGGCAGAGGCAGGCAGATCTCTTTGAGTTCAAGGCCAGCCTTGTCAACATAGAGAATTTCAGAACAGTCAAGGATACATTGAAATCGTGTCTCAAAAGTACAAAAGAAAAAAAAAACATCAGCAGCAAGTAGTTAGTTTAACCAATCCAGAGAATAAAGAAATTTTATGGAAAAATAAAGTAAAAATGAACACTGCCTAACTAAGGTTTTCATTAATCTTAAACATAGCCCAATTTCTTGCTATTTTTAGAAGAATTATTTACGTGTGTGAGTGCTTCTATTTGCATGTGTGCCTGCACGAAAGAAGAGGGCACCCGTTCCCATTACAGATGGTTGTGAGCCACCATGTGGTGGCCGGGACTCGAACCCAGGACCCCTGGAAGAGCAGCCAGTGCTCTTAACTGCTGACCACTCCTCTAGCCCCAACTCCTTGTCATTTTAAGGCTAGAGATACTGTTCTATTTCTCCTTAAACCATACACCAAACAAAAAATAGCAAGTGAAACCAAAATTTTAAATCACAAAGATAACCACAGCTCCTCAAGAATGGCCTGGGTGCCAAGAATGTAGGATCCAAAAATTGTGTATACAAAAGTCAAATCTATACTTTTTTTTTCAAAAACAATGGATCATGTCAAAGCTTGAAAACATCACTTTCTTTGCACATGAAAAACATGTACGTTAATAAGACCTAACAGGAGATGTAAATATCTGGGTAGGGAAGGTCTACAATCACAGAACTTAGGAGGCGGAGGCAAGTGAATGCATCAAGTCCGAGCCAACGTGGGCCACACAGTAAGACCCTATCTCTGAAGAAAGACCAACTAACCAACAAGTGACCAGAGTAATCCCTGTAGCATTCTATAGCCATCTTCCAAGGTTTCAAAGATCACTTTCAGACTGTTTAACTTCAGCATGATGCAGAATGATAACAACAGCAAACATTTGGTTTCTGATGGTAATGACAACCTCTGAATTACTTTTATTTATTTATTTTACAGGCCGACTGCAGTTTCCCCTCCTTCCTCTCCTCTCATTCCCTCCCCCTCACCTCTGTGCCCCCAGTCTACTGTTTCTGCTGCATTACTTTTTAAGTTGTCTTTCCTATCCTTGTGAGCAAAATAAAAAATACAACACACAGATCTCACTCATTGTTTCTTTCCCTTAGCCTTTTCCTCAACTGTTAGATTTCCCCAAACACAGATGGAAATGTCCAGTATGAAGGAAGAAATGGAATGTTTTCACATTCGGTATTTAACTGGTAGCGATCCATTTTCATGATTCCATGCTGGGCTTAAACTTGCTATGCACAGGTTTTTTTTGTTAGAATTTATTTATACAGTGTTTTTCCTACATATATGCTGCAAACCAGAAGAGGGCACCAGATCTCATTACAGATGGTTGTGAGCCACCATGTGGTTGCTGGGAATTGAACTCAGGACCTCTGGAAGAGCAATCAGTACTCTTAACCTCTGAACCATCCCTCCAGCCCCTATACACAGTTTCTTATGTTTGTTTTTCTGGCTATTTTAGACAAATTTCTAAAATGAATTTATGAGTTCAAGTACTAAGACCTTTGAGAGAGTTACAAAAAATTGCATACTGCTTTTCAAAGCTAATAAATTGTACACTTTTATCTCTTTTGATCACTGCATCCTCAAAAACATTGGACATTTTTAGTGTTATAGTATTTGTGTTCTAATAAATAAAGTTTTACTGGAGATCAGAAGGCAAAGCAGCCACCCTAGTCAGCCCTACAGGCCAGGGAGTGGTGGCACATACCTTTAATCCCAGGACTCAGAAGACAGAGTTAGATGGATCTCTTTGAGTTCAAGGCTACCCTGGGCTACACAAAATCAATCCACAAACAGATCCAGGTGGTGATGGTTCACACCTTTAATCCCAGCTTTTGGGAATCACACACCTTTAATGGAGAGAGGTGAAGACAGGAGCAATATGACTGGGCAGAGAGTAGAATATTTTTTGTTCGTCTGAGAGTTGGTAGAGATAAGATCTCTCTAGTTGCTTGACTGCTTTGCTTTTCTGATCTTCAACTTGAACCCAATATCTATCTCTAGGTTTTTATTATTCGTGCAACAGAAATTTCTCTTCCTAAAAGAAAATCAATTTAAGCACCAAAAGGAAGACCGAAGGACTGTTGGGGGATATCAGGAACAAAGCCCGTGTCTCACCCATACTAAACAAGTTTCATCACGAGTTTACACATTTTAAAGGTGACTGCATTTGTCTGTGCTTCAACTGTACAAACTTTTAGTCACTTTTCCAGGATCCCCTAATATTAAGTTGCTATACCTCAACATAAAACTGCTGCTTGACATCCAGAAATTTAGTGTTTATACAGTCCAAAAAACCTTACTTACTGTAACTTTCCCACTATTTTTATTATTGGAAAATTCTTTTCCATTTTGACATAGCTATTGATATAGTTTCAGTGCCTTTGTTAAAGATACTACACATTTCAGACATAGACCTCAGGGAAATAGAGTTGGAACTGACCTGCAAGCCTCTTTCCCAAGGACTAGCTCTAGTAGTACCTGAAGATGCTATGCAAACTGCCAAAGGAAAAGAGAAATCAACATTCCTACCCAGCTATAAAACTTAGGAACCTCAGTGATACACGTGCTTGCACAACCGTGTTGAGCCTTTCACTGTGCTGGTGCTCTGACATGGGGATCAGACAAAAACTATCAGGATCAGTTTTCAGGAAACTGGAGACAGGCAGATGTCTGTGAGTTCAAGGCCAGCCTGGTTTACGTAGTGAGTACCAAGACAGCCGAAGCTATGTAATGAGACCTTATCTCTCAATGATGTTTTCTTCATTTTACTGGCACACATACAGGTTTCTTTTAGTCTTTAAAACCAAATCTCACTTCTAAGACAAAGTGTGAGGTAGTCCCTTCTACTGCTAAATTATATAGAAGACAATTTTAATTATGTTGTCCTGTAGACAGAGCAAGGGTACCATTTGCTAAAAGTAATGGAGAAACTCGGGCACTTTGAGGACTCCTCAGAATAGCTACCTTATTTCCTTTGGAGGGAAACTGTAAAAGAGAAAGCATCAACTGAGGCCTGTTAGAAATCAGTAACCCTGGCATGCATGCTGCTTAGGTTTCATCAACTGTGACATCGAGAAAATGACTTTAGAATATAAGTTTATGCTGAAATAAGAAAACCACCTAGTTCAGAGATCAGTTTCCTCCCTCTTGTTGTTATGGCTACATGGAATGCACTTTTGCATTACGAAAGATGTCTGAGAGGTAACATAACTACCAACCACCCGTCCCTTCCTAAAAACTAATAAATATTGCAGAAACTCAAGAATGACCCAACATATTACCAAGTGGTCCTTCTGAGTTGTTGTGCCAGGATTACTAATTTCTAATAGGCCTCTGCTGTCGCTTCCCTCGACCCTAGTTATCCTCTTCAGGGAGAAGGCAGGTGAGATTCATCTTGATTCACCCCGTTGTCGACCAAATGTGGAAAATTCTTTAAGCACGGCTACTTTTCCATTTTGTCTACACACTGAAATCATCTGGGGAACTTTCAAAACCTTAACGCCCAAGTCACACCCCAACCATGCACATCATAATATCTAAGGGGTGGGTGGGGCCAGTCACCTATACTTTAAAAAGTGTCCAGTATGGTCCAAGATGAAGCCAAGGTTGATACCTGCTATGCTGGATCGCCCCTCTTGATTTCGAGTGACTTCTGCCATAAGTGAAATCAGAAAAGCCAACCTGGAGCAAGTCAGAACTACAGCCATGCTCAGAAGGTACAGTGGGATCCCAATCACGGGGACAGCACAAGTGCTGCGCTGAGCTCCACCAAGGGTTACCCCGCGCCTCACTGGAGGACCATGCTTTCAAACAGCTTGCCCTTCCAGCAAAAATAAGTCGGCTAATTTTAAAGGTACCATTTGTCTCTACTCATTAGAATTTTCTTCAAAAAAAAAGGCAAATCTCTTGAGAAGGACAGAAAATGTGTACACCCTGGCCCAACACGAACAAAGGAGCTCTAAACCCCTGGCTGCCTAGAAAGCACCTGCCAACCTCTAGGCGGGGAAGCGCCCAGCCCACAGTCATTGCACCTGCCAAGCCTTGCCCGCCCCTCCTACCTTCCAGCAGCTCGTCCAACCTGGTGATCCTCCGACTGCCGTCTATGGTGTAGATTGTGCGGACGCCCTGAGGCAGGTTCACATTGTCAGACAGCGAGCAGGTCAGCTCTGTGAGAAGCGAATCAAAGGAACTGAAGCTATCATTGGAGGTGGCAAAGACCAGGCCATTGAAGTAGCAGTCCCCATTCCGGTAGAAGCGTGCCTTCTTGGCCTTCTTCTCAAAGCTTTAGGCCTGCAAAGTCCGCGTGCGGTAGAAGCTGCAGTGTGCACTGTGCGCCGGGCTGGGGATGAGCCCATTGCAATTGGGGCCAGAGATGCTGCTGCCCCCGGAGGAGCTCCCAGACCCTCTCCACAACCGTGGCCGCAGCCTTTTGTCCCGTTCTTCAAAATGCTCCAGCTCAATGCTCCTGGTGCTGGCCGTCGCGGCTGCTCAGAGAAAGCTCTCCACAAATAAATAAATTAATGAAGGAACGTCCCCACAGCCCCAGCCGCAGCGTGCCGTGATCTGGGCGCTCTGGCCTTAAAGCATTGGGACACCTGGCTCGAGCACGAGGGCCTTGCTCACAGGTGGGCCCCGTTCAGCCCTAGTGATGCCCCACCTCTAGCCACGCCCTAAGTACACCTTTATGGCACAACAGGACTTAATGGGGTTTTGACACTGGCATGATATGCTCCTCCCTCTGGGCCTCTCCGCTGCCGCCCCGCGCCCTCCCTCAGCACCGTGTGACCCTGTTCACCCTCCGCCCCCTCCGCGCCCCGTACCAGCTCCAGCGGCGGCTGCAGGTCACAGGTGGTGCTTTCTCCGCTGTTCTGAAGTGCACCAACTAGATATTTACTAATGCTAATGGCGTTTGGTTCTTGTTTTGGGTTTGGGGAAGGGGGAACCGAGGGAGCCTTGCCTGTGCATGTGTATTTTAGACATATAGACACCACCATGTCAAAAGACCCAATGCCTCAGTTCCGCGGGAATAGATGAACTTTCCTCCACCCCACCAGCACAGGGAGCTTCAGTGTAGTGATGTTTTGTTTGGTTTTGTGTTTTTTCTTCAGCTTTCACCCCTGATAAGTGACTTCAGCTGTTTCTTATATAGAGCAATTAGAAGCCAGGTGGTAGTGATGCACACTTTAAATCCCAGCATTCGGGAGGCAGAAGCAGGCGGTTCTCAGAGGAGGTCACCAGTTTCAGTCAAGGTAAGGGAATACTGTGGGAGTGTGACACTGTTCGCCCTCCGCCCATAAAAGCAAGAAGAGTTAAGGGACCCTTCCATTTAAGGTCACTGAGTTCAGACTGGCAAAACCAAGAATCCCATCTGATACCCAGATCACCCTCCCTGCACAAACTCTCATTCCATAGTCTTCAGCTCCTCAAAAACTCATTCAGTCTTCAAAATGAGTTTGATGTGTCTGAGTGTGAAGCCAAACAGAGAACAAAAGATATGTGTTCAGCCATGCTGTTTCTAATCAACACCCTGGCTTTGGTGCACACCCACCATTAAAATCACATAAAATGGCAATAAAGTTTCCACAATATATTGCTCACAGTATGATCCATTCTTCTGAGTCACTGGTCCTCTTTCAGAACAAAAAATGGTATGATTACTCTACCGAGCTGTACCATATCCTAAAGCCTGCAAGTCTTAGCCATATACTCATAAAAGGCATTTGTAAGAAGAGTTTGATACAAAGGTAGCTTTTCCATAACTAAATCTCAGTGATCTCCCTAGGAAGCACAAATAACTCTAATACCCAAGTGCCAATATTGAAGTTACCCCAATTTTAGTGATTGGCCATTAAAGCAAGAAATGTTAAGGGACCCATCCAAGGTCACTGAGTTCGGCCTGGCAACTGATACCCAGATCACACTCCCTGCACAAACTCTCATTCTATTGCCTTCAGAACCTCAAAAACTCGTTCAGTCCTCAGAATGAGTACAATGCCCCTGAGTGTAATACCCAAGGGCCTATATTGCACTGACCCCAAATTTTAGTGATTGGCCATTAAACCTAGAAAAGTTAAGGGACCCTTCCATTTAAGGTCACTGAATTCGGACTGGCAACACCAAGAATCCCATCTCATACACAGATCACAATCCCTGCACAAACTCTCATTCTATTGCCATAAAAACTCGTTCCGTCCTCAAAATGAGTTCAATGCTTCTGAGTTTGAAGCTAAACAGAGAACAAACGATATAGAACTCGTTCAGTCCTCAGAATGAGTACAATGCCTCTGAGTGTAATACCTAAGTGCCAATATTGCACTGACTCCAAATTTTAGTGATTGTCCTCAAAATGAGTTCAATGCTTCTGAGTGTGAAGCCAAACAGAGAACAAACGATATGTGTTCATCCGTGCTGTTTCTAAAAAACACCCTGGCTTTGGTCAACACCCAACATTAAAATCATTTAAAAATGCAAATAACTTCTTCCACAATATATAAATTACAGTATGATCTACATTTCATGAGTCATTGGTCCTCTTTCAACACACATGGCATGAATCCTTTACAGAGCTGTACTATATCCTGAAGCCATCATTTATTTGCCACATAATTATAAAAGGCATTTGTGCGAAGGGTTCGATTCAAAAGGAGATTTCCAATAACTAATTCTCAACGATCTCTCTTGGAAGCCGAAATAAATGTAATACCCCAGTGCCAATACTGCAGTGACCACAAATTTTTAGTGATTCGCCATTAAATCCAGAAGAGTAAAAGGACCCTTGCATTTAAGGTCACTGATTTCGGACTGGCAACACCAAGAATCCCATCTCATACACAGATCACAATCCTGCACAAACTCTCATTCTATTGCCTTCAGCTCCTCAAATACTCGTTCAGTCCTCAGAATGAGTACAATGCCTCTGAGTGTAATACCCAAGGGCCAATATTGCACTGACCCCAAATTTTAGTGATTGGCCATTAAACCTAGAAGAGTTAAGGGACCCTTCCATTTAAGTTCACTGAATTCGGACTGGCAACACCAAGAATCCCATCTCATACCCAGATCACAATCCCTGCACAAACTCTCATTCTATTGCCTTCAGCTCCTCAAAAACTCGTTCAGTCCTTAAAATGAGTTCAATGCTTCTGAGTATGAAGCCAAACAGAGAAGAAATGATATGTGTTCATCCGTGCTGTTTCTAATCAACACCCTCGCATTGGTGCACACACCCAACATTAAAATCACTTAAAATGCCAATAAAGTCTTCCACAATATATCACTCACAGAATGATCCTTCTGAGTCACTGGTCCTCTTTCAACACAAAACATGGTATGATTACTCTACCGAGCTGAACCATATCATAAAGCCTTCAAGTATTAGCCATATACACATAAAAGGCATTTGTAAGAAGAGTTCGATACAAAGGTAGCTTTTCCATAACTAAATCTCACTGATCTCCCTAGGAAGCACAAATAACTCTAATACCCATTGTCAATATTGAAGTTACCCCAAATTTTAGTGATTAGCCATTAAAGCAAGAAATGTTTAGGGACCCATCCAAGGTCACTGAGTTCGGACTGGCAACACCAAGAATCCCATCTCATACACAGATCACAATCCTGCACAAACTCTCATTCTATTGCCTTCAGCTCCTCAAATACTCGTTCAGTCTTCAGAATGAGTACAATGCCCCTGAGTGTAATACCCAAGGGCCTATATTGCACTGACCCCAAATTTTAGTGATTGGCCATCAAACCTAGAAAAGTTAAGGGACCCTTCCTTTTAAGTTCACTGAATTCGGACTGGCAACACCAAGAATCCCATCTCATACACAGATGACAATCCCTGCACAAACTCTCATTCTATTGCCTTCAGCTCCTCAAAAACTCGTTCAGTCCTCAAAATGAGTTCAATGCTTCTGAGTGTGAAGCCAAACAGAGAACAAACGATATGTGTTCATCCGTACTGTTTCTAAAAAAACACCCTGGCTTTGGAGAACACCCCACATTAAAATCACTTAAAAATGCCAATAACTTCTTCCACAATATATAAATTACAGTATGATCTACATTTTATGGGTCATTGGTCCTCTTTCAACAAACATCGCATGAATCCTTTACCGAGCTGTACTATATCCTGAAGCCATCATGTATTTGCCACATAATTATAGAAGGCATTTGTGTGAAGGGTTCCATTCAAAAGGAGCTTTCCCATAACTAAATCTCAACGATCTCCTTGGAAGCCAAAATAAATGTAATACCCCAGTGCCAATACTGCAATGACCACAAATTTTTAGTGATTCGCCATTAAACCCAGAAGAGTTAAAGGACCCTTCCATTTAAGGTCACTGAGTTCGGACTGGCAACACCAAGAATCCCATCTCAAACACAGATCACAATCCTGCACAAACTCTCATTCTATTGCCTTCAGCTCCTCAAATACTCGTTCAATCCTCAGAATGAGTACAATGCCTCTGAGTGTAATACCCAAGGGCCAATATTGCACTGACCCCAAATTTTAGTGATTGGCCATTAAACCTAGAAGAGTAAAAGGACCCTTCCATTTAAGGTCACTGAGTTCGGACTGGCAACACCAAGAATCCCATCTCATAAACAGATCACAATCCTGCACTAACTCTCATTCTATTGCCTTCAGCTCCTCAAAAACTCGTTCAGTCCTCAAAATGATTTCAATGCTTCTGAGTCTGAATCCAAACAGAGAACAAACGATATGTGTTCATCCGTGCTGTTTCTAAAAAACACCCTGGCTTTGGTGAACAACCAACATTAAAATCATTTAAAAATCCCAATAACTTCTTCCACAATATATAAACTACAGTATGATCTACAATTTATGAGTCATTGGTCCTCTTTCAACACACATGGCATGAATCCTTTACCGAGCTGTACTATATCCTGAAGCCATCATGTATTTGCCACATAATTATAGAAGGCATTTGTGTGAAGGGTTCGTGTCAAAAGGAGATTTCCCATAACTAAATCTCAACGATCTCTCTTGGAAGCCCAAATAAATGTAATACCCCAGTGCCAATACTGCAATGACCACAAATTTTTAGTGATTCGCCATTAAACCCAGAAGAGTAAAGGGACCCTTCCATTTAAGGTCACTGAGTTCGGACTGGCAACACCAAGAATCCCATCTCATAAACAGATCACAATCCTGCACTAACTCTCATTCTATTGCCTTCAGCTCCTCAAATACTCGTTCAGTCCTCAGAATGAGTACAATGCCTCTGAGTGTAATACCCAAGGGCCAATATTGCACTTACCCCAAATTTTAGTGATTGGCCATCAAACCTAGAAAAGTTAAGGGACCCTTCCATTTAAGTTCATTGCATTCGGACTGGCAACACCCAGATCACCCTCCCTGCACAAACTCTCATTCCATAGTCTTCAGCTCCTCAATAACTCATTCAGTCCTCAAAATGATTTCAATGCATCTGAGTGTAAAGTAAAACAGAGGAGAACAATCGATATGTGTTCATCCGTGCTGTTTCTAATCAACACCCTCGCATTGGTGCACACACCCAACATTAAAATCACTTAAAATGCCAATAAAGTCTTCCACAATATATCACTCACAGAATGATCCTTCTGAGTCACTGGTCCTCTTTCAACACAAAACATGGTATGATTACTCTACCGAGCTGAACCATATCATAAAGCCTTCAAGTATTAGCCATATACTCATAAAAGGCATTTGTAAGAAGAGTTCGATACAAAGGTAGCTTTTCCATAACTAAATCTCACTGATCTCCCTAGGAAGCACAAATAACTCTAATACCCATTGTCAATATTGAAGTTACCCCAAATTTTAGTGATTAGCCATTAAAGCAAGAAATGTTTAGGGACCCATCCAAGGTCACTGAGTTCGGACTGGCAACACCAAGAATCCCATCTCATACACAGATCACAATCCTGCACTAACTCTCCTTCTATTGCCTTCAGCTCCTCAAATACGCGTTCAGTCTTCAGAATGAGTACAATGCCCCTGAGTGTAATACCAAAGGGCCTATATTGCACTGACCCCAAATTTTAGTGATTGGCCATCAAACCTAGAAAAGTTAAGGGACCCTTCCTTTTAAGTTCACTGAATTCGGCCTGGCAACACTAAGAATCCCATCTCATACACAGATGACAATCCCTGCACAAACTCTCATTCTATTGCCTTCAGCTCCTCAAAAACTCGTTCAGTCCTCAAAATGAGTTCAATGCTTCTGAGTGTGAAGCCAAACAGAGAACAAACGATATGTGTTCATCCGTACTGTTTCTAAAAAACACCCTGGCTTTGGAGAACACCCCACATTAAAATCACTTAAAAATGCCAATAACTTCTTCCACAATATATAAATTACAGTATGATCTACATTTTATGGGTCATTGGTCCTCTTTCAACAAACATCGCATGAATCCTTTACCGAGCTGTACTATATCCTGAAGCCATCATGTATTTGCCACATAATTATAGAAGGCATTTGTGTGAAGGGTTCCATTCAAAAGGAGCTTTCCCATAACTAAATCTCAACGATCTCTCTTGGAAGCCCAAATAAATGTAATACCCCAGTGCCAATACTGCAATGACCACAAATTTTTAGTGATTCGCCATTAAACCCAAAAGAGTTAAAGGACCCTTCCATTTAAGGTCACTGAGTTCGGACTGGCAACACCAAGAATCCCATCTCATACGCAGATCACAATCCTGCACAAACTCTCATTCTATTGCCTCAGCTCCTCAAATACTCGTTCAATCCTCAGAATGAGTACCATGCCTCTGAGTGTAATACCCAAGGGCCAATATTGCACTGACCCCAAATTTTAGTGATTGGCCATTAAACCTAGAAAAGTTAAGGGACCCTTCCATTTAAGTTCACTGAATTCGGACTGGCAACACCAAGAATCCCATCTCATACACACACCACACACATCACACATACATTACACCACACACATACACACACATACACACACCACACACATCACACACACCACACATACATACACACACCACACACATACATACACACCATCCACACACACACATACACACCACATACATCACACACACACTACACCACACACATACACACACCACACACATCACACATACACTACACCACACACATACACACCACACACATCACACACACATCACACACACATCACACACACATCACACACACACCACACATACATACACACACCACACACACATTACACACCACACACACATACACACCATCCACACACACACCTACACACTACACCAAACACATACACACCACACACATCACACACCACACACACATCACACACACACCACACACATACACACACCACACACATCACACATACATTACACCACACACATACACACACCACACACATCACACACACACCACACATACATACACACACCACACACATACATACACACCATCCACACACACACCTACACACTACACCACACACATACGCACCACATACATCACACACCACACACACATCACACATACACTACACCACACACATACACACACCACACACATCACACATACACTACACCACACACATACACACACCACACACATCACACACACACCACACATACATACACACACCACACACATACATATATACAACTAAACCACATACATACACACATCACACACTCCACACTATACCACACTACATCACATGTACCACACATACATATACACACCATCCACATCACACACATCTACACACTACACCACACACACATACCTACACACATCACAATACACCACACACACATACATACACATGACACACACCATACTACACCACACGTACCACACTAAACCACACACACATACACACACCACACACACACACACATCACAATACACCACACACACATACATACACATGACACACACCATACTACACCACACATACCACACTAAACCACACACACCATACACACACATGCACACACTATAAAGAATCTTAAAGCAGTTAGACATGGGCATGGGCATAGTGGCACACACCTTTAATCTCAGCACTTGAGAGGCAGAGGCAGGCAGATCTCTTTGAGTTCAAGGCCAGCCTTGTCAACATAGAGAATTTCAGAACAGTCAAGGATACATTGAAATCGTGTCTCAAAAGTACAAAAGAAAAAAAAAACATCAGCAGCAAGTAGTTAGTTTAACCAATCCAGAGAATAAAGAAATTTTATGGAAAAATAAAGTAAAAATGAACACTGCCTAACTAAGGTTTTCATTAATCTTAAACATAGCCCAATTTCTTGCTATTTTTAGAAGAATTATTTAAGTGTGTGAGTGCTTCTATTTGCATGTGTGCCTGCACGAAAGAAGAGGGCACCCGTTCCCACTACAGATGGTTGTGAGCCACCATGTGGTGGCCGGGACTCGAACCCAGGACCCCTGGAAGAGCAGCCAGTGCTCTTAACTGCTGACCACTCCTCTAGCCCCAACTCCTTGTCATTTTAAGGCTAGAGATACTGTTCTATTTCTCCTTAAACCATACACCAAACAAAAAATAGCAAGTGAAACCAAAATTTTAAATCACAAAGATAACCACAGCTCCTCAAGAATGGCCTGGGTGCCAAGAATGTAGGATCCAAAAATTGTGTATACAAAAGTCAAATCTATACTTTTTTTTTCAAAAACAATGGATCATGTCAAAGCTTGAAAACATCACTTTCTTTGCACATGAAAAACATGTACGTTAATAAGACCTAACAGGAGATGTAAATATCTGGGTAGGGAAGGTCTACAATCACAGAACTTAGGAGGCGGAGGCAAGTGAATGCATCAAGTCCGAGCCAACGTGGGCCACACAGTAAGACCCTATCTCTGAAGAAAGACCAACTAACCAACAAGTGACCAGAGTAATCCCTGTAGCATTCTATAGCCATCTTCCAAGGTTTCAAAGATCACTTTCAGACTGTTTAACTTCAGCATGATGCAGAATGATAACAACAGCAAACATTTGGTTTCTGATGGTAATGACAACCTCTGAATTACTTTTATTTATTTATTTTACAGCCCGACTGCAGTTTCCCCTCCTTCCTCTCCTCTCATTCCCTCCCCCTCACCTCTGTGCCCCCAGTCTACTGTTTCTGCTGCATTACTTTTTAAGTTGTCTTTCCTATCCTTGTGAGCAAAATAAAAAATACAACACACAGATCTCACTCATTGTTTCTTTCCCTTAGCCTTTTCCTCAACTGTTAGATTTCCCCAAACACAGATGGAAATGTCCAGTATGAAGGAAGAAATGGAATGTTTTCACATTCGGTATTTAACTGGTAGCGATCCATTTTCATGATTCCATGCTGGGCTTAAACTTGCTATGCACAGGTTTTTTTTGTTAGAATTTATTTATTATGTATACAGTGTTTTTCCTACATATATGCTGCAAACCAGAAGAGGGCACCAGATCTCATTACAGATGGTTGTGAGCCACCATGTGGTTGCTGGGAATTGAACTCAGGACCTCTGGAAGAGCAATCAGTACTCTTAACCTCTGAACCATCCCTCCAGCCCCTATACACAGTTTCTTATGTTTGTTTTTCTGGCTATTTTAGACAAATTTCTAAAATGAATTTATGAGTTCAAGCACTAAGACCTTTGAGAGAGTTACAAAAAATTGCATACTGCTTTTCAAAGCTAATAAATTGTACACTTTTATCTCTTTTGATCACTGCATCCTCAAAAACATTGGACATTTTTAGTGTTATAGTATTTGTGTTCTAATAAATAAAGTTTTACTGGAGATCAGAAGGCAAAGCAGCCACCCTAGTCAGCCCTACAGGCCAGGGAGTGGTGGCACATACCTTTAATCCCAGGACTCAGAAGACAGAGTTAGATGGATCTCTTTGAGTTCAAGGCTACCCTGGGCTACAGAAAATCAATCCACAAACAGATCCAGGTGGTGATGGTTCACACCTTTAATCCCAGCTTTTGGGAATCACACACCTTTAATGGAGAGAGGTGAAGACAGGAGCAATATGACTGGGCAGAGAGTAGAATATTTTTTGTTCGTCTGAGAGTTGGTAGAGATAAGATCTCTCTAGTTGCTTGACTGCTTTGCTTTTCTGATCTTCAACTTGAACCCAATATCTATCTCTAGGTTTTTATTATTCGTGCAACAGAAATTTCTCTTCCTAAAAGAAAATCAATTTAAGCACCAAAAGGAAGACCGAAGGACTGTTGGGGGATATCAGGAACAAAGCCCGTGTCTCACCCATACTAAACAAGTTTCATCACGAGTTTACACATTTTAAAGGTGACTGCATTTGTCTGTGCTTCAACTGTACAAACTTTTAGTCACTTTTCCAGGATCCCCTAATATTAAGTTGCTATACCTCAACATAAAACTGCTGCTTGACATCCAGAAATTTAGTGTTTATACAGTCCAAAAAACCTTACTTACTGTAACTTTCCCACTATTTTTATTATTGGAAAATTCTTTTCCATTTTGACATAGCTATTGATATAGTTTCAGTGCCTTTGTTAAAGATACTACACATTTCAGACATAGACCTCAGGGAAATAGAGTTGGAACTGACCTGCAAGCCTCCTTCCCAAGGACTAGCTCTAGTAGTACCTGAAGATGCTATGCAAACTGCCAAAGGAAAAGAGAAATCAACATTCCTACCCAGCTATAAAACTTAGGAACCTCAGTGATACACGTGCTTGCACAACCGTGTTGAGCCTTTCACTGTGCTGGTGCTCTGACATGGGGATCAGACAAAAACTATCAGGATCAGTTTTCAGGAAACTGGAGACAGGCAGATGTCTGTGAGTTCAAGGCCAGCCTGGTTTACGTAGTGAGTACCAAGACAGCCGAAGCTATGTAATGAGACCTTATCTCTCAATGATGTTTTCTTCATTTTACTGGCACACATACAGGTTTCTTTTAGTCTTTAAAACCAAATCTCACTTCTAAGACAAAGTGTGAGGTAGTCCCTTCTACTGCTAAATTATATAGAAGACAATTTTAATTATGTTGTCCTGTAGACAGAGCAAGGGTACCATTTGCTAAAAGTAATGGAGAAACTCGGGCACTTTGAGGACTCCTCAGAATAGCTACCTTATTTCCTTTGGAGGGAAACTGTAAAAGAGAAAGCATCAACTGAGGCCTGTTAGAAATCAGTAACCCTGGCATGCATGCTGCTTAGGTTTCATCAACTGTGACATCGAGAAAATGACTTTAGAATATAAGTTTATGCTGAAATAAGAAAACCACCTAGTTCAGAGATCAGTTTCCTCCCTCTTGTTGTTATGGCTACATGGAATGCACTTTTGCATTACGAAAGATGTCTGAGAGGTAACATAACTACCAACCACCCGTCCCTTCCTAAAAACTAATAAATATTGCAGAAACTCAAGAATGACCCAACATATTACCAAGTGGTCCTTCTGAGTTGTTGTGCCAGGATTACTAATTTCTAATAGGCCTCTGCTGTCGCTTCCCTCGACCCTAGTTATCCTCTTCAGGGAGAAGGCAGGTGAGATTCATCTTGATTCACCCCGTTGTCGACCAAATGTGGAAAATTCTTTAAGCACGGCTACTTTTCCATTTTGTCTACACACTGAAATCATCTGGGGAACTTTCAAAACCTTAACGCCCAAGTCACACCCCAACCATGCACATCATAATATCTAAGGGGTGGGTGGGGCCAGTCACCTATACTTTAAAAAGTGTCCAGTATGGTCCAAGATGAAGCCAAGGTTGATACCTGCTATGCTGGATCGCCCCTCTTGATTTCGAGTGACTTCTGCCATAAGTGAAATCAGAAAAGCCAACCTGGAGCAAGTCAGAACCACAGCCATGCTCAGAAGGTACAGTGGGATCCCAATCACGGGGACAGCACAAGTGCTGCGCTGAGCTCCACCAAGGGTTACCCCGCGCCTCACTGGAGGACCATGCTTTCAAACAGCTTGCCCTTCCAGCAAAAATAAGTCGGCTAATTTTAAAGGTACCATTTGTCTCTACTCATTAGAATTTTCTTCAAAAAAAAAGGCAAATCTCTTGAGAAGGACAGAAAATGTGTACACCCTGGCCCAACACGAACAAAGGAGCTCTAAACCCCTGGCTGCCTAGAAAGCACCTGCCAACCTCTAGGCGGGGAAGCGCCCAGCCCACAGTCATTGCACCTGCCAAGCCTTGCCCGCCCCTCCTACCTTCCAGCAGCTCGTCCAACCTGGTGATCCTCCGACTGCCGTCTATGGTGTAGATTGTGCGGACGCCCTGAGGCAGGTTCACATTGTCAGACAGCGAGCAGGTCAGCTCTGTGAGAAGCGAATCAAAGGAACTGAAGCTATCATTGGAGGTGGCAAAGACCAGGCCATTGAAGTAGCAGTCCCCATTCCGGTAGAAGCGTGCCTTCTTGGCCTTCTTCTCAAAGCTTTAGGCCTGCAAAGTCCGCGTGCGGTAGAAGCTGCAGTGTGCACTGTGCGCCGGGCTGGGGATGAGCCCATTGCAATTGGGGCCAGAGATGCTGCTGCCCCCGGAGGAGCTCCCAGACCCTCTCCACAACCGTGGCCGCAGCCTTTTGTCCCGTTCTTCAAAATGCTCCAGCTCAATGCTCCTGGTGCTGGCCGTCGCGGCTGCTCAGAGAAAGCTCTCCACAAATAAATAAATTAATGAAGGAACGTCCCCACAGCCCCAGCCGCAGCGTGCCGTGATCTGGGCGCTCTGGCCTTAAAGCATTGGGACACCTGGCTCGAGCACGAGGGCCTTGCTCACAGGTGGGCCCCGTTCAGCCCTAGTGATGCCCCACCTCTAGCCACGCCCTAAGTACACCTTTATGGCACAACAGGACTTAATGGGGTTTTGACACTGGCATGATATGCTCCTCCCTCTGGGCCTCTCCGCTGCCGCCCCGCGCCCTCCCTCAGCACCGTGTGACCCTGTTCACCCTCCGCCCCCTCCGCGCCCCGTACCAGCTCCAGCGGCGGCTGCAGGTCACAGGTGGTGCTTTCTCCGCTGTTCTGAAGTGCACCAACTAGATATTTACTAATGCTAATGGCGTTTGGTTCTTGTTTTGGGTTTGGGGAAGGGGGAACCGAGGGAGCCTTGCCTGTGCATGTGTATTTTAGACATATAGACACCACCATGTCAAAAGACCCAATGCCTCAGTTCCGCGGGAATAGATGAACTTTCCTCCACCCCACCAGCACAGGGAGCTTCAGTGTAGTGATGTTTTGTTTGGTTTTGTGTTTTTTCTTCAGCTTTCACCCCTGATAAGTGACTTCAGCTGTTTCTTATATAGAGCAATTAGAAGCCAGGTGGTAGTGATGCACACTTTAAATCCCAGCATTCGGGAGGCAGAAGCAGGCGGTTCTCAGAGGAGGTCACCAGTTTCAGTCAAGGTAAGGGAATACTGTGGGAGTGTGACACTGTTCGCCCTCCGCCCATAAAAGCAAGAAGAGTTAAGGGACCCTTCCATTTAAGGTCACTGAGTTCAGACTGGCAAAACCAAGAATCCCATCTGATACCCAGATCACCCTCCCTGCACAAACTCTCATTCCATAGTCTTCAGCTCCTCAAAAACTCATTCAGTCTTCAAAATGAGTTTGATGTGTCTGAGTGTGAAGCCAAACAGAGAACAAAAGATATGTGTTCAGCCATGCTGTTTCTAATCAACACCCTGGCTTTGGTGCACACCCACCATTAAAATCACATAAAATGGCAATAAAGTTTCCACAATATATTGCTCACAGTATGATCCATTCTTCTGAGTCACTGGTCCTCTTTCAGAACAAAAAATGGTATGATTACTCTACCGAGCTGTACCATATCCTAAAGCCTGCAAGTCTTAGCCATATACTCATAAAAGGCATTTGTAAGAAGAGTTTGATACAAAGGTAGCTTTTCCATAACTAAATCTCAGTGATCTCCCTAGGAAGCACAAATAACTCTAATACCCAAGTGCCAATATTGAAGTTACCCCAATTTTAGTGATTGGCCATTAAAGCAAGAAATGTTAAGGGACCCATCCAAGGTCACTGAGTTCGGCCTGGCAACTGATACCCAGATCACACTCCCTGCACAAACTCTCATTCTATTGCCTTCAGAACCTCAAAAACTCGTTCAGTCCTCAGAATGAGTACAATGCCCCTGAGTGTAATACCCAAGGGCCTATATTGCACTGACCCCAAATTTTAGTGATTGGCCATTAAACCTAGAAAAGTTAAGGGACCCTTCCATTTAAGGTCACTGAATTCGGACTGGCAACACCAAGAATCCCATCTCATACACAGATCACAATCCCTGCACAAACTCTCATTCTATTGCCATAAAAACTCGTTCCGTCCTCAAAATGAGGTCAATGCTTCTGAGTTTGAAGCTAAACAGAGAACAAACGATATAGAACTCGTTCAGTCCTCAGAATGAGTACAATGCCTCTGAGTGTAATACCTAAGTGCCAATATTGCACTGACTCCAAATTTTAGTGATTGTCCTCAAAATGAGTTCAATGCTTCTGAGTGTGAAGCCAAACAGAGAACAAACGATATGTGTTCATCCGTGCTGTTTCTAAAAAACACCCTGGCTTTGGTCAACACCCAACATTAAAATCATTTAAAAATGCAAATAACTTCTTCCACAATATATAAATTACAGTATGATCTACATTTCATGAGTCATTGGTCCTCTTTCAACACACATGGCATGAATCCTTTACAGAGCTGTACTATATCCTGAAGCCATCATTTATTTGCCACATAATTATAAAAGGCATTTGTGCGAAGGGTTCGATTCAAAAGGAGATTTCCAATAACTAATTCTCAACGATCTCTCTTGGAAGCCGAAATAAATGTAATACCCCAGTGCCAATACTGCAGTGACCACAAATTTTTAGTGATTCGCCATTAAATCCAGAAGAGTAAAAGGACCCTTGCATTTAAGGTCACTGAGTTCGGACTGGCAACACCAAGAATCCCATCTCATACACAGATCACAATCCTGCACAAACTCTCATTCTATTGCCTTCAGCTCCTCAAATACTCGTTCAGTCCTCAGAATGAGTACAATGCCTCTGAGTGTAATACCCAAGGGCCAATATTGCACTGACCCCAAATTTTAGTGATTGGCCATTAAACCTAGAAGAGTTAAGGGACCCTTCCATTTAAGTTCACTGAATTCGGACTGGCAACACCAAGAATCCCATCTCATACCCAGATCACAATCCCTGCACAAACTCTCATTCTATTGCCTTCAGCTCCTCAAAAACTCGTTCAGTCCTTAAAATGAGTTCAATGCTTCTGAGTATGAAGCCAAACAGAGAAGAAATGATATGTGTTCATCCGTGCTGTTTCTAATCAACACCCTCGCATTGGTGCACACACCCAACATTAAAATCACTTAAAATGCCAATAAAGTCTTCCACAATATATCACTCACAGAATGATCCTTCTGAGTCACTGGTCCTCTTTCAACACAAAACATGGTATGATTACTCTACCGAGCTGAACCATATCATAAAGCCTTCAAGTATTAGCCATATACTCATAAAAGGCATTTGTAAGAAGAGTTCGATACAAAGGTAGCTTTTCCATAACTAAATCTCACTGATCTCCCTAGGAAGCACAAATAACTCTAATACCCATTGTCAATATTGAAGTTACCCCAAATTTTAGTGATTAGCCATTAAAGCAAGAAATGTTTAGGGACCCATCCAAGGTCACTGAGTTCGGACTGGCAACACCAAGAATCCCATCTCATACACAGATCACAATCCTGCACAAACTCTCATTCTATTGCCTTCAGCTCCTCAAATACTCGTTCAGTCTTCAGAATGAGTACAATGCCCCTGAGTGTAATACCCAAGGGCCTATATTGCACTGACCCCAAATTTTAGTGATTGGCCATCAAACCTAGAAAAGTTAAGGGACCCTTCCTTTTAAGTTCACTGAATTCGGACTGGCAACACCAAGAATCCCATCTCATACACAGATGACAATCCCTGCACAAACTCTCATTCTATTGCCTTCAGCTCCTCAAAAACTCGTTCAGTCCTCAAAATGAGTTCAATGCTTCTGAGTGTGAAGCCAAACAGAGAACAAACGATATGTGTTCATCCGTACTGTTTCTAAAAAAACACCCTGGCTTTGGAGAACACCCCACATTAAAATCACTTAAAAATGCCAATAACTTCTTCCACAATATATAAATTACAGTATGATCTACATTTTATGGGTCATTGGTCCTCTTTCAACAAACATCGCATGAATCCTTTACCGAGCTGTACTATATCCTGAAGCCATCATGTATTTGCCACATAATTATAGAAGGCATTTGTGTGAAGGGTTCCATTCAAAAGGAGCTTTCCCATAACTAAATCTCAACGATCTCCTTGGAAGCCAAAATAAATGTAATACCCCAGTGCCAATACTGCAATGACCACAAATTTTTAGTGATTCGCCATTAAACCCAGAAGAGTTAAAGGACCCTTCCATTTAAGGTCACTGAGTTCGGACTGGCAACACCAAGAATCCCATCTCAAACACAGATCACAATCCTGCACAAACTCTCATTCTATTGCCTTCAGCTCCTCAAATACTCGTTCAATCCTCAGAATGAGTACAATGCCTCTGAGTGTAATACCCAAGGGCCAATATTGCACTGACCCCAAATTTTAGTGATTGGCCATTAAACCTAGAAGAGTAAAAGGACCCTTCCATTTAAGGTCACTGAGTTCGGACTGGCAACACCAAGAATCCCATCTCATAAACAGATCACAATCCTGCACTAACTCTCATTCTATTGCCTTCAGCTCCTCAAAAACTCGTTCAGTCCTCAAAATGATTTCAATGCTTCTGAGTCTGAATCCAAACAGAGAACAAACGATATGTGTTCATCCGTGCTGTTTCTAAAAAACACCCTGGCTTTGGTGAACAACCAACATTAAAATCATTTAAAAATCCCAATAACTTCTTCCACAATATATAAACTACAGTATGATCTACAATTTATGAGTCATTGGTCCTCTTTCAACACACATGGCATGAATCCTTTACCGAGCTGTACTATATCCTGAAGCCATCATGTATTTGCCACATAATTATAGAAGGCATTTGTGTGAAGGGTTCGTGTCAAAAGGAGATTTCCCATAACTAAATCTCAACGATCTCTCTTGGAAGCCCAAATAAATGTAATACCCCAGTGCCAATACTGCAGTGACCACAAATTTTTAGTGATTCGCCATTAAACCCAGAAGAGTAAAGGGACCCTTCCATTTAAGGTCACTGAGTTCGGACTGGCAACACCAAGAATCCCATCTCATAAACAGATCACAATCCTGCACTAACTCTCATTCTATTGCCTTCAGCTCCTCAAATACTCGTTCAGTCCTCAGAATGAGTACAATGCCTCTGAGTGTAATACCCAAGGGCCAATATTGCACTTACCCCAAATTTTAGTGATTGGCCATCAAACCTAGAAAAGTTAAGGGACCCTTCCATTTAAGTTCATTGCATTCGGACTGGCAACACCCAGATCACCCTCCCTGCACAAACTCTCATTCCATAGTCTTCAGCTCCTCAATAACTCATTCAGTCCTCAAAATGATTTCAATGCATCTGAGTGTAAAGTAAAACAGAGGAGAACAATCGATATGTGTTCATCCGTGCTGTTTCTAATCAACACCCTCGCATTGGTGCACACACCCAACATTAAAATCACTTAAAATGCCAATAAAGTCTTCCACAATATATCACTCACAGAATGATCCTTCTGAGTCACTGGTCCTCTTTCAACACAAAACATGGTATGATTACTCTACCGAGCTGAACCATATCATAAAGCCTTCAAGTATTAGCCATATACTCATAAAAGGCATTTGTAAGAAGAGTTCGATACAAAGGTAGCTTTTCCATAACTAAATCTCACTGATCTCCCTAGGAAGCACAAATAACTCTAATACCCATTGTCAATATTGAAGTTACCCCAAATTTTAGTGATTAGCCATTAAAGCAAGAAATGTTTAGGGACCCATCCAAGGTCACTGAGTTCGGACTGGCAACACCAAGAATCCCATCTCATACACAGATCACAATCCTGCACTAACTCTCCTTCTATTGCCTTCAGCTCCTCAAATACGCGTTCAGTCTTCAGAATGAGTACAATGCCCCTGAGTGTAATACCAAAGGGCCTATATTGCACTGACCCCAAATTTTAGTGATTGGCCATCAAACCTAGAAAAGTTAAGGGACCCTTCCTTTTAAGTTCACTGAATTCGGCCTGGCAACACTAAGAATCCCATCTCATACACAGATGACAATCCCTGCACAAACTCTCATTCTATTGCCTTCAGCTCCTCAAAAACTCGTTCAGTCCTCAAAATGAGTTCAATGCTTCTGAGTGTGAAGCCAAACAGAGAACAAACGATATGTGTTCATCCGTACTGTTTCTAAAAAACACCCTGGCTTTGGAGAACACCCGACATTAAAATCACTTAAAAATGCCAATAACTTCTTCCACAATATATAAATTACAGTATGATCTACATTTTATGGGTCATTGGTCCTCTTTCAACAAACATCGCATGAATCCTTTACCGAGCTGTACTATATCCTGAAGCCATCATGTATTTGCCACATAATTATAGAAGGCATTTGTGTGAAGGGTTCCATTCAAAAGGAGCTTTCCCATAACTAAATCTCAACGATCTCTCTTGGAAGCCCAAATAAATGTAATACCCCAGTGCCAATACTGCAATGACCACAAATTTTTAGTGATTCGCCATTAAACCCAAAAGAGTTAAAGGACCCTTCCATTTAAGGTCACTGAGTTCGGACTGGCAACACCAAGAATCCCATCTCATACGCAGATCACAATCCTGCACAAACTCTCATTCTATTGCCTTCAGCTCCTCAAATACTCGTTCAATCCTCAGAATGAGTACCATGCCTCTGAGTGTAATACCCAAGGGCCAATATTGCACTGACCCCAAATTTTAGTGATTGGCCATTAAACCTAGAAAAGTTAAGGGACCCTTCCATTTAAGTTCACTGAATTCGGACTGGCAACACCAAGAATCCCATCTCATACACACACCACACACATCACACATACATTACACCACACACATACACACACATACACACACCACACACATCACACACACCACACATACATACACACACCACACACATACATACACACCATCCACACACACACATACACACCACATACATCACACACACACTACACCACACACATACACACACCACACACATCACACATACACTACACCACACACATACACACACCACACACATCACACACACATCACACACACATCACACACACATCACACACACACCACACATACATACACACACCACACACACATTACACACCACACACACATACACACCATCCACACACACACCTACACACTACACCAAACACATACACACCACACACATCACACACCACACACACATCACACACACACCACACACATACACACACCACACACATCACACATACATTACACCACACACATACACACACCACACACATCACACACACACCACACATACATACACACACCACACACATACATACACACCATCCACACACACACCTACACACTACACCACACACATACGCACCACATACATCACACACCACACACACATCACACATACACTACACCACACACATACACACACCACACACATCACACATACACTACACCACACACATACACACACCACACACATCACACACACACCACACATACATACACACACCACACACATACATATATACAACTAAACCACATACATACACTCCACACTATACCACACTACATCACATGTACCACACATACATATACACACCATCCACATCACACACATCTACACACTACACCACACACACATACCTACACACATCACAATACACCACACACACATACATACACATGACACACACCATACTACACCACACGTACCACACTAAACCACACACACATACACACACCACACACACATCACAATACACCACACACACATACATACACATGACACACACCATACTACACCACACATACCACACTAAACCACACACACCATACACACACATGCACACACTATAAAGAATCTTAAAGCAGTTAGACATGGGCATGGGCATAGTGGCACACACCTTTAATCTCAGCACTTGAGAGGCAGAGGCAGGCAGATCTCTTTGAGTTCAAGGCCAGCCTTGTCAACATAGAGAATTTCAGAACAGTCAAGGATACATTGAAATCGTGTCTCAAAAGTACAAAAGAAAAAAAAAACATCAGCAGCAAGTAGTTAGTTTAACCAATCCAGAGAATAAAGAAATTTTATGGAAAAATAAAGTAAAAATGAACACTGCCTAACTAAGGTTTTCATTAATCTTAAACATAGCCCAATTTCTTGCTATTTTTAGAAGAATTATTTAAGTGTGTGAGTGCTTCTATTTGCATGTGTGCCTGCACGAAAGAAGAGGGCACCCGTTCCCATTACAGATGGTTGTGAGCCACCATGTGGTGGCCGGGACTCGAACCCAGGACCCCTGGAAGAGCAGCCAGTGCTCTTAACTGCTGACCACTCCTCTAGCCCCAACTCCTTGTCATTTTAAGGCTAGAGATACTGTTCTATTTCTCCTTAAACCATACACCAAACAAAAAATAGCAAGTGAAACCAAAATTTTAAATCACAAAGATAACCACAGCTCCTCAAGAATGGCCTGGGTGCCAAGAATGTAGGATCCAAAAATTGTGTATACAAAAGTCAAATCTATACTTTTTTTTTCAAAAACAATGGATCATGTCAAAGCTTGAAAACATCACTTTCTTTGCACATGAAAAACATGTACGTTAATAAGACCTAACAGGAGATGTAAATATCTGGGTAGGGAAGGTCTACAATCACAGAACTTAGGAGGCGGAGGCAAGTGAATGCATCAAGTCCGAGCCAACGTGGGCCACACAGTAAGACCCTATCTCTGAAGAAAGACCAACTAACCAACAAGTGACCAGAGTAATCCCTGTAGCATTCTATAGCCATCTTCCAAGGTTTCAAAGATCACTTTCAGACTGTTTAACTTCAGCATGATGCAGAATGATAACAACAGCAAACATTTGGTTTCTGATGGTAATGACAACCTCTGAATTACTTTTATTTATTTATTTTACAGCCCGACTGCAGTTTCCCCTCCTTCCTCTCCTCTCATTCCCTCCCCCTCACCTCTGTGCCCCCAGTCTACTGTTTCTGCTGCATTACTTTTTAAGTTGTCTTTCCTATCCTTGTGAGCAAAATAAAAAATACAACACACAGATCTCACTCATTGTTTCTTTCCCTTAGCCTTTTCCTCAACTGTTAGATTTCCCCAAACACAGATGGAAATGTCCAGTATGAAGGAAGAAATGGAATGTTTTCACATTCGGTATTTAACTGGTAGCGATCCATTTTCATGATTCCATGCTGGGCTTAAACTTGCTATGCACAGGTTTTTTTTGTTAGAATTTATTTATTATGTATACAGTGTTTTTCCTACATATATGCTGCAAACCAGAAGAGGGCACCAGATCTCATTACAGATGGTTGTGAGCCACCATGTGGTTGCTGGGAATTGAACTCAGGACCTCTGGAAGAGCAATCAGTACTCTTAACCTCTGAACCATCCCTCCAGCCCCTATACACAGTTTCTTATGTTT
Organism: Microtus pennsylvanicus; assembly: GCF_037038515.1. Classification (NCBI taxonomy): domain Eukaryota; kingdom Metazoa; phylum Chordata; class Mammalia; order Rodentia; family Cricetidae; genus Microtus; species Microtus pennsylvanicus. Next base: position 33,496 of record NC_134600.1, on the reverse strand, counting down.
GTTTTTCTGGCTATTTTAGACAAATTTCTAAAATGAATTTATGAGTTCAAGCACTAAGACCTTTGAGAGAGTTACAAAAAATTGCATACTGCTTTTCAAAGCTAATAAATTGTACACTTTTATCTCTTTTGATCACTGCATCCTCAAAAACATTGGACATTTTTAGTGTTATAGTATTTGTGTTCTAATAAATAAAGTTTTACTGGAGATCAGAAGGCAAAGCAGCCACCCTAGTCAGCCCTACAGGCCAGGGAGTGGTGGCACATACCTTTAATCCCAGGACTCAGAAGACAGAGTTAGATGGATCTCTTTGAGTTCAAGGCTACCCTGGGCTACAGAAAATCAATCCACAAACAGATCCAGGTGGTGATGGTTCACACCTTTAATCCCAGCTTTTGGGAATCACACACCTTTAATGGAGAGAGGTGAAGACAGGAGCAATATGACTGGGCAGAGAGTAGAATATTTTTTGTTCGTCTGAGAGTTGGTAGAGATAAGATCTCTCTAGTTGCTTGACTGCTTTGCTTTTCTGATCTTCAACTTGAACCCAATATCTATCTCTAGGTTTTTATTATTCGTGCAACAGAAATTTCTCTTCCTAAAAGAAAATCAATTTAAGCACCAAAAGGAAGACCGAAGGACTGTTGGGGGATATCAGGAACAAAGCCCGTGTCTCACCCATACTAAACAAGTTTCATCACGAGTTTACACATTTTAAAGGTGACTGCATTTGTCTGTGCTTCAACTGTACAAACTTTTAGTCACTTTTCCAGGATCCCCTAATATTAAGTTGCTATACCTCAACATAAAACTGCTGCTTGACATCCAGAAATTTAGTGTTTATACAGTCCAAAAAACCTTACTTACTGTAACTTTCCCACTATTTTTATTATTGGAAAATTCTTTTCCATTTTGACATAGCTATTGATATAGTTTCAGTGCCTTTGTTAAAGATACTACACATTTCAGACATAGACCTCAGGGAAATAGAGTTGGAACTGACCTGCAAGCCTCCTTCCCAAGGACTAGCTCTAGTAGTACCTGAAGATGCTATGCAAACTGCCAAAGGAAAAGAGAAATCAACATTCCTACCCAGCTATAAAACTTAGGAACCTCAGTGATACACGTGCTTGCACAACCGTGTTGAGCCTTTCACTGTGCTGGTGCTCTGACATGGGGATCAGACAAAAACTATCAGGATCAGTTTTCAGGAAACTGGAGACAGGCAGATGTCTGTGAGTTCAAGGCCAGCCTGGTTTACGTAGTGAGTACCAAGACAGCCGAAGCTATGTAATGAGACCTTATCTCTCAATGATGTTTTCTTCATTTTACTGGCACACATACAGGTTTCTTTTAGTCTTTAAAACCAAATCTCACTTCTAAGACAAAGTGTGAGGTAGTCCCTTCTACTGCTAAATTATATAGAAGACAATTTTAATTATGTTGTCCTGTAGACAGAGCAAGGGTACCATTTGCTAAAAGTAATGGAGAAACTCGGGCACTTTGAGGACTCCTCAGAATAGCTACCTTATTTCCTTTGGAGGGAAACTGTAAAAGAGAAAGCATCAACTGAGGCCTGTTAGAAATCAGTAACCCTGGCATGCATGCTGCTTAGGTTTCATCAACTGTGACATCGAGAAAATGACTTTAGAATATAAGTTTATGCTGAAATAAGAAAACCACCTAGTTCAGAGATCAGTTTCCTCCCTCTTGTTGTTATGGCTACATGGAATGCACTTTTGCATTACGAAAGATGTCTGAGAGGTAACATAACTACCAACCACCCGTCCCTTCCTAAAAACTAATAAATATTGCAGAAACTCAAGAATGACCCAACATATTACCAAGTGGTCCTTCTGAGTTGTTGTGCCAGGATTACTAATTTCTAATAGGCCTCTGCTGTCGCTTCCCTCGACCCTAGTTATCCTCTTCAGGGAGAAGGCAGGTGAGATTCATCTTGATTCACCCCGTTGTCGACCAAATGTGGAAAATTCTTTAAGCACGGCTACTTTTCCATTTTGTCTACACACTGAAATCATCTGGGGAACTTTCAAAACCTTAACGCCCAAGTCACACCCCAACCATGCACATCATAATATCTAAGGGGTGGGTGGGGCCAGTCACCTATACTTTAAAAAGTGTCCAGTATGGTCCAAGATGAAGCCAAGGTTGATACCTGCTATGCTGGATCGCCCCTCTTGATTTCGAGTGACTTCTGCCATAAGTGAAATCAGAAAAGCCAACCTGGAGCAAGTCAGAACCACAGCCATGCTCAGAAGGTACAGTGGGATCCCAATCACGGGGACAGCACAAGTGCTGCGCTGAGCTCCACCAAGGGTTACCCCGCGCCTCACTGGAGGACCATGCTTTCAAACAGCTTGCCCTTCCAGCAAAAATAAGTCGGCTAATTTTAAAGGTACCATTTGTCTCTACTCATTAGAATTTTCTTCAAAAAAAAAGGCAAATCTCTTGAGAAGGACAGAAAATGTGTACACCCTGGCCCAACACGAACAAAGGAGCTCTAAACCCCTGGCTGCCTAGAAAGCACCTGCCAACCTCTAGGCGGGGAAGCGCCCAGCCCACAGTCATTGCACCTGCCAAGCCTTGCCCGCCCCTCCTACCTTCCAGCAGCTCGTCCAACCTGGTGATCCTCCGACTGCCGTCTATGGTGTAGATTGTGCGGACGCCCTGAGGCAGGTTCACATTGTCAGACAGCGAGCAGGTCAGCTCTGTGAGAAGCGAATCAAAGGAACTGAAGCTATCATTGGAGGTGGCAAAGACCAGGCCATTGAAGTAGCAGTCCCCATTCCGGTAGAAGCGTGCCTTCTTGGCCTTCTTCTCAAAGCTTTAGGCCTGCAAAGTCCGCGTGCGGTAGAAGCTGCAGTGTGCACTGTGCGCCGGGCTGGGGATGAGCCCATTGCAATTGGGGCCAGAGATGCTGCTGCCCCCGGAGGAGCTCCCAGACCCTCTCCACAACCGTGGCCGCAGCCTTTTGTCCCGTTCTTCAAAATGCTCCAGCTCAATGCTCCTGGTGCTGGCCGTCGCGGCTGCTCAGAGAAAGCTCTCCACAAATAAATAAATTAATGAAGGAACGTCCCCACAGCCCCAGCCGCAGCGTGCCGTGATCTGGGCGCTCTGGCCTTAAAGCATTGGGACACCTGGCTCGAGCACGAGGGCCTTGCTCACAGGTGGGCCCCGTTCAGCCCTAGTGATGCCCCACCTCTAGCCACGCCCTAAGTACACCTTTATGGCACAACAGGACTTAATGGGGTTTTGACACTGGCATGATATGCTCCTCCCTCTGGGCCTCTCCGCTGCCGCCCCGCGCCCTCCCTCAGCACCGTGTGACCCTGTTCACCCTCCGCCCCCTCCGCGCCCCGTACCAGCTCCAGCGGCGGCTGCAGGTCACAGGTGGTGCTTTCTCCGCTGTTCTGAAGTGCACCAACTAGATATTTACTAATGCTAATGGCGTTTGGTTCTTGTTTTGGGTTTGGGGAAGGGGGAACCGAGGGAGCCTTGCCTGTGCATGTGTATTTTAGACATATAGACACCACCATGTCAAAAGACCCAATGCCTCAGTTCCGCGGGAATAGATGAACTTTCCTCCACCCCACCAGCACAGGGAGCTTCAGTGTAGTGATGTTTTGTTTGGTTTTGTGTTTTTTCTTCAGCTTTCACCCCTGATAAGTGACTTCAGCTGTTTCTTATATAGAGCAATTAGAAGCCAGGTGGTAGTGATGCACACTTTAAATCCCAGCATTCGGGAGGCAGAAGCAGGCGGTTCTCAGAGGAGGTCACCAGTTTCAGTCAAGGTAAGGGAATACTGTGGGAGTGTGACACTGTTCGCCCTCCGCCCATAAAAGCAAGAAGAGTTAAGGGACCCTTCCATTTAAGGTCACTGAGTTCAGACTGGCAAAACCAAGAATCCCTCTTCAGCTCCTCAAAAACTCATTCAGTCTTCAAAATGAGTTTGATGTGTCTGAGTGTGAAGCCAAACAGAGAACAAAAGATATGTGTTCAGCCATGCTGTTTCTAATCAACACCCTGGCTTTGGTGCACACCCACCATTAAAATCACATAAAATGGCAATAAAGTTTCCACAATATATTGCTCACAGTATGATCCATTCTTCTGAGTCACTGGTCCTCTTTCAGAACAAAAAATGGTATGATTACTCTACCGAGCTGTACCATATCCTAAAGCCTGCAAGTCTTAGCCATATACTCATAAAAGGCATTTGTAAGAAGAGTTTGATACAAAGGTAGCTTTTCCATAACTAAATCTCAGTGATCTCCCTAGGAAGCACAAATAACTCTAATACCCAAGTGCCAATATTGAAGTTACCCCAATTTTAGTGATTGGCCATTAAAGCAAGAAATGTTAAGGGACCCATCCAAGGTCACTGAGTTCGGCCTGGCAACTGATACCCAGATCACACTCCCTGCACAAACTCTCATTCTATTGCCTTCAGAACCTCAAAAACTCGTTCAGTCCTCAGAATGAGTACAATGCCCCTGAGTGTAATACCCAAGGGCCTATATTGCACTGACCCCAAATTTTAGTGATTGGCCATTAAACCTAGAAAAGTTAAGGGACCCTTCCATTTAAGGTCACTGAATTCGGACTGGCAACACCAAGAATCCCATCTCATACACAGATCACAATCCCTGCACAAACTCTCATTCTATTGCCATAAAAACTCGTTCCGTCCTCAAAATGAGGTCAATGCTTCTGAGTTTGAAGCTAAACAGAGAACAAACGATATAGAACTCGTTCAGTCCTCAGAATGAGTACAATGCCTCTGAGTGTAATACCTAAGTGCCAATATTGCACTGACTCCAAATTTTAGTGATTGTCCTCAAAATGAGTTCAATGCTTCTGAGTGTGAAGCCAAACAGAGAACAAACGATATGTGTTCATCCGTGCTGTTTCTAAAAAACACCCTGGCTTTGGTCAACACCCAACATTAAAATCATTTAAAAATGCAAATAACTTCTTCCACAATATATAAATTACAGTATGATCTACATTTCATGAGTCATTGGTCCTCTTTCAACACACATGGCATGAATCCTTTACAGAGCTGTACTATATCCTGAAGCCATCATTTATTTGCCACATAATTATAAAAGGCATTTGTGCGAAGGGTTCGATTCAAAAGGAGATTTCCAATAACTAATTCTCAACGATCTCTCTTGGAAGCCGAAATAAATGTAATACCCCAGTGCCAATACTGCAGTGACCACAAATTTTTAGTGATTCGCCATTAAATCCAGAAGAGTAAAAGGACCCTTGCATTTAAGGTCACTGAGTTCGGACTGGCAACACCAAGAATCCCATCTCATACACAGATCACAATCCTGCACAAACTCTCATTCTATTGCCTTCAGCTCCTCAAATACTCGTTCAGTCCTCAGAATGAGTACAATGCCTCTGAGTGTAATACCCAAGGGCCAATATTGCACTGACCCCAAATTTTAGTGATTGGCCATTAAACCTAGAAGAGTTAAGGGACCCTTCCATTTAAGTTCACTGAATTCGGACTGGCAACACCAAGAATCCCATCTCATACCCAGATCACAATCCCTGCACAAACTCTCATTCTATTGCCTTCAGCTCCTCAAAAACTCGTTCAGTCCTTAAAATGAGTTCAATGCTTCTGAGTATGAAGCCAAACAGAGAAGAAATGATATGTGTTCATCCGTGCTGTTTCTAATCAACACCCTCGCATTGGTGCACACACCCAACATTAAAATCACTTAAAATGCCAATAAAGTCTTCCACAATATATCACTCACAGAATGATCCTTCTGAGTCACTGGTCCTCTTTCAACACAAAACATGGTATGATTACTCTACCGAGCTGAACCATATCATAAAGCCTTCAAGTATTAGCCATATACTCATAAAAGGCATTTGTAAGAAGAGTTCGATACAAAGGTAGCTTTTCCATAACTAAATCTCACTGATCTCCCTAGGAAGCACAAATAACTCTAATACCCATTGTCAATATTGAAGTTACCCCAAATTTTAGTGATTAGCCATTAAAGCAAGAAATGTTTAGGGACCCATCCAAGGTCACTGAGTTCGGACTGGCAACACCAAGAATCCCATCTCATACACAGATCACAATCCTGCACAAACTCTCATTCTATTGCCTTCAGCTCCTCAAATACTCGTTCAGTCTTCAGAATGAGTACAATGCCCCTGAGTGTAATACCCAAGGGCCTATATTGCACTGACCCCAAATTTTAGTGATTGGCCATCAAACCTAGAAAAGTTAAGGGACCCTTCCTTTTAAGTTCACTGAATTCGGACTGGCAACACCAAGAATCCCATCTCATACACAGATGACAATCCCTGCACAAACTCTCATTCTATTGCCTTCAGCTCCTCAAAAACTCGTTCAGTCCTCAAAATGAGTTCAATGCTTCTGAGTGTGAAGCCAAACAGAGAACAAACGATATGTGTTCATCCGTACTGTTTCTAAAAAAACACCCTGGCTTTGGAGAACACCCCACATTAAAATCACTTAAAAATGCCAATAACTTCTTCCACAATATATAAATTACAGTATGATCTACATTTTATGGGTCATTGGTCCTCTTTCAACAAACATCGCATGAATCCTTTACCGAGCTGTACTATATCCTGAAGCCATCATGTATTTGCCACATAATTATAGAAGGCATTTGTGTGAAGGGTTCCATTCAAAAGGAGCTTTCCCATAACTAAATCTCAACGATCTCCTTGGAAGCCAAAATAAATGTAATACCCCAGTGCCAATACTGCAATGACCACAAATTTTTAGTGATTCGCCATTAAACCCAGAAGAGTTAAAGGACCCTTCCATTTAAGGTCACTGAGTTCGGACTGGCAACACCAAGAATCCCATCTCAAACACAGATCACAATCCTGCACAAACTCTCATTCTATTGCCTTCAGCTCCTAAAATACTCGTTCAATCCTCAGAATGAGTACAATGCCTCTGAGTGTAATACCCAAGGGCCAATATTGCACTGACCCCAAATTTTAGTGATTGGCCATTAAACCTAGAAGAGTAAAAGGACCCTTCCATTTAAGGTCACTGAGTTCGGACTGGCAACACCAAGAATCCCATCTCATAAACAGATCACAATCCTGCACTAACTCTCATTCTATTGCCTTCAGCTCCTCAAAAACTCGTTCAGTCCTCAAAATGAGTTCAATGCTTCTGAGTCTGAATCCAAACAGAGAACAAACGATATGTGTTCATCCGAGCTGTTTCTAAAAAACACCCTGGCTTTGGTGAACAACCAACATTAAAATCATTTAAAAATCCCAATAACTTCTTCCACAATATATAAACTACAGTATGATCTACAATTTATGAGTCATTGGTCCTCTTTCAACACACATGGCATGAATCCTTTACCGAGCTGTACTATATCCTGAAGCCATCATGTATTTGCCACATAATTATAGAAGGCATTTGTGTGAAGGGTTCGTGTCAAAAGGAGATTTCCCATAACTAAATCTCAACGATCTCTCTTGGAAGCCCAAATAAATGTAATACCCCAGTGCCAATACTGCAGTGACCACAAATTTTTAGTGATTCGCCATTAAACCCAGAAGAGTAAAGGGACCCTTCCATTTAAGGTCACTGAGTTCGGACTGGCAACACCAAGAATCCCATCTCATAAACAGATCACAATCCTGCACTAACTCTCATTCTATTGCCTTCAGCTCCTCAAATACTCGTTCAGTCCTCAGAATGAGTACAATCCCTCTGAGTGTAATACCCAAGGGCCAATATTGCACTTACCCCAAATTTTAGTGATTGGCCATCAAACCTAGAAAAGTTAAGGGACCCTTCCATTTAAGTTCATTGCATTCGGACTGGCAACACCCAGATCACCCTCCCTGCACAAACTCTCATTCCATAGTCTTCAGCTCCTCAATAACTCATTCAGTCCTCAAAATGATTTCAATGCATCTGAGTGTAAAGTAAAACAGAGGAGAACAATCGATATGTGTTCATCCGTGCTGTTTCTAATCAACACCCTCGCATTGGTGCACACACCCAACATTAAAATCACTTAAAATGCCAATAAAGTCTTCCACAATATATCACTCACAGAATGATCCTTCTGAGTCACTGGTCCTCTTTCAACACAAAACATGGTATGATTACTCTACCGAGCTGAACCATATCATAAAGCCTTCAAGTATTAGCCATATACTCATAAAAGGCATTTGTAAGAAGAGTTCGATACAAAGGTAGCTTTTCCATAACTAAATCTCACTGATCTCCCTAGGAAGCACAAATAACTCTAATACCCATTGTCAATATTGAAGTTACCCCAAATTTTAGTGATTAGCCATTAAAGCAAGAAATGTTTAGGGACCCATCCAAGGTCACTGAGTTCGGACTGGCAACACCAAGAATCCCATCTCATACACAGATCACAATCCTGCACTAACTCTCCTTCTATTGCCTTCAGCTCCTCAAATACGCGTTCAGTCTTCAGAATGAGTACAATGCCCCTGAGTGTAATACCAAAGGGCCTATATTGCACTGACCCCAAATTTTAGTGATTGGCCATCAAACCTAGAAAAGTTAAGGGACCCTTCCTTTTAAGTTCACTGAATTCGGCCTGGCAACACTAAGAATCCCATCTCATACACAGATGACAATCCCTGCACAAACTCTCATTCTATTGCCTTCAGCTCCTCAAAAACTCGTTCAGTCCTCAAAATGAGTTCAATGCTTCTGAGTGTGAAGCCAAACAGAGAACAAACGATATGTGTTCATCCGTACTGTTTCTAAAAAACACCCTGGCTTTGGAGAACACCCGACATTAAAATCACTTAAAAATGCCAATAACTTCTTCCACAGTATATAAATTACAGTATGATCTACATTTTATGGGTCATTGGTCCTCTTTCAACAAACATCGCATGAATCCTTTACCGAGCTGTACTATATCCTGAAGCCATCATGTATTTGCCACATAATTATAGAAGGCATTTGTGTGAAGGGTTCCATTCAAAAGGAGCTTTCCCATAACTAAATCTCAACGATCTCTCTTGGAAGCCCAAATAAATGTAATACCCCAGTGCCAATACTGCAATGACCACAAATTTTTAGTGATTCGCCATTAAACCCAAAAGAGTTAAAGGACCCTTCCATTTAAGGTCACTGAGTTCGGACTGGCAACACCAAGAATCCCATCTCATACGCAGATCACAATCCTGCACAAACTCTCATTCTATTGCCTTCAGCTCCTCAAATACTCGTTCAATCCTCAGAATGAGTACCATGCCTCTGAGTGTAATACCCAAGGGCCAATATTGCACTGACCCCAAATTTTAGTGATTGGCCATTAAACCTAGAAAAGTTAAGGGACCCTTCCATTTAAGTTCACTGAATTCGGACTGGCAACACCAAGAATTCCATCTCATACACAGATGACAATCCCTGCACAAACTCTCATTCCATAGTCTTCAGCTCCTCAAAAACTCATTCAGTCCTCAAAATGAGTTCAATGCATCTGAGTGTGAAGACAAGCAGAGGAGAACAAACGATATGTGTTCAGCCGTGCTGTTTCTAATCAACACCCTCGCATTGGTGCACACACCCAACATTTAAATCACTTAAAATGCCAATAAGGTCTTCCACAATATATCACTCACAGAATGATCCTTCTGAGTCACTGGTCCTCTTTCAACACAAAACATGGTATGATTACTCTACCGAGCTGTACCATATCCTAAAGCCTGCAAGTATTAGCCATATACTCATAAAAGGCATTTGTAAGAAGAGTTCGATACAAAGGTAGCTTTTCCATAACTAAATCTCACTGATCTCCCTAGGAAGCACAAAAACTCTAATACCCAAGTGCCAATATTGAAGTTACCCCAAATTTTAGTGATTGTCCATTAAAGCAAGAAATGTTTAGGGACCCATCCAAGGTCACTGAGTTCGGCCTGGCAACATCAGGCCGGGAATCTTGGGAGACTGAGTCTGTCCGAACATGACCCGTGGGGACCCCACGTCCCGCCCCGGACCCCAGCCACCCAGGGTCCCCCATAGACCCCGAGTGCCGGGTCACCCCGACCCCTCCCTGGCCCTGGAGACACCCCACCCCCCGGGTCCGCTGATCCCTAGTGATGCCCCACCTCTAGCCACGCCCTAAGTACACCTTTAAGGCACAACAAGACTTAATGGGGTTTTGACACTGGCATGGTATGCTCCTCCCTCTGGGCCTCTCCGCCGCCGCCGCCCTGTGCCCTCCCTCAGCACCGTGTGACCCTGTTCACCCTCCGCCCCCTCCGTGCCCTGTACCAGCTCCAGCGGCGGCTGCAGGTCACAGGTGGTGCTTTCTCCGCTGTTTATCCACTGTTCTGTTAATATTTCGGCATTTTTTCTTTTGCCACAGGCTGTCAAAGGCAGGGGCCCGGGCATCATGGGAAATCGAGTTCCCTTTGCATTCTGCACATTCACGGACTACAGGCAAAATGGCCGCCGCAGAGAATCATGGGAGATGTATTTCAGAGCAGGGAACGGGCTCCAAGAGCCCCGGGGAGTGGCACGGCCGTCCCTTCGCGACGAGGGGTGTGGGGGCGGGGCCCCCACACGTGCGGACACGCCGCGTGGAGAACCCAGGCCCCTCCCCCGGACCCCAGCCGCGATTAGTACCCAAGAGAGAGCAGGGTGGTGGTGGCGCAGGCCTTTAATCCCAGCACTCAGGAGGCAGAGGCAGGTGTATCTCTTTGAGTTCGAGGCCAGGCAGTTCCAGATAGCAGAGCTAAGAGACTTCTGGATTAGGCATTCGAATGTGGGGTCTTCCATTTAAATGAAGTTCGAAGGACAGAGAGAGTGAGGTACGGAGTCCTGTGCATCATTCACAATGATGTTTCCGTGCTGGTCCCAAATCACCACCCATGCGGTTTCTGGAGCCCTTTAGGGGCTGTTCTGAAGTGCACCAACTAGATATTTACTAATGCTAATGGCGTTTGGTTCTTGTTTTGGGTTTGGGGAAGGGGGAACCGAGGGAGCCTTGCCTGTGCATGTGTATTTTAGACATATAGACACCACCATGTCAAAAGACCCAATGCCTCAGATCCGCGGGAATAGATGAACTTCCCTCCACCCCACCAGCACAGGGAGCTTCAGTGTAGTGATTGTTTGTGTTTTGTGTTTTTTCTTCAGCTTTCACCCCTGATAAGTGACTTCAGCTGTTTCTTATATAGAGCAATTAGAAGCCAGGTGGTAGTGATGCACACATTAAATCCCAGCACTCGGGAGGCAGAAGCAGGCGGATCTCAGAGGAGGTCGCCAGTTTCAGTCAAGGTAAGGGAATACTGTGGGAGTGTGTTGGTCTGTCTATGTGTGACACTGTTCGCCCTCCGCCCATTAAAGCCAGAAGAGTTAAGGGACCCTTCCATTTAAGGTCACTGAGTACGGACTGGCAACACCAAGAATCCCATCTCATACACAGATCACAATCCCTGCACAAACTCTCATTCTATTGCCTTCAGCTCCTCAAACACTCGTTCAGTCCTCAAAATGAGTTCAATGCATCTGAGTGTGAAGCCAAACAGAGAACAAACGATATGTGTTCATCCGTGCTGTTTCTAATCAACACCCTCGCATTAGTGCACACACCCAACATTAAAATCACTTAAAATGCCAATAAGGTCTTTCACAATATATCACTCACAGAATGATCCTTCTGAGTCACTGGTCCTCTTTCAACACAAAACATGGGATGATTACTCTACCGAGCTGTACGATATCCTAAAGCCTGCTAGTATTAGTCATATACTCATAAAAGGCATTTGTAAGAAGAGTTCGATACAAAGGTAGCTTTTCCATAACTAAATCTCACTGATCTCCCTAGGAAGCACAAATAACTCTAATACCCAAGTGCCAATATTGAAGTTACCCCAAATTTTAGTGATTGGCCATAAAAGCAAGAAATGTTAAGGGACCCATCCAAGGTCACTGAGTTCGGCCTGGCAACTGATACACAGATCACACTCCCTGCACAAATTCTCATTCTATTGCCTTCAGTTCCTCAAAAACTCGTTCAGTCCTCAGAATGAGTACAATGCCTCTGAGTGTAATACCCAAGGGCCAATATTGCACTGACCCCAAATTTTAGTGATTGGCCATCAAACCTAGAAATGTTAAGGGACCCTTCCATTTAAGTTCACTGAATTCGGACTGGCAACACCAAGAATCCCATCTCATACCCAGATCACCCTCCCTGCACAAACTCTCATTCTATTGCCTTCAGCTCCTCAAAAACTCGTTCAGTCCTCAAAAACTTGTTCAGTCCTCAAAATGAGTTCAATGCTTCAGAGTGTGAAGCCAAACAGAATACAAACGATATGTGTTCATCTGTGCTGTTTCTAAAAAACACCCTGGCTTTGGTGAACACCCAACATTAAAATCACTTAAAAATGCCAATAACATCTTCCACAATATATAAATTACAGTATAATCTACGTTTCATGAGTCACTGGTCCTCTTTCAACACACATGGCATGAATCCTTTACCGCGCTGTACTATATCCTGAAGCCATCATGTATTTGCCACATAATTATAGAAGGCATTTGTGCGAAGGGTTCGAGTCAAAAGGAGCTTTCCCATAACTAAATCTCAACGATCTCTCTTGGAAGCCCATATAAATGTAATACCCCAGTGCCAATACTGGAGTGACCACAAATTTTTAGTGATTCGACATTAAACCCAGAAGAGTTAAAGGACCCTTGCATTTAAGGTCACTAAGTTCGGACTGGCAACACCAAGAATCCCATCTCATAAACAGATCACAATCCTACACAAACTCTCATTCTATTGCATTCAGCTCCTCAAAAACTCGTTCAATCCTCAGAATGAGTAAAATGCCTCTGAGTGTAATACCCAAGGGCCAATATTGCACTGACCCCAAATTTTAGTGATTGGCCATCAAACCTAGAAAATTAAGGGACCTTTCCATTTAAGTTCACTGAATTCGGACTGGCAATACCAATTATCCCATCTGATACCCAGATCACCCTCCTTGCACAAACTCTCCTTCCATAGTCTTCAGCTCCTCAAAAACTCATTCAAGTCCTCAAAATGAGTTCAATGCATCTGAGTGTGAAGTAAAGCAGAGGAGAACAAATGATATGTGTTCAGCCGTGCTGTTTCTAATCAACACCCTCGCATTGGTGCACACACCCAACATTAAAATCACTTAAAATCCAATAAAGTCTTCCACAATATATCACTCACAGAATGATCCTTCTGAGTCACTGGTCCTCTTTCAACACAAAACATGGTATGATTACTTTACCGAGCTGTACCATATCCTAAAGCCTCCAAGTATTAGCCATATACTCATAAAAGGCATTTGTAAGAAGAGTTCGATACAAAGGTAGCTTTTCCATAACTAAATCTCACTGATCTCCCTAGGAAGCACAAATAACTCTAATGCCCAAGTGCCAATATTGAAGTTACCCCAAATTTTAGTGATTGGCCATTAAAGCAAGAAATGTTTAGGGACCCATCCAAGGTCACTGAGTTCGGACTGGCAACTGATACACAGATCACAATCCTGCACAAATTCTCATTCTATTGCCTTCAGCTCCTCAAAAACTCGTTCCGTCCTCAAAATGAGTTCAATGCTTCTGAGTGTGAAGCCAAACAGAGAACAAACGATATGTGTTCATCCGTGCTGTTTCTAAAAAACACCCTGGCTTTGGTGAACACCCAACCTTAAAATCACTTAAAAATGCCAATAACTTCTTCCACATTATATAAATTACAGTATGATCTACATTTTATGAGTCATTGGTCCTCTTTCAACACACATGGCGTGAAACCTTTACCTAGCTGTACTATATCCTGAAGCAATCATGTATTTGCCACATAATTATAGAAGGCATTTGTGTGAAGGGTTCGAGTCAAAAGGAGCATTCCCATAACTAAATCTCAACAATCTCTCTTGGAAGCCCATATAAATGTAATATCCCAGTCCCAATACTGCAGTGACCACAAATTTTTAGTGATTCGCCATTAAACCCAGAAGAGTTAAAGGACCCTTGCATTTAAGGTCACTGAGTTCGGACTGGCAACACCAAGAATCCCAACTCATAAACAGATCACAATCCTGCACTAACTCTCATTCTATTGCCTTCAGCTCCTCAAATACTCGTTCAGTCCTCAGAATGAGTAAAATGCCTCTGAGTGTAATACCCAAGGGCCAATATTGCACTGACCCCAAATTTTAGTGATTGGCCATCAAACCTAGGAAAGTTAATGGACCCTTCCATTTTAGTTCACTGAATTCGGACTGGCAACACCCAGATCACCCTCCCTGCACAAACTCTCATTCCATAGTCTTCAGCTCCTCAAAAACTCATTCAGTCCTCAAAATGATTTCAATGCATCTGAGTGTAAAGTAAAACAGAGGAGAACAATCGATATGTGTTCATCCGTGCTGTTTCTAATCAACACCCTCGCATTGGTGCACACACCCAACATTAAAATCACTTAAAATGCCAATAAAGTCTTCCACAGTATATCACTCACAGAATGATCCTTCTGAGTCACTGGTCCTCTTTCAACACAAAACATGGTATGATTACTCTACCGAGCTGAACCATATCATAAAGCCTTCAAGTATTAGCCATATACTCATAAAAGGCATTTGTAAGAAGAGTTCGATACAAAGGTAGCTTTTCCATAACTAAATCTCACTGATCTCCCTAGGAAGCACAAATAACTCTAATACCCATTGTCAATATTGAAGTTACCCCAAATTTTAGTGATTGGCCATTAAAGCAAGAAATGTTTAGGGACCCATCCAAGGTCACTGAGTTCGGACTGGCAACACCAAGAATCCCATCTCATACACAGATCACAATCCTGCACAAACTCTCATTCTATTGCCTTCAGCTCCTCAAATACTCGTTCAGTCTTCAGAATGAGTACAATGCCCCTGAGTGTAATACCCAAGGGCCTATATTGCACTGACCCCAAATTTTAGTGATTGGCCATCAAACCTAGAAAAGTTAAGGGACCCTTCCTTTTAAGTTCACTGAATTCGGACTGGCAACACCAAGAATCCCATCTCATACACAGATGACAATCCCTGCACAAACTCTCATTCTATTGCCTTCAGCTCCTCAAAAACTCGTTCAGTCCTCAAAATGAGTTCAATGCTTCTGAGTGTGAAGCCAAACAGAGAACAAACGATATGTGTTCATCCGTACTGTTTCTAAAAAACACCCTGGCTTTGGAGAACACCCCACATTAAAATCACTTAAAAATGCCAATAACTTCTTCCACAATATATTAATTACAGTATGATCTACATTTTATGGGTAATTGGTCCTCTTTCAACAAACATGACATGAATCCTTTACCGAGCTGTACTATATCCTGAAGCCATTATGTATTTGCCACATAATTATAGAATGCATTTGTGTGAAGAGTTCCATTCAAAAGGAGCTTTCCCATAACTAAATCTCAACGATCTCCTTGGAAGCCAAAATAAATGTAATACCCCAGTGCCAATACTGCAATGACCACAAATTTTTAGTGATTCGCCATTAAACCCAGAAGAGTTAAAGGACCCTTCCATTTAAGGTCACTGAGTTCGGACTGGCAACACCAAGAATCCCATCTCATACACAGATCACAATCCTGCACAAACTCTCATTCTATTGCCTTCAGCTCCTCAAATACTCGTTCAATCCTCAGAATGAGTACAATGCCTCTGAGTGTAATACCCAAAGGCCAATATAGCACTGACCCCAAATTTTAGTGATTGGCCATTAAACCTAGAAGAGTTAAGGGACCCTTCCATTTAAGTTCACTGAATTCGGACTGGCAACACCAAGAATCCCATCTCATACCCAGATCACAATCCCTGCACAAACTCTCATTCTATTGCCTTCAGCTCCTCAAAAACTCGTTCAGTCCTCAAAATGAGTTCAATGCTTCTGAGTGTGAAGCCAAACAGAGAACAAACGATATAGAACTCATTCAGTCCTCAGAATGAGTACAATGCCTCTGAGTGTAATACCCAAGTGCCAATATTGCACTGACCCCAAATTTTAGAGATTGTCCTCAAAATGAGTTCAATGCTTCTGAGTGTGAAGCCAAAAAGAGAACAAACAATATGTGTTCATCCGTGCTGTTTCTACAAAACACCCTGGCTTTGGTGAACACCCAACATTAAAATCACTTAAAAATGCCAATAACTTCTTCCACAATATATAAATTACAGTATGATCTACATTTTATGAGACATTGGTCCTCTTTCAACACACATGGCGTGAATCCTTTACCGAGGTGTACTATATCCTGAAACCATCATGTATTTGCCACATAATTATAGAAGGCATTTGTGTGAAGGGTTCCATTCAAAAGGAGCTTTCCCATAACTAAATCTCAACGATCTCTCTTGGAAGCCCAAATAAATGTAATACCCCAGTGCCAATACTGCAATGACCACAAATTTTTAGTGATTCGCCATTAAACCCAGAAGAGTAAAAGGACCCTTCCATTTAAGATCACTGAGTTCGGACTGGCAACACCAAGAATCCCATCTCATACACAGATCACAATCCCTGCACAAACTCTCATTCTATTGCCTTCAGCTCCTCAAAAACTCGTTCAGTCCTCAAAATGAGTTCAATGTTTCTGAGTGTGAAGCCAAACAGAGAACAAACGATATGTGTTCATACGTGCTGTTTCTAAAAAACACCCTGGCTTTGGTGAACAACCAACATTAAAATCACTTAAAAATCCCAATAACTTCTTCCACAATATATAAATTACAGTATGATCTACAATTTATGAGTCATTGGTTCTCTTTCCACACACATGGCATGAATCCTTTACCGAGCTGTACTATATCCTGAAGCCATCATGTATTTGCCACATAATTATAGAAGGCATTTGTGTGAAGGGTTCCATTCAAAAGGAGCTTTCCCATAACTAAATCTCAACGATCTCTCTTGGAAGCCCAAATAAATGTAATACCCCAGTGCCAATACTGCAGTGACCACAAATTTTTAGTGATTCACCATTAAACCCAGAAGAGTAAAAGGACCCTTCCATTTAAGGTCACTGAGTTCGGACTGGCAACACCAAGAATCCCATCTCATACACAGATCACAATCCTGCACAAACTCTCATTCTATTGCCTTCAGCTCCTCAAATACTCGTTCAATCCTCAGAATGAGTACCATGCCTCTGAGTGTAATACCCAAGGGCCAATATTGCACTGACCCCAAATTTTAGTGATTGGCCATTAAACCTAGAAAAGTTAAGGGACCCTTCCATTTAAGTTCACTGAATTCGGACTGGCAACACCAAGAATTCCATCTCATACACAGATGACAATCCCTGCACAAACTCTCATTCCATAGTCTTCAGCTCCTCAAAAACTCATTCAGTCCTCAAAATGAGTTCAATGCATCTGAGTGTGAAGACAAGCAGAGGAGAACAAACGATATGTGTTCAGCCGTGCTGTTTCTAATCAACACTTTCGCATTGGTGCACACATCCAACATTTAAATCCCTTAAAATGCCAATAAGGTCTTCCACAATATATCACTCACAGAATGATCCTTCTGAGTCACTGGTCCTCTTTCAACACAAAACATGGTATGATTACTCTACCGAGCTGTACCATATCCTAAAGCCTGCAAGTATTAGCCATATACTCATAAAAGGCATTTGTAAGAAGAGTTCGATACAAAGGTAGCTTTTCCATAACTAAATCTCACTGATCTCACATGGAAGCACAAAAACTCTAATACCCAAGTGCCAATATTGAAGTTACCCCAAATTTTAGTGATTGGCCATTAAAGCAAGAAATGTTAAGGGACCCATCCAAGGTCACTGAGTTCGGCCTGGCAACATCAGGCCGGGAATCTTGGGAGACTGAGTCTGTCCGAACATGACCCATGGGGACCCCACGTCCCGCCCCGGACCCCAGCCACCCGGGGTCCCCCATGGACCCCGAGTGCCGGGTCACCCCGACCCCTCCCTGGCCCTGGAGACACCCCACCCCCCGGGTCCGCTGATCCCTAGTGATGCCCCACCTCTAGCCACGCCCTAAGTACACCTTTAAGGCACAACAAGACTTAATGGGGTTTTGACACTGGCATGGTATGCTCCTCCCTCTGGGCCTCTCCGCCGCTGCCGCCCTGTGCCCTCCCTCAGCACCGTGTGACCCTGTTCACCCTCCGCCCCCTCCGTGCCCTGTACCAGCTCCAGCGGCGGCTGCAGGTCACAGGTGGTGCTTTCTCCGCTGTTTATCCACTGTTCTGTTAATATTTCGGCATTTTTTCTTTTGCCACAGGCTGTCAAAGGCAGGGGCCCGGGCATCATGGGAAATCGAGTTCCCTTTGCATTCTGCACATTCACGGACTACAGGCAAAATGGCCGCCGCAGAGAATCATGGGAGATGTATTTCAGAGCAGGGAACGGGCTCCAAGAGCCCCGGGGAGTGGCACGGCCGTCCCTTCGCGACGAGGGGTGTGGGGGCGGGGCCCCCACACGTGCGGACACGCCGCGTGGAGAACCCAGGCCCCTCCCCCGGACCCCAGCCGCGATTAGTACCCAAGAGAGAGCAGGGTGGTGGTGGCGCAGGCCTTTAATCCCAGCACTCAGGAGGCAGAGGCAGGTGTATCTCTTTGAGTTCGAGGCCAGGCAGTTCCAGATAGCAGAGCTAAGAGACTTCTGGATTAGGCATTCGAATGTGGGGTCTTCCATTTAAATGAAGTTCGAAGGACAGAGAGAGTGAGGTACGGAGTCCTGTGCATCATTCACAATGATGTTTCCGTGCTGGTCCCAAATCACCACCCATGCGGTTTCTGGAGCCCTTTAGGGGCTGTTCTGAAGTGCACCAACTAGATATTTACTAATGCTAATGGCGTTTGGTTCTTGTTTTGGGTTTGGGGAAGGGGGAACCGAGGGAGCCTTGCCTGTGCATGTGTATTTTAGACATATAGACACCACCATGTCAAAAGACCCAATGCCTCAGATCCGCGGGAATAGATGAACTTCCCTCCACCCCACCAGCACAGGGAGCTTCAGTGTAGTGATTGTTTGTGTTTTGTGTTTTTTCTTCAGCTTTCACCCCTGATAAGTGACTTCAGCTGTTTCTTATATAGAGCAATTAGAAGCCAGGTGGTAGTGATGCACACATTAAATCCCAGCACTCGGGAGGCAGAAGCAGGCGGATCTCAGAGGAGGTCGCCAGTTTCAGTCAAGGTAAGGGAATACTGTGGGAGTGTGTTGGTCTGTCTATGTGTGACACTGTTCGCCCTCCGCCCATTAAAGCCAGAAGAGTTAAGGGACCCTTCCATTTAAGGTCACTGAGTACGGACTGGCAACACCAAGAATCCCATCTCATACACAGATCACAATCCCTGCACAAACTCTCATTCTATTGCCTTCAGCTCCTCAAACACTCGTTCAGTCCTCAAAATGAGTTCAATGCATCTGAGTGTGAAGCCAAACAGAGAACAAACGATATGTGTTCATCCGTGCTGTTTCTAATCAACACCCTCGCATTAGTGCACACACCCAACATTAAAATCACTTAAAATGCCAATAAGGTCTTTCACAATATATCACTCACAGAATGATCCTTCTGAGTCACTGGTCCTCTTTCAACACAAAACATGGTATGATTACTCTACCGAGCTGTACGATATCCTAAAGCCTGCTAGTATTAGTCATATACTCATAAAAGGCATTTGTAAGAAGAGTTCGATACAAAGGTAGCTTTTCCATAACTAAATCTCACTGATCTCCCTAGGAAGCACAAATAACTCTAATACCCAAGTGCCAATATTGAAGTTACCCCAAATTTTAGTGATTGGCCATAAAAGCAAGAAATGTTAAGGGACCCATCCAAGGTCACTGAGTTCGGCCTGGCAACTGATACACAGATCACACTCCCTGCACAAATTCTCATTCTATTGCCTTCAGCTCCTCAAAAACTCGTTCCGTCCTCAAAATGAGTTCAATGCTTCTGAGTGTGAAGCCAAACAGAGAACAAACGATATGTGTTCATCCGTGCTGTTTCTAAAAAACACCCTGGCTTTGGTGAACACCCAACCTTAAAATCACTTAAAAATGCCAATAACTTCTTCCACAATATATAAATTACAGTATGATCTACATTTTATGAGTCATTGGTCCTCTTTCAACACACATGGCGTGAAACCTTTACCTAGCTGTACTATATCCTGAAGCCATCATGTATTTGCCACATAATTATAGAAGGCATTTGTGTGAAGGGTTCGAGTCAAAAGGAGCATTCCCATAAATAAATCTCAACAATCTCTCTTGGAAGCCCATATAAATGTAATATCCAAGTCCCAATACTGCAGTGACCACAAATTTTTAGTGATTCGCCATTAAACCCAGAAGAGTTAAAGGACCCTTGCATTTAAGGTCACTGAGTTCGGACTGGCAACACCAAGAATCCCATCTCATACACAGATCACAATCCTGCACAAACTCTCATTCTATTGCCTTCAGCCCCTCAAAAACTCGTTCAGTCCTCAGAATGAGTACAATGCCTCTGAGTGTAATACCCAAGGGCCAATATTGCACTGACCCCAAATTTTAGTGATTGGCCATCAAACCTAGAAAAGTTAAGGGACCCTTCCATTTAAGTTCACTGAATTCGGACTGGCAACACCAAGAATCCCATCTCATACACAGATCATAATCCCTGCAAAAACTCTCATTCTATTGCCTTCAGCTCCTCAAAAACTCGTTCAGTCCACAAAATGAGTTCAATGCTTCTGAGTGTGAAGCCAAACAGAGAACAAACGATGTGTGTTCATCCGTGCTGTTTCTAAAAAACACCCTGGCTTTGGTGAACACCCAACATTAAAATCACTTAAAAATCCCAATAACTTCTTCCACAATATATAAATTACAGTATGATCTTCATTTTATGAGTCATTGGTCCTCTTTCAACACACATGGCGAGAATCCTTTACCGAGCTGTACTATATCCTTAAACCATCATGTATTTGCCACATAATGATAGAAGGCATTTGTGTGAAGGGTTCGTGTCAAAAGGAGATTTCCCATAACTAAATCTCAACGATCTCTCTTGGAAGCCCAAATAAGTGTAATACCCCAGTGCCAATACTGCAGTGACCACAAACTCTCATTCTATTGCATTCAGCTCCTCAAAAACTCGTTCAGTCCTCAAAAACTCGTTCAGTCCTCAAAAACTCGTTCAGTCCTCAAAATGAGTTCAATGCTTCAGAGTGTGAAGCCAAACATAATACAAACGATATGTGTTCATCTGTGCTGTTTCTAAAAAACACCCTGGCTTTGGTGAACACCCAACATTAAAATCACTTAAAAATGCCAATAACATCTTCCACAATATATAAATTACAGTATAATCTACGTTTTATGAGTCACTGGTCCTCTTTCAACACACATGGCATGAATCCTTTACCGCGCTGTACTATATCCTGAAGCAATCATGTATTTGCCACATAATTATAGAAGGCATTTGTGCGAAGGGTTCGAGTCAAAAGGAGCTTTCCCATAACTAAATCTCAACGATCTCTCTTGGAAGCCCATATAAATGTAATACCCCAGTGCCAATACTGGAGTGACCACAAATTTTTAGTGATTCGACATTAAACCCAGAAGAGTTAAAGGACCCTTGCATTTAAGGTCACTAAGTTCGGACTGGCAACACCAAGAATCCCATCTCATACACAGATCACAATCCTGCACAAACTCTCATTCTATTGCATTCAGCTCCTCAAAAACTCGTTCAATCCTCAGAATGAGTAAAATGCCTCTGAGTGTAATACCCAAGGGCCAATATTGCACTGACGCCAAATTTTAGTGATTGGCCATCAAACCTAGAAAAGTTAAGGGACCTTTCCATTTAAGTTCACTGAATTCGGACTGGCAATACCAATTATCCCATCTGATACCCAGATCATCCTCCTTCCATAGTCTTCAGCTCCTCAAAAACTCATTCAGTCCTCAAAATGAGTTCAATGCATCTGAGTGTGAAGTAAAGCAGAGGAGAACAAATGATATGTGTTCAGCCGTGCTGTTTCTAATCAACACCCTCACATTGGTGCACACACCCAACATTAAAATCACTTAAAATCCAATAAAGTCTTCCACAATATATCACTCACAGAATGATCCTTCTGAGTCACTGGTCCTCTTTCAACACAAAACATGGTATGATTACTCTACCGAGCTGTACCATATCCTAAAGCCTCCAAGTATTAGCCATATACTCATAAAAGGCATTTGTAAGAAGAGTTCGATACAAAGGTAGCTTTTCCATAACTAAATCTCACTGATCTCACATGGAAGCACAAATAACTCTAATACCCAAGTGCCAATATTGCAGTTACCCCAAATTTTAGTGATTGGCCATTAAAGCAAGAAATGTTTAGGGACCCATCCAAGGTCACTGAGTTCGGCCTGGCAACTGATACACAGATCACAATCCTGCACAAACTCTCATTCTATTGCCTTCAGCTCCTCAAAAACTCGTTCCGTCCTCAAAATGAGTTCAATGCTTCTGAGTGTGAAGCCAAACAGAGAACAAACGATATGTGTTCATCCGTGCTGTTTCTAAAAAACACCCTGGCTTTGGTGAACACCCAACCTTAAAATCACTTAAAAATGCCAATAACTTCTTCCACATTATATAAATTACAGTATGATCTACATTTTATGAGTCATTGGTCCTCTTTCAACACACATGGTGCGAAACCTTTACCTAGCTGTACTATATCCTGAAGCAATCATGTATTTGCCACATAATTATAGAAGGCATTTGTGTGAAGGGTTCGAGTCAAAAGGAGCATTCCCATAACTAAATCTCAACAATCTCTCTTGGAAGCCCATATAAATGTAATATCCCAGTCCCAATACTGCAGTGACCACAAATTTTTAGTGATTCGCCATTAAACCCAGAAGAGTTAAAGGACCCTTGCATTTAAGGTCACTGAGTTCGGACTGGCAACACCAAGAATCCTATCTCATACACAGATCACAATCCTGCACAAACTCTCATTCTATTGCCTTCAGCCCCTCAAAAACTCGTTCAGTCCTCAGAATGAGTACAATGCCTCTGAGTGTAATACCCAAGGGCCAATATTGCACTGACCCCAAATTTTAGTGATTGGCCATCAAACCTAGAAAAGTTAAGGGACCCTTCCATTTAAGTTCACTGAATTCGGACTGGCAACACCAAGAATCCCATCTCATACACAGATCATAATCCCTGCAAAAACTCTCATTCTATTGCCTTCAGCTCCTCAAAAACTCGTTAAGTCCACAAAATGAGTTCAATGCTTCTGAGTGTGAAGCCAAACAGAGAACAAACGATATGTGTTCATCCGTGCTGTTTCTAAAAAACACCATGGCTTTGGTGAACACCCAACATTACAATCACTTAAAAATGCCAATAACTTCTTCCACAATATATAAATTACAGTATGATCTTCATTTTATGAGTCATTGGTCCTCTTTCAACACACATGGCGAGAATCCTTTACCGAGCTGTACTATATCCTGAAACCATCATGTATTTGCCACATAATGATAGAAGGCATTTGTGTGAAGGGTTCGTGTCAAAAGGAGATTTCCCATAACTAAATCTCAACGATCTCTCTTGGAAGCCCAAATAAGTGTAATACCCCAGTGCCAATACTGCAGTGACCACAAACTCTCATTCTATTGCATTCAGCTCCTCAAAAACTCGTTAAGTCCTCAAAAACTCGTTCAGTCCTCAAAATGAGTTCAATGCTTCAGAGTGTGAAGCCAAACATAATACAAACGATGTGTTCATCTGTGCTGTTTCTAAAAAACACCCTGGCTTTGGTGAACACCCAACATTAAAATCACTTAAAAATGCCAATAACATCTTCCACAATATATAAATTACAGTATAATCTACGTTTTATGAGTCACTGGTCCTCTTTCAACACACATGGCATGAATCCTTTACCGCGCTGTACTATATCCTGAAGCCATCATGTATTTGCCACATAATTATAGAAGGCATTTGTGCGAAGGGTTCGAGTCAAAAGGAGCTTTCCCATAACTAAATCTCAACGATCTCTCTTGGAAGCCCATATAAATGTAATACCCCAGTGCCAATACTGGAGTGACCACAAATTTTTAGTGATTCGACATTAAACCCAGAAGAGTTAAAGGACCCTTGCATTTAAGGTCACTAAGTTCGGACTGGCAACACCAAGAATCCCATCTCATACACAGATCACAATCCTGCACAAACTCTCATTCTATTGCATTCAGCTCCTCAAAAACTCGTTCAATCCTCAGAATGAGTAAAATGCCTCTGAGTGTAATACCCAAGGGCCAATATTGCACTGACGCCAAATTTTAGTGATTGGTCATCAAACCTAGAAAAGTTAAGGGACCTTTCCATTTAAGTTCACTGAATTCGGACTGGCAATACCAATTATCCCGTCTGATACCCAGATCACCCTCCTTGCACAAACTCTCCTTCCATAGTCTTCAGCTCCTCAAAAACTCATTCAGTCCTCAAAATGAGTTCAATGCATCTGAGTGTGAAATAAAGCAGAGGAGAACAAATGATATGTGTTCAGCCGTGCTGTTTCTAATCAACACCCTCGCATTGGTGCACACACCCAACATTAAAATCACTTAAAATCCAATAAAGTCTTCCACAATATATCACTCACGGAATGATCCTTCTGAGTCACTGGTCCTCTTTCAACACAAAACATGGTATGATTACTTTACCGAGCTGTACCATATCCTAAAGCCTCCAAGTATTAGCCATATACTCATAAAAGGCATTTGTAAGAAGAGTTCGATACAAAGGTAGCTTTTCCATAACTAAATCTCACTGATCTCACATGGAAGCACAAATAACTCTAATACCCAAGTGCCAATATTGCAGTTACCCCAAATTTTAGTGATTGGCCATTAAAGCAAGAAATGTTTAGGGACCCATCCAAGGTCACTGAGTTCGGCCTGGCAACTGATACACAGATCACAATCCTGCACAAACTCTCATTCTATTGCCTTCAGCTCCTCAAAAACTCGTTCCGTCCTCAAAATGAGTTCAATGCTTCTGAGTGTGAAGCCAAACAGAGAACAAACGATATGTGTTCATCCGTGCTGTTTCTAAAAAACACCCTGGCTTTGGTGAACACCCAACATTAAAATCACTTAAAAATGACAATAACTACTTCCACAATATATAAATTACAGTATGATCTACATTTTATGAGTCATTGGTCCTCTTTCAACACACATGGCGTGAAACCTTTACCTAGCTGTACTATATCCTGAAGCCATCATGTATTTGCCACATAATTATAGAAGGCATTTGTGTGAAGGGTTCGAGTCAAAAGGAGCTTTCCCATAACTAAATCTCAACAATCTCTCTTGGAAGCCCATATAAATGTAATTTCCCAGTCCCAATACTGCAGTGACCACAAATTTTTAGTGATTCGCCATTAAACCCAGAAGAGTTAAAGGACCCTTGCATTTAAGGTCACTGAGTTCGGACTGGCAACACCAAGAATCCCATCTCATACACAGATCACAATCCTGCACAAACTCTCATTCTATTGCCTTCAGCTCCTCAAAAACTCGTTCAGTCCTCAGAATGAGTACAATGCCTCTGAGTGTAATACCCAAGGGCCAATATTGCACTGACCCCAAATTTTAGTGATTGGCCATCAAACCTAGAAAAGTTAAGGGACCCTTCCATTTAAGTTCACTGAATTCGGACTGGCAACACCAAGAATCCCATCTCATACACAGATCATAATCCCTGCAAAAACTCTCATTCTATTGCATTCAGGTCCTCAAAAACTCGTTCAGTCCACAAAATGAGTTCAATGCTTCTGAGTGTGAAGCCAAACAGAGAAAAAACCATATGTGTTCATCCGTGCTGTTTCTAAAAAACACCCTGGCTTTGG